>NW_024366592.1:4791617-4966071 GCF_014805655.1 Passer montanus
TTATACATAAATATGCCGTGCAAGCTTAGCAAAAACCATTTTCCCCAAGCTGAATCAGAACGTTCAAACTGAATTTTCAAATGTCTCTCTGCCTTATCTAAATTCCAACATGACATGTAATAAATAGCTTCTCATTTACTACGATCATAAAAATTTAAACAGCCTTGAAATAGTTGCTACAATATAGGGGGAAACGATCAAATCTATGTTCCAAATATCCACTTAGAACAGTAAAACTATTTTGATATTTAAGAAACAGCACATAAAGATACATTGTTGCAGGAAAAGCTTTTACCTTATTAAACAAAAACAAAAACAAAAAACCAAACAAGGTTCTACCCAATATAGTAGTATTAGAGTCAACAATTTGCTGTTTTACACTGCAAAACAAGGACTAACAGCTCTTACACATCATGTAGTGTCAGATTTGCTTTTAGAAAGAAACTATCTGATTTGATTCTACACAGTGATTAAACATCTTTGTGCTCTGCTGAGTAGGGTATTCTCTCCCCTCCCCCCTCCAAAAATGGCATCAAAGCAATCAAAATGGTAATGTTCAGCATGAATGGGGCCCCATCCCCCACCGGCAAACTCCGCAGACTTTTCTCCATGTTAGGAGGAACCAACACCCCTTCCTCACAAAATGGAAGCTTCCACTACCAAAGTGAGAGTGCTGACCAATTCTCATTACAATGAGCTGGGAGAAAAAGGGTGGCGGTGCAACCACCGCCCGCAGGCACGCGGGCGCTCCGCAACTTTCAACAGCAACTCCGGCAAAACAAAACAAAACATACACGCACACACATAAAAGAAAAAAAAAAAAAAAAAAAAAAAAAAAAAAAAAAAAAAAAGGCGAACGAACAAACGAAAAAGAGGGACGGGGAAAAAGATGTGTCGCCTTTGGTGTCCCCTCGCAGGGAGGGAGGGAAGGGCGGCTCTGGGCCCGGCGCTGTCCCCGGGGCGGTGCTGAACGCCGAGGCCGCGCTCGGGCCGGGCAGCGGCGAACCCGGCACCGCCCGCCGTGACCCGGGGGCCGGCAGGAAACTTCGGCGTCGGGATGCAGAGGAGGGGGGGCTCGGGCCGGCAGATCCCCCTCTGGCTTCTCCAGCCGCCTTTCCCGCGCTGGAAGTGCCGGGAGAGGGGCCGGGGGAGCGGGGAGGCGAGCGGCGCTGTCCGCGGTGCTGAGCCCCGCTGAGGGCCCGCCGCCCCCGCCGCAACTTTCTCCTCCCGGCACAAAAACAGCCTCGAGAAACTTTGGGAAGGGCGGGGGGAGAGAAAGGGAGCAAGGTTCCTGGTTTGTTTTGTTTCTCTCCTCCGTTTTTGGTGGGTTTTTTCCTCCCCCCCCCCCCCCCCCCCCGCCGCTGAAACGGGTTAATCTGGTTTTATTCGTATTTTTGGAAGGGGGTAGAAAAAAGTGAAAGTGCCTAAGTGAACTCGAATCAAAAGGCAACACGTCAGATCAGACCAAGGGAAGAGAAAGGCAAGTGGGGAGGGGAAGGGGAAAAAAAAAAAAAGGAAGAAAAGAAATAAAGTGATCAATAAAAATCAGTTTTGTAATTAAACCCATAAATGGCTCCAAACGGGGCTCCAGCCTCCTCCTTCCCAACTCTTGCTCTGCACATTACACAGAAGTGCACAAAGTAGCCCAAGACAGGAGAATTTTCCATATTCCTAAAACATGTCGACCAACTCAAAATGGACGCCTCTTTTTTTTTTCTTACGTTTTAACTACTGCTTATCTTTTTACTACTAGTACTGAAATAATTCTTTCCCCCAGCAACACATCAGAGAATCCGACCTCATTATCAAAACATGCATTTTCTGACTCCATGCAAAAGAAAATGGATGTTATATCCCCTGCCGCCAGTATTTTTCAGCTAACGCAGACACTTTTCGGATGTTTAGATAGTGCACCATAAAAACAAGAAGAAAAACCAAACACAACTGAATCGATCTGTTCCTTACTTGTTTCTCATTAAGAGCTGCTATTCTTGATTGCCTTTCATGGATTTGTTTCTTAAGATCCCCGTTCTGCAAAAACGGCAACAAGACGCATATTAAAGGCAAAGTGCAAACTAACCCCGGGATGAATAAACTTGCGAGCTAGAAATTGTTCAAAGCCAAAACCATTCCACCGAAGCCGTACAGAAGCATGCACACACAAAACACTCTCCTTAGCAAGAAAGCTCAGTGCAGACTACAAAATGAGATCTCTTACTGATAAAGTTTCTCATCCTGCTGTCCCAGCACAACTGCGCTTATTACGGCAGGGATAAAATACTGAAGAAGAGAGAAAAAAAAAAAAGGATCTGCATTTACCTGTGGATCTTGCTTCATCTGTGCAACTAGTTTCTATTTAAAAAAAAAAAAATCGCCCCACAAAAAAGGAGGAATTAGAAACTGTTTCAAGTTTAATGGATTTTTTTAAATGTATGTATGTGTGTGGACGGGGGAGGGAGGGGGGTAAGGAACAAAGAGGCAAGTAAACACTGCGAGTCAGTTTCAAGCAAAGCTCATAAATATTCAAGTCTCGTCCTAATCTCTCCAACACACACACACACACACACACACACACACACACACACACACACACGCACTCTCTCTCACACTCACACCAGCACGGACTGCAGCGCTGACTCTGCACCTCCCCAGCACACACACACACACACAAAAAAAAAAAAAAAAAAAAAAAAAAAAAAAAAAGAAAAGAAAAAACCCAAGAAAACAAAACCAAAAACAAAAAACACCAAACTCAGCCGAACAAGCCGCAAAAGTACTTTGGGGCAGCGCTCGCCATGGCTGCGTGGAGCCGGGGGTCCCCCCCGCGCCCCCTCCCCGGGCGGCTGCGGCACCGCGGCTCCCGCCGAGCCCCTCACGGAGCCCCTCACGGAGCCCCTCTCCGAGCCCCTCTCCGCGGCTCTCACCGAGCATGCATCGCCGCTGCTGCCAGCCCGCTTTCCGTTCTGTTACCTGCTGACACTGGATTTCCACTTTTAACGCCTCCTGCAAGCTGTGTAGCTCCATCCCTGCAACTTGCCAGGCACTTTCCTGCCACTTTCAGATCCGAGTGAAGTTTGGCTTTTGTTTTTTTTTCTTTTTTTTTTTTGTTTGGTTTGGTTTTTGGTTTGGTTTTGTTTGGCCTTTTTTTTCCCCTGCCTTTCTTTTCTTTTTCTCTCTTTTTTTTTTTGGCTTTTTGTTTTGTTTTGTTTTTTCTCTCTTGCTTTTTTGCGACAGACCCGCCAGCCAGCCACCCCTCCCTCCGCGGAAAAAATGGAAGAAAACGATCTCTTAAAGTAACTAAAATAAATAAATAAATAGGAAAACCAAAATGAAATGAAGAATTGAAAAGCAAAGGAGTGGCGGCAGCGGGAACGACAGTACGGGAGGCAGAGCGGCAGGACAGCGGGCGGGCACACAAGTACTCGGCGTGCTCGGCAAGTTCTTCGCCCCTTTGCTGGGGACACGGACTCATTCCTCACTTTCCGCCGAGCTGGGGGGGCCCCTGGGGAGAGGAACAGGGAGAAGGAGAGAAAGGGGGTAGAGGATAGAGACGAGGGTAGGGATAGGGATAGTTGACAGGGAGAGGAGTAGGAGACAGGGCCAGAGATAGGGATAGAGACAAGGGTAGGGACAGGGGATTCAAGGTGGGATAGGGATACGGACAAATACAGGGATCGGGTTAGGGGATAGGGATAAAGATACGTTCAGGGGTAGGGACAGGAACAAATACAGGGATCGCGATGGGGATAGGGACAGGCACAGAAATAAGCACAGCGATAGGGACAGGCAGGGGCTGGTAGAGGGGTAATGATAGGAATAGGGGAAGGGAAAGGGACAGGGGAAGATGAAAGGACGGGGGCACGGGCAGGGGATTCGGTATCTTTCCCTTTCCTGCCCACCCCGAGCGTCTCCACTGGGCACTGCCCTGGGGTGAGGGCGGGACGCCCCTCCCAGCATGGCGAGAGATCTCGCTCCCTGTTCCTCCAACATCCCGGCCTTCTGCTCCAAGCCGAGCGCTCCCACTCCACTTGACCCACGTTCCCCTTCTCCGTCCCTGGATCTCCTCTGCCCTTCCCCGTCCCTGTCCTCACGGGGGCCGGCCGGGGCAGCCGCCCTCGCCCCGGCCCGCCAGTGTGTCCCTCACGCCGTGAGGGGCCGTGCTCGCCCCAGGGACCCTCCAGCCGCCCGGGCTCGGCCGTGCCCGGGATCCCGGCTGGTGTCACCTGCTTCAGGCAGGGATCCAGGCACTGCCGGGTCACAGGGTCCGGGAGGGTCACAGGGTCTGGGAGGGTCACAGGGCAGCGCATCCATTTCACGCGGTTCCTCACCCGCCCCATCCACCTGCTCCTCACCGGGACAAGCTGCTGTGCCTCACTGCTGGTGTCCTCGCACCCCGAAGTGGGGTGTCAAACCTGAGACACATTAAAAAGCGAAATCTATCTCGGGGTGGAAAAGTCTTCTGGCAGATGAGTTACTTTCAGATCTGCAGCTAAGGGAGAGCACAAACGGGGCTCTGGTAGCTCAAGGGGGAAGGGATGGGAGTGTGGGACCTGCTCAAATGAACCTGCTTCTGAGGGATGGCGACGCGAATCCTCTGAGTCTATTTAGTTAAACAATAACAGCAGCGATATTTTAAACTGGTTGACTCAAGAAGGGTTGACTCGAGCGGATGCTCCAGTTCAGCCAAGTCAAGTCATGGCTGCATGCATTAGGAAGGGATCCGAGTGCCACCAGGTCACCCTGCAGCACAGATGTGCCCCACATCAGGTGTGGACACAAACACATCACCTTGATGTCACTTCTCTTCCATGAATATGTGACAAGGCTCCAGCTCCTACAGACAGACCCCACCTGATGCAGCATCAAGCCAGCTGCCAACTTTTTAAAAATAGAATCAAACCAGCAGCATCAATGTACATTGATGTTTTACCATGGTTTTTCCCAGTGTTTTACCATGCAGCTGCAGTATTTTCCATGCAGTAATGGGAGCTGTGCAGCTAGATTTACTGTTGTCTTGATGCATGGCTGGAGTAGGATTGAAAGCCAAAAACAATGCTCAGAATAATTTTATTGATGACAGTCAAATTTATGGCACCTTTTAGCAAGCACCTTTTAGCCAATGGAGTGCTTGGGACCAGAATTTGGGTGTATACATACTCCACTCTGGCCCTGATTGAACACTGGTATTTTATTCAATGTGCACTGAAACACAAAGCTGAAACTCAGCCTAAATCATTAGTCAGTATTTAAAACACCACTGTGCTGCTGTTGTGCTTGGATGACAATTTCAATAACTAAGTTCATCTCAAAACTATTTAATGACACCAATATATACCAAAACCAACTTACATCAGCTATACTCTAATTAAAACTGGTTTGAGATACAATGTGTTGAGTCCAAAACAATGTACCCCATTCCCATTAAACTTTTCAAACATATTCTGTTCAAGCATAGCACAACTTCTTACACCAAAATAATTTGAAGATTCATGGTGAAATATTCTTAGCCTGCCAAAATTAGGAGTAGTCTAAACAGAAATTTTCTATTAACCTTAAAATGAAATAAATTATTTTGGAAGAGCCTTATTTTAAAATCTAAATTCTACTCACATTTGTAAAGAGAAATCAGTCAATTCTGCAGATACTGATAAGTATGAAAATCTTTCAATATCAAAGGAATGTTACTTCTCACGTGTTCTGTACAAAGGTATTTTTTAGTGTTATACACAACAAAAGCAGGGCTTTGCCAAGTAATTTTGTAAATTGTGAAGGCTCCCTTTGTAGCCTCTGGTTATAGCAGAGCAAAGCTGCTGTGAGTTCAGCCATCAACTAAAGCTGATTAAACTAGTAAAGTATGATTCCTTTACATGTTAGTGGCTAATTCATTGACATGATGCTGGTTGATTTATTTTAATGCACATTCCATGGGTAGAGCAAAGAGCCTTTTTCTTCCCGTTATAAAATAGTCACTTGCTGACCACAACAAAACTAGTGATTCCTGTAAGCCTGACTTCCTGCAAAGATGTCTATGGGTTCATGAAGTAGACAATTTGACTTTAATTGCAAGGGGTGAGGATTATCATGTCATCCTCCCCACAGCACTGTGATGCCAACAGGAAAAGTTCAGAAATTTGTTTAAGCTGCCTACCATTCAAAAATCAGCTTATACATCATCAATGCTACTATGATGGGCCACAAATTTTAATATAAATATAAATTATCAATTATAAGTTATAACCAATAATGAAGTGCATTGCTTTTCATTTATTGATGCTGTGAATATTGCTTTCTAGTGAAGTTGTGCAAAATACATTAATCTGACAAACACATTTATGCGATAACATTATGCAATCACCTAGGAAAATGTTAACAGCTTTATGCAATTTACTTGAGGATTATGATGGCAAAAATCATCCTGCTTGCAAGAGCTCAGGAGACTTCCATTTATTCCTCTGCATGAGGAACAGCTACAGTTTAGCTGGGAAATGCAAAGTGAATTGGGGGTGAGTAGATGGCTGGCAGTGTTGCAGGTGAATTTGCTTAAGCACAGAAATTTATGGTCAGTGCCAGACACAAAAAGATAATTTTGAATGAAATGTCACATGTCATGTGATTAAACACATTTTTCATCATCTCCTGAAAAGATTATTCTTGCTCTTAGAACCTGTGGGACTCCAGAGGTCCTCCAGAAGAAACTGCATCTGTTCTTTCTCCTAGAGTGGTGGAGAGACACCATTCAGAGACACCACTCCTCTAAAGGGAATTTTAAAAGCAAAACTACTCTGCAGTGCTGGAGAAAAGATGTGTGTTCTACAGCAAAATATAAACATAGCTTGTTTGTTGCCAGAATGTATTTTAGTTTCTGTATGACATTGTTTGGATGAGAACAAAGCAACAAAATTTACAAGCACTCATGAAAAGTTTAATGCATGTGTGTCACTTTCACAGTCCTTGGTAATAAAGTTACTTATGTGTGCAAACATTTCTAAATCAGAACCTTTATCTGCTAAAAGCTATTGTAGAAATGTATTGACAGATTGACCTGTCTGATAAGATCACCTAAAAAGTACAGTATCAATAGAAGACCAATAAATAACACTTGTAACAATATTTCCTGCATACAGAGACTCAGGACCAACTGTTGTATCAAGAGCACAAGACGCCCAAAACTTTTTTCTTTCCATGCCTGTAATTACAGATAGCCAGGAATCCAACACCTGGGAGTAGAATCTCACATTTCAAGTGCCCACAGGAGCTGATGAAGTTCCTCCTTTATGAGATATTATAAGTGATTCAGAACAAGACTTGCAAATTTACAGAGGAGAGCAAGGCACTAAATTATTTTTGGTAATACTGTCTTTCATTATAGTTAACTTGGAAATTCACATTCCCACACACCATTGTGCAATATTCTCACTTTCCTACAGAAAGTGCTACAAAGACATGGAGGAATTAAGTACTGAAAGGCAACTAATGAATTCATGACATTGCAAATTCCATGGACTTCAAACCCTATTCCCAAACTGGCAAGGAAAAGTGTCTGAAAATGGTGAGATCATGAGGAGCTGAGAAAGAAGGAAATATCTGCTGGATAGAGGTTGTCCTGGGAAAGTCCTTGAAGTGACTAGCAATGTACCACAGAACTTTGTCTTCCTACAAGCCACCGTCAACCTCTCTGCAAAAGCAGGGGCTCTTTCTAAAAAGTGGAAGCCAGTGGTAATAAAACTTCAGAACCAGCAAGGTAAGAAGAAATCTAGGGCAGAGCTTGAAGCCCCACTGAGGGGCTTAAGGCTATCCAATCTGTCCAGGATGTGCAGTTTGCCCTGCATTTTCTGGATACCTCCATCCTGCAATATATTTGTTCCCCTTTTAGGATCATCTCTCCACCTTAACTGAGAAGATGCTTTAGAGAACAGGAATTATTTAATGGAAATAACGTTTTCCTCTTCTCAAAAGATTTACCTGTAGACTAGAGACAATGGTTTGTCTTCTTGGTGAAACTGAGAGATGTAGCCAGCTCTTGTCTCTGGTGGAAAAACCTTTGCAAGAGACAAAATGAGTCAGGAAATTAATTATTTCCCCAAGATTATCAGAGGGAAGGGATATGAAGAACAATAAAATGCTGAAGGCTAAGGTGTGCAGGAGGCTGAAACATTTGTCTAAAGATCTGATCCTCTGGATTATTTTCTAAGTCTTTGACATCTTCACTGTCTCATTACCATGAGTATCCACATTCCCAAAATTCCTTCTCCAGAACTGTGAATCAGTTTTTCTTCACAGTTTTATAAAGTAGGTCTTGCATGCAGTTGCAAGAGGCATTGTGTTCTTTCCCCTCCTTTACTGGAGTAAAATCAGGGTCACAGAAGCAGAATTTCTTCTCCTTGGATAATTTCCACATTGTGCACTTGAAAGCTGATAGTATCCCAGCTATTAATGACACATTGCTAGGCAAAGATAGGAACAGACTGCAATTATTTTGGAAATTCAGCATGGGGAAAAACAGCTTATCCTTTCAACCATGAAAAAAATCTCTGCTGAATTTGGGCAATCCCCTCTAAACTGGAATTCTTTAAACTATTATTCCTTAAGTGCAACCATCTTTCAAATGTAAACCAACTCAAAAGAAGTTTAAGATACTGCTAGGCTTTAAAGAAGCATCAAGGTTTTTCTGAACATGTTTATCTTCTTGCTTTACTTCTTCCACATCCACCAAAATGATTCACACATACTGACCTGGCAGAAATATTCTTAGTATCAGTCAGGACAAACGCAAGATCCTTCCTAATGTGAAGACTCTAGAGAGAAGTAAACACACCATCCTGGCCTTCTTTATGGGAAAAGGATTACACTGAAAACTGTAGAAGCTGCAGTACCAACCTAACAGGAGCCAGGCTGCTGTTGTAGGATATTGCCACAATGTAAAAGCAGGTACAGATTTTAAAGTGCAGTCAAAAGACACTTCAGCCTGTCTCAAAAACTTACTTCTGCAAAACTGGCATTTACAACAGAACATCTTGAGGCTTTTCTGCAGTCTTCATCCTATAATTATTAAAGGCAAATTTCCTTCTCTGTGTTCTAGCAAGGCATTCAGGATTTGACTCACCAGACTTTTCTGTCATTCTACATTCACTTACATTAGCTGCAGCCCAGTTCTGGAACACAGATTTCCTCAACACTGAAGGTTTGAGAGCCTTAGGACTAAATTTGTAAGGATATTTATCCCTCTGACTGGATTCCAAACAACTTTAGAGATCTGACTTGTCCTCCAAAGCATCAATCTTTTGATTTCAGGAGAAGTTAGGTGCCTATATAGGCTTACATTCTAGCTTTTCTCTTCAGGTAGGAGCTCTTCTTGTGGTCTCAAGTCCACTGTTTGCTATTAAATAGTTTCTTTTCCATTGTCAGCTCTGAGCATTTCTCTAATTATAACTATCTCCCTCGTTCTCTCATTGTGTTATAAGAACTTTCCTGTTCTGCCTTTCATCCTGTCCTTTCATCTCTCTATCTCCCCTGATTTTTCCCAGCTATCTCATTTTAGCCTTCTGTCTTAATCACAGAATCAGACCCCCCCAAGCAGACTCTGAATCTCAAGATGGACAAAATTCTATTCTATGTATTAACAACTCTTACTGACTTCAGGGGAGAATGCCTGATTCCATCTGCTGAAAATATCTGGCCCTTTAAATGTAAAATGCTACCAGCATTTTTGTGCATTTGACAAACTTCCAGTGGGTTATGTGCCAGTGTAAACTGTCAGCTGGGCTTTTGCTTTCATTTCAGAACCTTGAAAAATGCCTCCCTGTGTTGTCATACCCACAGGTAAAAGAACTTCTGAAAAATGCAGACATGCCAATGCAAGGAAAAAAATCTTTTCATATCAAACTTTTTGTCACATTTGCAAGCCAAGCAGCACTGCCCCCATGCTGGTTTTTTGAAAAACAGCTGCATCAGTAAGTATAATGTAGAACTTCAGGTAAAATAGCAACACATTCCACTCTAGTAAAGAGTGAACATGAAGGATTGACTGAAGTCCTTCTACTCGTCCCTCCATACCCAAACTCTAGGTACACACACCTTATTTGGGGGCAAAGAAGTAGTCACCTCCATTCCCTACACAGTTTATTTTTATTCTAAATACCAAACTTAGTTTTTGCGTGCTGCTGCTCACATATCATCTACTCCACAGTGTCTAGTAAAGTGAAGGAGCTGCTCTTTGGAAACATGATGCACTACAGGGGATTTTTGTGTTCATTTTCCCTGGGAAGAGTTGAAACAAAAGAGTTTTCTTCTGAGTCAATTCTTTTAGTTTTGAAAGAACATTTTGAATCTCTCTAAACACACTTTTAAATCCAAGTAAATGACATCAAAAAGTGTAGTCCTATTGAAAAACTCAAATTCTAGTATGGTTCCCATATGATAGAGCAGCCTGTACGGGAAGGCAGCAAACTCCACATAGTCTTGGATATTTGGGAAAAGCTGCTCAAAAAAAATGGTTCTTTCTGGAAAAGGCTTCCACTGTTTCTGCACAGTCAGTGCAGAAAAAACTCCAGCAGCTTACTCCAAGCAGGAGCTGTGCTTGGGTTGAAGCAAGTCCTGGGAGTGTGACCCAGCCCTGATTCACATTCATGATGTCACTACAGGGCAATCACCACCCGTGAGATCTAAATCAATGCAGTGTGATTTCCTAAAGCTCTCATGCTGGGCTAACATCACTAATTTTGAAGTGAGGAGTAAATTCAAATGAGATATAATAATGCTGAACACTTCTGAAAATCCCTCTGATGACCTTGACACTCAAGGAATATTGCTAAATTAGATCAGTCAATTCTGGATGTTTCTCTTTTCAAATTGGAAAGAGTGCTAACATTTTTTTTCTGGAGAATCAAGTCAATTTGAGATGTACTAAGTTGCACACATAGAAACAAAGAGTAGACAAATTCACTGTCCTTCCTTCCTTCCTTCCTTCCTTCCTTCCTTCCTTCCTTCCTTCCTTCCTTCCTTTTCTTCCTTTTTTAAATTTAGGGTAGAAGTATAAGTACAGGGGTAAATAGGTAATACAGCATAACATTATGTCAAAGTGTAAAAGATTCAGAAAAGAAATGTGTAACCTCCAAGTGAACACTCACTAGGACTTGCAATGCTTCAACCCTTCCATGATGTGGGCACTCATATTTGAGCCCCACTGACACCTCGAAACTGGGCTGCTCATCTCCTTTAAGAAAAGAATCCTACCTCAATGCCTTCACCTCTTTTTCAGGCAGGAGGTAATGAGCCAACTGTCTCCACAGAATATGCTTTCTGAACAGTTTCATCTCCCTATGACACCTGGGAAAGCATGGGCAGATTGATAGATAAACCTGCTTGAAAGTCACAGTAATAGAAAAAAGTCTCATGCTAGGCCTTAAGGTTTCCCAAGCTGCCAAGGAGATTTAGAAGCTAGCTCAAACAAGAGTTGTGAATTTGAATCTCTTTAGCAGTTTGGAAAATACTTTCTTTAAGCTTTTTAGTAGGGAAAGGTAGGAAAGAATAAGCAGCTATTAGCCCAAGCCTGATTTGTAATTGAAGCACGCTCTTATGGAAGAGGTACCTTTGTCACTTCACTCTGATCTGTCATGGAGGAAATCTGTGTTTGTCCTACTACGCTAAAAACCAGGTCTGGCTCTGGCAGAGACCACAGAGACCTCCTTGTGGTCAAGTGAAGGAGAAGTCAAGGTTTTACATGGGTGACACTTATAGAAGTGATGCAAAGCTTTTAGCCAGCAGAACACTCTACACGCCTCTGTGTATGAAAGATGAAAAAAACATGAAAGAAACCAGGGTCCTCTTTCTCTTCTTTCTGGCAAAGAGCTAACACACCCCAGCCCCCTGTCTCGGCCAGGCCGGGCTGGTGCCATGCTGCAGGCCTGGTCCCCTTGCCCTGGGGCCAGTCCCCTCCTGGCAGGGGAGGGAGTGCCATGGGCCGGGCCATGGCTGCGGTTTCCAACATCTGGCCTGAAAGCCACAGGGTTCAATTTGATATCGAGCAAAGGCCTCCGTGCCAAAGTAAGCAGATGTTCAAGTAGCTGTGATCCTATGAGAAGTTTGAACAGAGAAGGAGAGAAGAGTGGTCCTGTGCCCCAAGAAGAAGATCTCTGTTCCCAGAGATGAAGATGATTTTAGAGATAGATAATGAGAAATTTGCCTTTGAACAGCTCATCTTTAAAACAGTACCCCATGACCTGACACGGCCCATAAACACAGCTGTGGGAAAAGCTTGTGGAAAATGAGAGGGACTTCACAATTGCAGATTTCCCTGGGCGGCTGCAATTCGTGAGAGAGCCACGAGAGAATTGTTTTTTCTTGTGAAGTCTCCATAACATTAACAAGAGGGACTTCTCTCCCTAAGTGAACTGAAGAAAGACTATCCTAGAGGTGGTAAACTGACTGAAATTTTAGTGTTTGTTTCTTTACGTTGTCAGTGGGGAAGAAAAGGTTGGGGGGGGGGGTTAGAAGTGTTCTGAAGGTTTTGTTCTGATTCTTATTACTCTTTCTTTTAGTTACTGTTAATAAATTTTTCTTTATACCCTTTCAAGTTTTGAGCCTGCTTTGCCTTTCTCCTAATCCTGTCTCACAGCAGGAAGTGAGTGCAATGGTGATTAGCCAGCACCAAACCCACCAAGCTCTTTGGTGCATTGGCTGGGAAATGTAGAAGTTGGTGAAATCTCTAATTGGCAAATCAAAACCACTACAGGAAATTGGTGTTTCTGCCTGGTTTTGAACTGAAACTGCCACAGACACCTTGGCTTCATCACAATTGACTCAGCTGCTTGATGCCACATTTTGCTCTTACACAAAGTTCATGCACATCCATTCACAAGGTTTTGTTCTCCCATGTGGAATTTTACCCAAACCCATTTTTGCTCCAAAGGAAAATATCAAATTAATTCCTGTGGCAGAAAGCAACAGGGCTTTGTAGTGCAATGAACAGACAGTGACCCAGCAGGGAGCAAGAGGAACGTTACAATGAAGCCTTCACCTCTCTTTGGCTCTATGCAAAAGTTCCCAGCAGTACTGAGACATATTTTCATAGGACAGTTAAATTTCTGCTGAATGGGATGAGAAGATGAAGCAGCCCATTCCACTGTATTCAGCAGGCTCCTGCACACAGACGTCCTGCTTAACATTTCTGCTGAACAAAGCCCTAGGGTAGAAAATATATTGAACTCCCATAGTGGAGTCCCAGTAATGGCTTTTTGAAACTATATCAATTTGTATAATTTGCAGAGCACAGATATTTTATATGGTTTTAATTACTGAGCCTCCTAGATATTGTATTTCTTTTCTCTCTTCATCCCCATCCTCTTGTTCAATTTTGTTGTTGCTGTTGTCCTTCACTTCCAGCCTCACTGTCTTGCAAAGCTGATCCAGTCCCCAGAATCCTTTTATCACTCTGCTTTGAAGAGGAGAATTGAATTTCTTTTGTACGTTGAGGTGAATTTGTACATAACACTCGTTCGACAAATTTTGCTCCAAGGATCACTCTGGGAATATTTCAGATCAATACCATTCCTGTTGATATCACTGGAAAGCAACATTGCAGAGCATCACAGAGTGAGGCTGTGGGAATATCATCTTCAAAATAGGGGATCTGAGAAAGTCAGATGAGAAGTGTTGAGCAACAGGATTTTGTTCATGCAGTCCATGCACTCATTCTCTGGAGCAGGGCAGGGTACACTAATTATCTCCTGCTATTGCAGCAGCATACACACAGGCTCCCCAGTATGACAACTGTGCTAGGAGCTGTACAAGCTGAGGTTAAAAAATGAAATATGAAATGAAATGAAATGAAATGAAATGAAATGAAATGAAATGAAATGAAATGAAATGAAATGAAATGAAATAGGATAGAAAGTCTCCATGTTCAATGCAATTAATGTAATCATGGGGAACAGCTCCAAAGAATATTAGAAAGTACATTCTGCATTCTCAGAGGTTTTTTCTCTTCTTTAAATAAACACAGTGAGTTTCCTTAAACGGTCCTTTCTGCCCCAAGCATAAGTGCAATGAAAGATGTGCATAGACAAAACACAACAGGCCATCAGAAAACAGTGTATGAAACCCTTGCATGAGTAAGACTTTCTCTCCTGACCACCAACATTCTAGCAATGCATTAAAATGTTCTCATTTGCTTGTGAACTCTCATTCAAAAGATGGTAAAACAAAAGGCTTCTGAGTGCTTTCCAAAAGTTGCCAGGGCTGTCAAAATAAAGGAGGAAGATGGATACTGGGTATACCAACACTGTGCTCATGCTCCTTCCCCAGGTGAACACAAACTTTTCAGGTGTAGTGGTGTCTCGTGGCTGTGCCCCAGTTGTGGCCACACTGCCTTGGTCAGAACAAGCAGATTGAGTGACACACAGCCCAAAAATGGGTGCTAATCTCCAATCTGCAGCTCATGCAAGTTAGCAAAAAAGGTCGCTGATGTCCTGCTACTTCCTGTTTTCCACACTAAATTCCCAGCCTAAAAGCTTTCCCTGGTATTTTCTGGGTTAAACTTCGGCCTCCCTGTCCTTGCCCCAGTTAAATACTAGGTGAGTTGTGTAAGGATGCCAAGCAATTCATCCTGCTATGTTCTGTGATGCCTGTTTTACTCTCTTTATGTCTCTGTAGAAGCCTTTTTTACACATTGGCCCATTCTTGCCAGACTTGCTTTTCAAATGCCCTTTGCTTGGGACTTAAATGAAAAACTTGCAAACACATCCCAGGCATGGAACAAAACCAGAATCCAAGGGCAAGCAAGAGGAAGCCCAAATTTGCTTTGAGAACAGTCCATGATTTTTTAATTCAGTCTCATGACTAGCCAGGAACAGGCTGACTCATGATGTTTGAGTGCCCTGGCTCAGCAATCCTGAGTTTGCTGTTGGAACGTCTGTGTCCTCTGGTCCTCACACTTCTTCATCTCACCCTTGGCTGATCTGTGTTGCTGGAGAAATACAGGATTACAAAAGTTAAAGGTGAAAAGTAATTTAAAATAACTTGGACCTAAATAAAGTGACTTGGAAAGGTGTCTCCTGTACTGCCTGCTTCTATTCCTGCAGGTTTTCCCTCCTAATTCCCAGTTGTAAATATATACTGTAAAATGTATCACAAAAATAAATGTGATTTTATTAAAAGGGCTGGTCCAGCAACTTTCTGTCCTCACTTTCAGTGATGAGTCCCTTTAGGATCACTTTGCAGCAACCAAGTTAAACAAGCTAACAAATTTTACTGAGATCCAAGTTATGATGTCAGTGATACAATGCTTTGGGTTAATCTTTTTTTCTTTACTTTTTTATGTTAGGCTCTGAAAGACACTGACTTTGCTGAAAGCATTCCACACTCCTTTGCTCAAATGCCATAGGAAATTACAAAATGTATTTGACATTAAAATATTTTTGTATCTACCTGATGTAAAACATCTTCAGTTATTGGTTCAAATGTTGTACCTAAAACACTAACATGAATCCAGCAGTAATCATCAGCAGAATAGCAACCAGAAATCTCACTTCAGGTCTGGGCATCTCTTTCACAGTATGAAATACCATCAGTTCTGAAACAGCACTCTGCAGCCAACAAGAAGGGTGGAGAGACACCATGTACAAGGGCCTGGAGTGACAGGACATGTAAAAATGGCTTAATACTGAAACAGAGTAGGGTTAGTTTCCTGTGAGGCCAATGAGTCCCTGGCACAGGTAGCCAGAGAAGCTGTGGCTGTCCCATCCCTGGAAGCATCCAAGGCCAGGTTGGATAAGGTTTGGAGCAACCTGGGATAGTAGAAGGTGTCTCTGCCCATGGCAGGGGATGGGATGAGAAGAACTTTAAGGTTCCTTCTGACCCAAAACATTCCAGGATTCTGTGATGATTCTACATAATGACAAAAAATATTAATAAAATGCTTGCAGAACTAGAGAGAAATTCAGTAAGGACAGGGTAAGAAGAGCACTTTTTTCATGAGCCACGTGTTTTAAGGAAAAAAAATTATATTTGATCCCAGCCTTCATCATTGTAGAAATATCATATTGTCACTGATCTTAGGAGGAGCTCAGTGAGCACAAACACAGAACACTTGTCTTGGCAGGCTGCAGATATGTAGAAGAACTGCAGAAAAATCCTATGTGGCAAAGGTGTTGCAGGAGGCCACAAAAGAAACTGTTTAAACCAAGTTCATTAATTCTTGCAATATAGAAGCTTGCAGTGGAGAAACTCAACTTCTACTTGGTTCTGCACTCAGCTTTGGGAAATCCAGGTATTACAAATTTGAATCCATTCAGATGAACAAATGGTGTAGAAAATGTGTCCTTCTTCCTGCTTAGACATAATCTGAAGGCAACTAAACATCTGCCTATCTATAGAATCAGAGAATGGTTTGGGTTGGAAGGGACCTTTCAAGGTCATCTAGTCCAATCTCCCTGCATGGGCAGGAAGATCTTCATCATCTAGCAAATGTTGAAAAATATCCTTTATCTGGCTCTACATAGTTCTGATCCCAGAGCTGAAGAAGCCCATGAGCCTGTCTAAAAGCAAGGGTGTGTTTAATGCCAGCATCCAGATGGATTAAAAAATGGAGTCTAAAGGGCCACTGTCCCACCAAACATCCTGAGAGAGCTTTGTTTAGATGACCAGACTCTGACTGATAGGACAGCTCAGCCACAGAAATCTGAGCAAACTCATGGCACATGCACAAAACACACCAGAGCTTGGAATTCAAAAAGAAAACAGGAAGACCAGAAATTTCTTCACTGAAACGAGCAGAAAGGTGAGGACTGAACCCTCCACCACTCAGTGGAAGGTTCCAGGAGGTGTTTAGAAAAGGAAGGAGGTAGCAAAATGTTGTTGGGAGTAAATGGGCACTTGTTCTTAGGAACAAAATGGATCTGGGAAGAAAATGTGACACCAAGAGGCCCATCTGAGTCTTACTGCCTCCTTACCACCTCTTTCTTATGACTGGGGCTTGACGCTTGAAGTCACAAATTTGGCTCTGTTATACAAAGTGCAATAAAAATATAACAATCATCTAAGCCCTAATTAGTTAATACAAAACTATCACCTTGATATAATTTTTAATTTCAGTGAAAACAACACTGATTGTAAACAGATTATAGCAATTCTCAGAAAGGTTGAAGCCCAGACTTCAGAGATTAAATTGATGATATAATGGAGTAGAAGAGCTTGGACTCTTTTAACAATTCAGACAGGAACAGAAAACAATTAATGCAAAACTTACAGATTTAAAACTACTCTCTCCAGAATGGTTATACTACCAACTGCACAGGTGAAATTTTTTTTTACTGTAAACATGTAAAGGTCTTTAAAATAAAATAATCATGGCAACGTGATGAACACCAAGGACAAATATTGTGATTAAATCTGCAGTGGAACAATAATAATTCACTCTGCCGAGTCAGCCAGAGAAGTTAATGCAATTTACAGTTTAAAATAAAATCCAATCCTATATATTGACATTATATTTGTCTCTTATCACACAGACAATTGTGTATATTGACATTATACTGATGCCTCAGGTTTTAGCTTTTATATTTTTCAGATTTTGTACTGCTTTAGTGTGTAGCTCTGAGCTTTATATTAGGGCATGGTGAGCTCTCTTCACAGAGGAGGGAGACAAAACAATTCCTTCTGTAGCTGGGGATCAAGGACAAATGATCAAATCTCAGGCCCAAGAGCATAAACAATGGCAGAATGAAGAGAGAAAAACAAGAAAGATGGGACTTCATAATATAAAGCTATAATTGGACAATTAACTCCAGTATGCAAGTGGACCAGAACTTATAAAAGTGAGAGACCTGGTGTCCGGTCGTGCATTTTGTGACCATTTTGGTTCAACTTGGGTGTAGCCCTGGCTGGGCTCTTGTGCTGCCCAAGGTGTATCCATTGAGGTCTTTTAATAAATCCCTACTTTATTCTTTAACTCTGTCCAGGTTCTGTTCTAGGTCAGCCCTCACAAGGCATCAGTATCACACAGAAAACTGTTACACGGTGGATATGCAGTATTTATAAAGCTATTTATGTCTACATGCATACAGAAATACCTAGACACTCACATATATACCCAAATTGACATGTTTGAGTGTAAGCTCTGCTACTCAGCTTGCTTTAGTCATTCAAATGTGGTTTCCAAACACATGCACACAGGGCAGCACTCAGTGTGTGAGCAGAACTCTGCTCTGAGGAGCACAGACTTGGCACACTGCACCCAGAGTTCATTATAATCATCACTTCCACGCTCTTCTTGAAAAGAAACTCTGTTGCCAGGATTCTTTAGAAAGAACTCTTAATTTACACAAGCATTGCTTTTCTGAAATCAAAAGAATAACTAAGAGAACAGTGTTTATAGGGAGACCACTTACAACCAGCAACTCTAATTCTAGAAGCCCTGATAAGGTTTCAGTTTCCACTGTTTAGCATTAATCACTTTACACCAATGATATCAAACACACTTCTTCATCCCTAGCATAAAAACATAGGGACTAAAAATAAACGTGTTACAGAATATGCATTTTGTTTATACATATTTACACAGACCTCAGATCTGCATATATGCAGTACCAGAAGGATAAAGCCATCTGATGCAGAAGATCAGCAAAGCAATCTGTAGCCTCTACAGCGGCCAGAAAAGAAATATTTGTATGGTGGCAAACAACATTATGCAAGGCATGCATGTGCTTTGGTTTGTGATGGAGAAACAATTGCCTAAGTTGTGTATCCAGAGAGACTGGCAGCCATTGGTCCTGCACACAAAAAATCTCACCTCTATTAACATTTCAAAGCTCAGGGCTACATCCTTCCTACTTCAGGATTTAACTGACTTCTTACAACCTTGCACCTCTTTTCTTCTCAAAGCACACGATGTATCAGCAAAGTGAGCATGGTTTTTTCATCTCACTGAGGAGAGATGTAATGGGGGAGGAAAAAGGGTAGAAAAGCCCTTCTCCCATGCTTTCCCAGCGTATCCTGCTGGGAGATGAAGTCAAGCCACAACTGCCACGGAGCAAAGGAGCTACAGGAAGGGGCCACAGTAGCGAGACCCTCCCTGGGTAACCTGTGCAGGGCAGCTGGCCAAGGGCAGCTTCCAAGGGCACCGTGCCAAAGGATGTATGTGGCAGTATCAGTTGTCAGTTTCTCTGGGTCTGGATTGAAGGCACATAGTTCATGTTCGGACTCAGATGTTTATTATTTCTTATCAGTAAAACAGTCTCACTACTGTGAGCTCAGCAGCTTTTCATTAGAAGGCACAAAAGGCACAAAATGGCTGACAATCTCTTGTTACAAGGTCTTTTAAGACTAAATCCAGTTAAGAACTGGAAAAACTTAGATTATTTTCCCTTTTAACCCAATAACTGATCCCAAAGAGCCCACAATGCAGGCTTTTCTGCCCAGTTACAGAGTGCCACCCAAACCCATGAAGAAGAAGCAAGAAGCATGAAGAAGAAACCCAAGACAACACCTTGTGCTCTCCATCTTGCTTCCATCCACAACATACTAAAAATCCCAAAACCTAAATTTCTCACCAAGTGCTACACCTACACTACTCTCTATAATCTACTTCACACTTCTGTGGATTCCAGTCTATGTTGAAGTGTAGGAAACTTTCTCCATGAATGAGGGTCAAAGTCAGTGCTCCCTTGGGGGTCAGGACACCCCAGACAGAGAAATATTCCTGGTGCCCTGGGTTTCCACAGGTGCAGCTGGGGAGGAAACGAGGATCCCAAAGGAGAGCTCGCTCCTGCAAATCCCCTTGGCTTCACTGCATTCTAGTCTATGTTGAAGTCTAGGAAACTTTCTCCGTGAATGAGGGTCAAAGTCAGAGCTCCCCTGGGGGTCAGGACACCCCAGACAGAGAAATATTCCTGGTGCCCTCGGTTTCCACAGGTGCGGCTGGGAGGAAATGAGGATCCCAAAGGAGAGCTCGCTCCTGCAAATCCCCTTGGCTTCACTGTTCCTGGGCATTGACCAGCTTAGTGGAAAAGCCTTGTGTGCATGTGCTGTGGGATGAACTGGGACAGGGAGCAGACATGTCACCCCTCTCTGTGCATTAGGGCTTGGGCAATGGGAATTGTGGCTCCTGGGCCTTGGGTGTCAAGCTGGAAAACTTCTGCTCTGCTTTGTGTTTGTATATGAGGCTGTGAAATGGGAACAGGAAAAAATAATTCCTTGGGTTTCATATTGTTCAACTCAACATTCTTCTCAACATCTAACACATTCATTTTAATATTTCTAAATGAAAAATTAAGGGGTGTTCTTTCTCCAGTGGTGTTGGCATTTTTAACCTACACCCCGATGCACAATTACCCCCTACACCTCTACTGCCACTCCTTAGTTCTTTATTTCTGTATTTATATTCTAACTATACAGGGGGAGGGAAAAAAAGTGAAATGGTTTCTTCCTTTCAGCCTCCCGGCAAGCAACTGGGGAAACAGAAAATGCAAATTCTTGCAAGTCCTCTTGGAAGAGCTTTTTTGTTCTTCTTGTGGGTTTTTTTTTGTTTGTTTGTTTGTTTTTTGTTGTTGTTAGGGTTTTTTTGTTGTTGTTTTGTTTTGTTTTGGGGTTTTTTGGGGGGTTTTTTTTAGTTTGTTTTTTTTTAAGTAAATCAGGTGCTCAGCCTCATGCTTCTAAGAGGAGAGGGGAAGTGGCTCTCAACCACGCAAAGGCTTTTGCTAATGTTCACCAGTTTTCTTGGTGATTCTTTCCAAACTGCTGCAGCACAAGGCAATAGCCTGGATCTCCTTCTTTCGCCTTCTCCTTTGCCTGGGTAATTACTTTAAGTTCCAGCTCCCTCCTGCAACCGCTAACCTTGGATCCACAGCTCCAGATGAGGACTCTCCTTCCCTCCAGTACACCCGCTGTTACTTCTCATTTCATGGCTCACTTGTGAAACTCTTGCGCTCTTTTTCTCTTTACATGTTCAACCTATTTCCTTCCCCACGTGCTTCTGACTTTCCTCAAGACCTCTGCTTTTATCACATTAAAGCCGCTGGGCGTGTGTATTTTAGCGGGGTGAGAGTAGGAGCAAGAGGAGGAAGGCCAGCAGAGGGGGATGCCAGGGAAGCATCGGGAGGAAGGGGAAGGATGCTCCAGCTTCTCTCTTTGCCGTGTTGTGAGACGGGAGAGCAGGTCGGGGCTTCGTCCTGCACCCGAGGCAGGCAAATCGCGCCCAAGTTCAGCTCCCTCTACATGCCGGCAGCTCAGCCCTGGGGTTGCTCAGGAATAACAAGGCTGAAAGAAAATGGAGAAAAGCAAGCTCTACTTCCTCGCAGGTCCACAGGAACCTTGTACACCGCTGGCTTCTCCATCTCGGCCGGGGTCAGCACACCCGGTGTGGCCACGGTCGGCCTGGGCTCCGCGCCTGGGTTTGAGGGCCTTGGTGGGGCTTATTCTGTTTGCTTGTTTGGTTTTGGGCTTGGTGGGGGGTTTTTTTGGCTTGGGGTTTTGTTTGTTTGTTTGTTTTTTGGGTTTGGGGGGTTTTTTGGGGTTTTTTTGTAATATTTGAAGCCGAAGCAGCGGCCGGCCGGGCCTAGGTGAAGGCCTGATCAGCCGGCACTCCTCGTCACCGCAGGAGCTGGGGGAAGGGAGCCACATCGGCCTGGTTTAATGACCGGCTGGGGAAAAACCGGCTTTGACTGGAGAAACAATCATTTCGGAGGGCAGAGAGAAAGGGGAAGGGGTTAAGGAAGGAGCATGTGCCGAGCTGGGCGGGAGAAGCGGCTGTGCCCTGTGCCCCCTCAAGGAGCGAAGGAGCCTCTGCCGCCGCTCGGCTCCTCGCTCACGGCCGGCCCGCAGCCCAGGGCCCCGGGGCCGCTCCGGTGTCTGCGGCTCGCGGGGAGCCCTGAGCGCTCCCACCCTGAGCAGTCTGGGGGCCCCAGAGCCCCCCTCAGAGCTCCGCCATCCAGCAAGCTGCCCTGTGTGTGCGGGACCACCCCCTGCCCCTGTTCCAGGGCTGCCCGGTTTTTACAGGAATGACAAACGCAGTGAAAGTGAGATTAGGGTTAGGACTGGCTCAATGTCACACACGCTGTAGAAAACACTGCTGGCGCTTGAAATGCGTTCTTAGACATTTTTCCTGCTGTTAACCTGCCTGCAGGGCAACAGAGCTGGAGGAGAGTTTAGATATTGAAGGCATGAGGAGCGGCTGGGGGAGCTGAGGGGGCTCAACCTGGAGAAAAGGAGGCTCAGGGGGAACCTTTTCTCTCCTCAATGGCTGGGGGAGCTGAGGGGGCTCAGCCTGGAGAAAAGGAGGCTCAGGGGGAACCTTTTCTCTCCTCAACTCCCTGACAGGAGGGTGCAGCCCCGTGGGCAAAAAGAAATGTTTTTCCAGGGAGAGCCCCCTCCACCGCAGAGATGATGCTGGAACTGCCATGCTCTGCTTTTTCTCCTGCCTCCCTTCACAGCCCCTGCACCACCACCACCTTCTCTGCAGCGGTGGCACTCACAGCTGTGTGTCTGGCCAAGTCAGAAACTGATCCAGCCCACCAGAATCCAGAAAAATGCTTTTTAAAGCAGATTTTTTCCTCTCCCACATTGCCATGCCTTGAAGTGCTTAACATTAACACCAGCCATGGAAAGGTGGTCATCTGGGGAGTCACCAGCTACAGTAGGAAATTACCTGTTTCACTGAGGATGAATATTTCCCATTAATATTAAAAGAATTTTGATCTCTTTTTTGTTAGTTCCTGTTATCCAGATGTGTGAAGTTGCACATTTCCACATGCCAAGGTGCTACTGAGTGCAATGTGTATTAGTAACCTACAGTACCTCATTATACCTTATTCTAATTCTGCAGCACCTTCAAGATACAGCTGTACTTTCATGATAAAAAATAAAAAAAACTCTGAACAGTGCTCAGTACAAACATCTACAGCATTCCAAATGGCGACAGCAAGTGCAACCTCTTAGCTGAAATAAGTGATAAGAAAAACAGACTTCTCATGATTATAACTTAGAGTTAAGAGATAATGAATAATACTGAATCCACTTGTCAAATGGGTCCAAAAAAGAGTCTCTCATATTTTTTAAAGGGGCAAACCCCATCTTCTACCTAGCAGACCAGCTTCCTGCATGCTCTGGAAATAAGTGTGTATATGATAGATCCAGAAATAGATAACTGCCATGGTAATGGATGCCCAGAATAACCAGTTACCCCCTCTGCCTCTCTGCCTTCCTCTTCATCCCCTACATCCTCACCCCATCCAGGATTACCCTGCTTGCACAGCTGGATCCTAAAGGGTGACACACTGGCAGGGAGCCTCCACTGCCGAAATGAGCTGTCTGTGCAGACACAAATCAGACTGGCTCAGCAGCCGAGGCACTCAGAGCTGCTCTGCTGTGAGCACTTGGTGGCAGCAGAATTGCTGGAGCCCGGGTCAGCCTCTCACTGCTCACAGGGCAGGACAAGGAACAGGGGTGAGGAAACAACGGAACCGAGCATTCCATTTCCTCCAGCAGTCCTAAAAAAACATCTTCCCTATGCCAAGACAAACTCCAAAGTGTAATCTTTGCATTTTCTTTTAAAAAATCATCCAACTCCTACTTCTCTCTCTCTCTTTTAAGGACATCAGGATTTTTCAGTCATAAAAGAGTCTTTGTAATGTATTCATTTTGTGAGTCCTTTTGTTACCTCCATATAATTCTCCCAGACAATTATTACCACAGCCATTGTTACACAATCCAGTTAAAGTAGTTATTCTGTGCCTCTGTCTCTTTCTCCTGCTACGAAATGAAATGTTTGAATGAAGAGCTACATTCCTCAAGAAAATGAGCTCTCCAAAAGGAAGGTAATGGAAAGTACAAATTAATTAACAATGCTAAATTGTGGGCTGGTATTTATATCACATTAACAGACCAGGAATGAAGAAAAAGAAAGAGTTTATTTTCTCTGGCACAGGCTATCTTATTGGCATATAAAATAGAAAAAAAATTTCAAACTAGCAATATACAACCCCTTTCTCTTACTCGTTTTCTCTGCAGAAATGAATGAATGAACATTTCCTGTCAGTTGATTACTCCCCAGAAAATGCTGCATCACTGACCCCCAACAAGTGAGAAATTCTCAAATCCTCTCCTCAGAATATCATAATCTCCTACCAAGGACATTTTACTTTGGTTTCTGCATGACTGGAACAGGCAGGAAAATTACGAAAGTTTTCTTGTATGTCACTTTGAGACAACACTGTCCACTGTGGTTAGACTGGCATGGAAAATGCACATCTGAAGGCCAGAGTAGAATTGCAACTTTGTGTCATCTTCATCTCAAAAATCGATTTGCCCCTCAAATAAAAGGAGAATGGGATCATGTGCACTCATGTGGATCAGCTGACAGCTAGTGCCACTTAAAAGAGGAGATGTCTGTCTCCTGTGGGACAATGCAGCACAGGGACAGTGGAGACCATGCACCACAGAATTAGGGCAAAAGTGAAACTAGGGGTAGAAGATTTCCATTTTCACCATTATTCTCTCCAAGATAAATTGCAGCATATTTACTTGAAATAAAAAATAAGCCTGCTTGTAAATGAGCAGTATCTTGAATACTGAAGAAAAGTAATTCTAATACAATATGGTAGAATAGTCCAGGGATTTTTAATCTATACGCCTTTTAACCTGAATTCCTCCAAACAAGGTGTCGTTCTAGAGACAGTAAGTGAAACAGATACAAAGACAAACAGTAAAAACTTGTTATTGATCATCTTGATTTTGTTTTCTTCCTTACTAAAAAATAATGCCCTGAAACAAACGCCCTCCGTGAAAGGCATCCAATCTGCAGATCAGTTTAAAAAAAGACTCCCTGATTTGCTGCAGAGAGACAAAGTTTGCACTGCCTTATATTTTGTTCAAAGACATTAATCTCAGAGGGGCACTAATCTGGCAGAATTTCCTGGTGTGATGGCAGACTTGGCAAGAGAGGATGGGATGAGAAACCCTGTATCTCTGTGTTTCTGTGGTGGGTTTTTCATTTCATACAAACCCTTGTGTTGGTTTTTCATTTCATACAAACCCTTTCATACAAACCCTTTTGTAACCAAAAGGGTTTAAACAAGGATGTGCAATTTCCCTGAACAGTGTTGGAAAGAAAGCAGATTGCTGGCTGCTCTCCAGAGCAGTAAAAAAAAAGTGTGATGGCATTATGGAACTTATTTTAGGTTTATATCCATCAGGAATTTGATCAGGATCTGTGCCATTGTTTCAGGTAACCTAATGAGCTACAGACAATGCTGACAATTGTGTTGCTTACTTTTTATGATTATTTTTTAGGTTACAATGTAATAAAACAGTTTCTCTGTTGAAGAAATTGCCTAATTATTTTTTGCTCTGAATACTTATTTTAAATTTATTTTTTAGCACTGATATAAAGGCACTATTTTCATCTGGATAAAGTATTTTTACTATTTGTGTAATGTTATAACTTGAACTGCTTTCCTTGTGTTCCAAAGCATCATTCCTGAGCCTTGCTCCATTGCCTGAATGCCAAAGCAAGAAGTGCTTCTCTGTGTTCTTGACTCAGCTTATTTCAGACCTCAGCTGTTTCCTCTGACATAGCCTAGAACTGCAAACTGTAACAGGGAAACAGCTTGGACTTTCTTTTTTGTCATACTTTAAATGTTAATGTATGCTAGCAGAATATACTTTCTTTTTTTCTCAAATGAACTTTTGCCTTTTGGGACTCTTTCTAAGTTCAGGAGTTATCTCACTAGTGTGAATCCACACTCCCAGATCTACTGCTTACCTAAACATGGAAATGCAATCACAAATAACTATCTGCAAATATTTTAGGATGTTACCAAACAGTAAATTGGATAAGTTTACTTTGAATTTAAAACAGGAAAATACATTTATTCAATTATTATTATTCAATTATCACATCTTAGCTGAGGGAGGTAAATTTCTAAGACACTTGAATTCAAATGCTGAGGGCCACTTGACCATACCAAACTAATTTTATATACACACCTTTTTTTAGCATGATAAATTAAAAAAAAAATCTGGCAAAAACTTGCTTTGTGTTCCCACAAATGGACAATTTCTATTAATCAAACTGTGTTTCAAGAAAGAAAAACCCAAACTGCACAGAAGTGAAAGTTATATTTTAGGTGTCACACTAAATCTTTAGCTCAGTCTAAAATATTCTGTTTATGTGCTTAATAACATTTTTAAAATTAAGCACAAGGTAGTAACCTAAGTAGCTAGAGATCTAGATTTTCCTATTTTTTCAGCCAAAACCTCACTTTTCAATGAGTAAACTCTGTGTTTGAAAATTTTACTAGTTATACTGCTGAGAGACCTTCTATAAAACACAATTTTCCTATGAAACCACTTTACCTAATTTATAACCAAAGGAACAAGGGCCAGAACTGTCAGTCAAACGTAAAAGGACCATTTGTAGTAGCACTAGAGACCACATGGGAAGATTTTGTCATTCTGCTAACAAATTCCTTGAAGCCCAACTTTACCTCCAGAATTCATACTTTTAGGGTAGAATTTTGGATATGCAGTCTGTCAGATGCATTTATCAGAAATTAATTTTTAAGTAAAATAATGCTGGTTTCCAGTTCTGTAGCAAAGCAAGAATTTTATAGAAATATAAACCATTTTTGCTGGTTTATATTACACTTTCTTAAACGTGTTTATATAGGGCTTTCAAGAGAGAAAAGCCAAGGATTTAAAAGCTTCAGCTGTGACCACACCAGCCATTGCTCCTGAATTTCTTACACAGTTATTTAAGTTCTAAATACCAGCTCCCTGACGTGTGGGGTCCTGGGTTGGAGACAGACACACAATGCAGCCCTGAGAGTCATCAGCAAACAGCAATGAGTTTAATTAGGGGCTCTGGATTTCCTGGGCTCAGATAATTGATAGGATGAGACCTTTCTCTGGCCATATATCTGCATCAAAGCTAGAACAGGGTTGGCTGAGATCCTTGTTTGGGTTTGAATACAACCTATCCCTGCCTTATCCAGGGACTTGTTTTCTTCCAGGTTGGTTGAGTTTATGGGGCAGCTTCAGATCAGCTGCAATGGGACAATAGCTGCCCACTGAAAATTGCCTAAACAAACTCACAATAGCTTCCCTCTTTCATGTTCACAAACTCAGTTGCTCCATAACCTCCATACCCACCTTTTGCTGGATGAAAGTGGCAGGAAGATATTGTGTTTGCGGGGCTCCCAGATGGAGGAAGGAATAATAAATCTGACTCCATGTTCTCAGAAGGCTAATTTATTATTTTGTGATACTATATTATATTAAAGAATACTAAACTATACTAAAGAATACAGAAAGGATACTTACAGAAGCCTAAAAAGATAATAATGAAACTCGTGACTCTCTCTCTAGAGTCTGACACAGCTTATCCCTGATTGACCAATAAGTCAAAGCAATTCACATGAAACCAATGAAACATGCTCCTGTTGGTAAACGATGTCCAAACACATTCCAAAGCAGCAAAACACAGGAGAAGCAAATCAGATAATTATTGTTTTCCTTTTTCTCTGAGGCTTCTCTGCTTCCCAGGAGAAGAATCCTGGGCAAAGGGATTTTTTCCAGAAAATATGGCTGTGACAGGATGAAAGGAAAAGTTGGAAGGGAGATTAGGTAAATTGCAAGTATCTGTTATCTAGACATGTGTCTTATAGGCTGCTCCTCCTCCAGTGCTAGAAAACACAAGCATAAGAGGGCCACAGTGGGGAGAGAAGAACATTTCCCACAGCCTGGAAAAGACAAGTCCCTTCCAGGAATACAGAGGTCTGGAATGGGCATCCCTGAAGCACTTACCAGGAACAGCAGGGATCCTGTTCCTCTGGGTGACATCCCTGAGGGAAAAATGGGGATCAGTCTTGCACCATGTCAGAGGGATGTGCAGCACTCCTCACAGAAGTGAAGGAGAAAACTGGGGAGTCTCCAGAGGGCAGAGAGTTTGGAGAGCAGGGAGGGGCCTGATCTGCTGCCAACACTTCCATCGATGCCAACAGGAGAAACACTGGACCCAAAGGAGAGGAGTGACTCAGAGCCTTGCTGCTTTCTGAAAACATTTTCCCTCTCAGCATTTTCACAGCTCATTTTCTTTGCAGTTTGGGGTATTTTTTTCCCCATCTTCTTCTCCTTCATGTAATTTTTGGAGTTTTTCCTACTTCAGCTGAATGGTACAAATGGTACAAAGAGCTGAGGTGGCTTTTTTTGTTGTTGCTTGCAAAACAGTTTAAATATTGCAGGGCAGGAGCCAATTGGAGCTGAGAGGTAACCACAGCCAGTCCAATGAGAAGGATTAATATATTTTCTGTCTCATTAAAGGATCAGCAAATCCCTGTGCTCTGTTTATTAAAGGTGCCAAAGCACAAGGCTCTCACTGCGAGCTTCAAAAATTAAATACAGAATTGCCTGTAAGGGAAAAAAAACAACCTCCATTATTTTGGTAGCATCACAGTCCAAGGAATAGCCACAGCAATTTGCCTTTGGTGCAATCCTAGTTTTTCTTGCCTCCCTGCATTCTCCTTCTTCATCTTGTATGGGAAACTGCGCTCAGACTGATTTCACATCTGATGTACTCCTGCTCCAAGGAAGTTTATGCAGTGGTGACAGCACTGCCACATTTCCATCTCCTTATGGAGCTTGGGAATGACACATCCTTGGGGATGCTCTGTCCTTCCAGATGGCCCTCGTGCTGCTGTCACATAGTTAGATTACAGGCAACTGGCAATTAACCTATTCCTTGATTTTATAAATACAGAATTAATTCTTCACCTCACCATGCTCCTGAAAAACAGGCAGTGAAGTTGCATGCGAATCCTCAAGACAACTTTTGGTCATAAAATGTCAGCATCAAAATTCAAACTTTTCTCAGCCGAGTGTGAATTGCAATGAAGGGAAAGAATTCCCTGTCCACAAGGAAATCCTGGGAGGACTCAAAGTCATCAGATGTTGTGATGCGTGTTTTTGACTGTAATTTGGTCCTGGTAGTCAGATTTATACCCCTACCCCCTCCCCCACCTTTTTGTATTTTTAAAGACTCAACTGAGTTTTGGCAAGGCTGCAGGGGAACATCAGGGGAAGTTCAGGTGCTCCCACATTGCTGTTTTTCTCTGTGGGACAGACTCCATGTCCCACCATGGAACGTGGCTGTTCTGCCCAAAAGTGAGTAGGCCAATAAGAAAAACATCCTTTTCCCCCTGCTGTAAAGTTTCTTCTGCCAAGTACATTATATCACGATAAACTGAACTCTAAACTCAACCTCCTGCAGAAAATTGCTGGATGGTCAGTTTAATTTCAAATTTTTAGCCAATCCAGAGCAAGAAGAGAATTTTGCCCCTAATGACTCAATTTTCTGGGGCAAGCTCATTGAAAACCAGCAATGGTTAAACATTGCATGTGTTGTATGCAGTGTATTATCAAGTGCTCAGATATCACGAGCAGTAAAATACATGTGAAGTGTTTCCATGGCCTGACAGGGGCCTGGATTAAAGAAAAGGAAAGAAATGAAGTTTTCCTATTACCTTATCCCTGGCTTTCACAATACCCAGTTGTCTTCCCTAGGGCCTGTCCCAAACTTTGCAGCCAGTTTTGAATTTTGACCTTGAGCCTTTAATGTATTTACCATGCACTAAAGAAATCCAGTCCTTCCCAGTCAAAGGCTTCAAGAATCAGTAACTGACCCTTTTTGGAAGCAGTCACATTTTGATTTTTGCTGGTGCATTCCCCCTTGACTCCATTCTAAGCTGCAGTGTGATCTGAGGAAATGCTTGTTAGGCCTTGTCCTTGACATCCCCCCCTGGGCTCAGTTCTCTCTGAGCTTAGCAAGAAACACTGTCTGCTCTCAGGAGCTCTGAACGAGCTTCTGCTTTTCTCATGACCAGCCTTGGAAAATGTTTCTCTGGCCTGAATGGCATAACATTCCTATTCTCACACTTTTTTTTTGAGTGATCTCAAGCACACTCATTCAGGACAACAGCATACCAACTTTCAGATATTCCTGGTTTCCCTTAGGTCATCAGTCCATAAACCTACACATCAATATGCTTTTTAATCCCAAATCTTTGCATGTAACTCTGCTAGCAGTTTCCCTTTGTCTTAGGTCTCACTTCCACTTCATTAAGATTTTTGTCTTTGTAAAAGCCTTAGGCATAAATGAGCTTTTTATATTTGTATATTCTATAAAACTGATATTACTTGCAAGGAGATAAAGATTTGAAGACAGATGCAGCACTTAATGTTAGGTTTGGATATTTTGGGCACACAGACAAACAGATGCAATCAAACTTAACACTCACTAAATATATCTATCTTGCCTTGAGTACTTGTTATTAAAGTCTAAAATTAAATTAAAACATGCAGATTTAAAATTAAATTGAATTCTGCAGATTTAAAACTGGAAGCTGTAGTTTTGATTATCATACAGTACTGAAGGGGTTAAGCATTTTTTCTGAAGAACTTTAGAGGCACAATGGAGAAGCACAGAAGCATAAATCTGAAGGTTAAATTTGTATTGGCTTTGCTCCTCCTTCCCATAGGAGCACAGATGGTAAAAACCTTTAAGCTACCCCTGCTATTACTATGGAATAAATGAATTGCCAGGTTTCTCCCTCACAATGCTAACTATGGAAGGCAACTTCCTACTCACATCTTGATCAAGATAATTTAAATGAAAAACTGTTTATTTGATCTGAAAAAAGACAATAAAGGAAGAGAAAAAGAAAGAAAGAAAAAGACATCTTTAGATGTTTTGGATCACCCTCTGGACTTGGAGCAATCACTCCTCAGCTTCTGCATAAAAAAGTCACAGGTTATTTGTTGTGGTGGCTGCAAAAGATCATGACACTGCAGAAGTGGCTTTCCTGAAGGGAAGGCAAAGTAAAAAGAAGCCATCCTTGCATGTGGTTTCCTGGTAAGATAGCAAGGCAACATGAGTGATAAAGAAAACAAGGCAAGTCAAAGCATTAAAAACATACTGGAGGGAAATATTGTCTCTGATGCTGTGATTAAAATAATCTCTTGGAAAAGATGAACCCCATTCTGCTCATGCTTCTGCAAGCCTCAGTGAGGAGTTAAGACAACCTTAACTAACATTAAGACCCTGGTAGGCTTCAGGAAAGCATCTCTCTTCACACATAAGCAATTAAAGCAGATGAAACAGAGATTTCAGCTGCTGTTCTAATGTTAAAATGTGGATGAAACACAACCAGGATTTAAATCTCTATGCCAATACATTTGTTCAAATCCAGTGATTAAAAGGAGCAGACTGTGAGAACTCAGTGAGATAGGTCTTAATTAAATAACAATAGGAATTGAACCTCAAAGGTCAATGCAAGCATTAACTCCTGTGTGCTCTGCCTATAGTTAGTGATTTTTATCATCTCTTCTTAATCCTCTCTATAGTGAAATTAAAGGAAATAAAAAGAGCTGTAGTTTCACTGTAGTTTGGTTTTGGTTGGTTTGTTGTTTTTTTCCTCTGGATGTCTAGGGCCTGTATTTTTTAGCCATTCAGGCAGATGATATTCCCAGTAATCACCTTGTTCCAAGAGCTGCAGCTTCACCAGCAGCTTGAGGAGTCCCAGCTCAGCAGCAGGAGATGGCAGCCAAGGAAACCTGCAAATATGCTTGATTCTGTATGTTCTGTGAAGGCAACACTATCAAGTTAATGGGGTTGGGTTATACAGCTAATTTATAACTTGAGGTGCCAGTGCAATAGGTCTGAACATGAGGAAATTCAACTTTATTTTAAAAGGGAGAGATCGTTAAAAGAATATTTGTTTTTCTTCAGTCAAGTTATACACAAGTGCCTTTTCCCTTTATTTGTCATGGTATATAATTTGGAAAATATTAATAATTCCTCTTTCAAAAATACAAGTAGTGAAATAACATGGGCACTGAAGCATTCAGATGGAAGTGATATCATTAAAAATAGGAGAAATACAGTAAGGAGAAAATTAATAGTTACTTGTTCTCCTCAGAAAAGTTCAGCAAAATACTTCCTCTGGCTTATGAATTTAGTCAGTTGTGCTTCATCATTTGTACAGGTGAAAGCAAGTTATTGCACTACTGAATAACACAATTAGATTTTTATTGCTGAGCTCTGTTGGGCCACTTTAGAGCTGCTGCCTGCAGCAGAGAAACTGGCCCCACCACACAGTGGGACTGGTTCCATGGAATATGATCAGGAAGAGCAGGAAGGAGGGAGATCACTTGCTCTGGACCAGTACAGGTGGATCAATGACTGGAAACTCACTATCTTTAGCATTAAGGGGCTCTCAGGCAAAGATATGGGAATAGGAATAACAGTTCTTTACTAGGAAAATTAAAAAAATATACAAATGTCTGATTAAATGGTGGCTGCACTTGCCTGGAAAAAATCAGCCCTGTTTATCTGTCAGGGAGGCCCACATCCACAGGCTTCCCTGCTCCAGGGCCTCAAGCACTGGCCTGGAGGAGCCCAGGGCTACTGCAGCTATTCACAGGCTGCTTGCAGAAAGCAGCCAAGCTAGCAAGTCTTGGGTTTCCTACTGTTGGGATGACCCAAGAGTTCCTTTTTCCCAGCCTGATGGTCAAAGAAGGAGTTGGGATTCTTTGGCTCTACTTCACAAGGTTGTTTATTATAGATTATTTAAAATATTCTTTTTCAGACCCACACAGGTCTGCTCTGCAGGTCTGTCACGGGCACACTGCTCTGCCCCTGGGCTGCTGTCTACATGTTATAAAATGTATACATTTTATATGTGTACTTTATTTATCATTATTTTCCAATACCTATAGCCTATGTTAGACTGTCTACTTCTACTCTTGACCAATCTAAATGTGCCACCATCACCAAGAAGATGGAGGCTAGGAAGAAGGAGAAAGAAGAAGACAACGCCCACGTCCCTCCATCTTGCCTCCTAGACCCCCTATAATAAAATCCCCAAAACTCTACTTTTTCACCCGGTGATTAATTCATTATTACTCTACTTAAACTTCTGTGACTTGTGATTCTTCATACAAGGTTGGCAATTTGCTCCATGGGTTAAGATTGAAATCCCAAGTGTCTCTGGCTTCCTGCCAGGGGCTCATGTCATCCGGGGCACCCAGAGGGGTGTCCTGGGTTCTGACAAGGAAGAAGTGAACCCCACAAAAATCCTCCCAACTGCAACTCAAGTCTTACAGGTGTGGTCCCACAGAGCCCGAGCTGTCAGCAAAGGAGGATGAGATGGGAACCAGAGGCAGAGGGACTCCAAGGGAAGATGAGATGTCCCAGAGAATGCTGCTGGTGCCATTGGGCTTGGGGTGAATCTGCTTGGCAGCATGACCCCAGGCAGATGCACTCAGATGGATTCAGGACAGACAGAGCTCCTTGGCACCTGCTTAAAATCCCTGTGCACGAGCTCTAACATCCCCCACAGCTCTGCACATCTTTGCCATGTTCATGCAGACAGTTCTGGGCTCAGAAAACAGCTGGGGTAGCTCTGGAAATCCTGCCTGCTACTTGGAAGGACTTTGTGAAGACTTACAGCAGCACTGCTGTACTGTTCTGGCACCTGCACAAGCTCATTTCAATCTCATTTGAGTGCATGTGATCTGGCACTGTGCTTTACAAGAAATGCTTTAGGCTGTTTCTAAAGAAAAGAGAAGAAATTTAGTTCCTCGTGGCAGCAGTCAGATGTTCCAGTCCATAGAAACTTCATTTCCTTTCCTGAGTCTCCCACCCAAATAAAAACTTGTTATTTGAGCAGGAAATAGCATGGAGGTCCTATGAAAAAAGTTTTCTGCACTAGAAAGCCCTGAGTGTACACTGCAAACATCCACTGTTGAAAAAGCCCCATGGGAAAACACACCACCCAAACTGATCACTAAAGTTTCTGTCATACTGTACATACAGGAAAAACAACCTTAACACTGACCTTTCACAACCTTTTTATGATTTACTTGGTAACCTTCATGTCATTCTTTTAAATACAGTTGTTTGTAATGTCACAAAAATTGGCAAATATCTTTCTTGACATCAGAAGTACCCTCTTAACTTAGAAACACCCATTTTCTTTCATATAATTACTATTTCTAGGAACTGACAATGACAGCAGTAGCAGAGCTCTTTCAGAATGCCATGATGAGTGCCAGAGCAGTGATCCCAGGTGTTCTGCAGCTCTCACCTCCCTCCCAAGGTGTGACCCTGTTTGGGTGGTACATCCACAGTTCCTCCCCAGCAAAGAGTGAGTCCACGGTTGGTTCATGTAAGAGAAGTACCAGGAGAACTTATTCCCCCCAATCTCCTGTAACTATACTGAACTCAATCACTTATTTGAAGAAATAAAATGTTGTTCCCTGCCCTCCTGTATACTGAGCCACATTTCAGATCCAATCTCACACCACAAGTCACTTGCAAATATTTCTCAGCATTTATTTCAGAAATTTCACTTTCAGCATAGCAGCACATAAATTCAATTTGGACAAATAAATGGAAAAAGCAAAAAGCCCTCTCTGTTCAACCCTGCATTTTTTATGTTTGACTGAGGACTGGCATTTTTTTCCAAAGTGTTTGTTGTACTTTTCTCTATGTACTTGCATCTTTTCCCAAAGTACAGACTTAACAGAGTGACTCCACCACAACTGGCTGCTCTCCAGCACTTCCACACTCTAGGAAGAAATGCTTCTATGAAAGAAAGAGACACATTCTCTCCTGCCTGAGGTTTGTTGGGTAGCAGAGATTCACTGGCAAGGGGTGTTTGGGGCATACATGAGGACTGACAATAAAACTGCTGCTTAGAGATCTCTGCCTGCTGAAATAAGTGTCACTCATTTCTAGTTACTGACTCTCAACAATCACATCCCCCTGGTGGGCTGCCTTGCTGTACTTATACACTGAATAAAATTTGGAGCAAGGGGAGTCTTTGAACTATGCAATAATTAAACTAAAACTGAGCAAAGGAAGAAGAAAAACCCAATCAAAGCAACTTTGACCTCGGAATAACTCGATATCATAGCTAGATTCAATTTGGCTCAGTATTTTTAGGAAAAAAAAGAAAGTACAAAAGGAAAACAATAATCTATCAGACTGAGAGTTTAAGAGATTATGTTTTCCTACAAGGTGAAACTGTGGTTGAGATCTCTTTTTCATCTCAAGAAGCTGTGCTAGCTGTAACTCCTCTTAAACCAGTATTGGACTGGAAAATTTGACAATGTGATTTGATGTCACATTGGAAAATTTGAGTTCCTAGAATAAATAAAGGGCAAAAAGGAGGAGGGAGGCAGGAGAGGAGCATTAAGAACCAGGGAAAAAGGAAAATGGAAACAGATGAGCAACTTGAAAAGCAAAGGCCCTAAAGCTGGTTTTCCACACCAGCTGTGACACAATCCTCTGCCTGGAAACGCTGTGGATATACCACCCATCAGTGTGACCCACGTGCTCCAACAGTGCACAGCCTTCAAATACTGATACACTCACACCACCAGTTATATTTCATGGCCTGGAAACAATAGCAATGGTGATAAGAGAAATTTAGCAGATTAATATTGGTAGCAAAATGCTCAACAATACCTTTTCCAACAATGTTACAGAGATAGGAGAAAGCCCTAATGAATTATGGGCAGAGCAGAAAAAATAATAAATTAAATTACAAGTGATCAGCAACTCAGTATTTTGCATGAAAAATCAATTTTCTATCTCAGCTCTGTAATACAGCCAGCAAAAGAAAGAACCAAGAATATTATCTCCTCAGAATCCCAAACTGCCCAAGTAGAGACCTCATTGCTATTTTTCTAAGTCACTAAAGCATCTCCCTTTTGTACTGGGTTTTTTTTTTTGCATTTCTCCTTTTACCCTCTGCTGTCTTGGTGACCTGGTAACTTTAGATGTGGAACTGATAGTACTGCCTAATTTCTAGACAATATTTGACATTGTGAGGCCTCTTTTCCCTACTTATGACTTTGCCAAACTCCGTTACAGGTGAGTTTTACCATTCCAGTTATCAGGCTCAGACAGGACGCTGGGTGTTTTTATTTAATTTAATTTAATTTCATTTCATTCCAAGGGAATCCACTCTTCCTATAAAAAAGCCAACGGGAAAAGATGTGGCCTTACCCTGGGAAAGGTAAACACATAAACTTAGTGCTCCTTTTGTTGAGCAGTGCCCAAATCCTTCCCTATGATTCATATCCTGAAATTCTCAGGACACAGCTTGCTTGATGGAACAAAAGCCTTCTGTGAGGAACATGAAGTTTTGGCAAAATTTTGCCCAGTTGCAAAATCTTTACAAAATTGTACATGTATTGTGTTTGTACAATTCTTTCTAGGCCTCACTGCTCATTTCTTTAACTATTTTATTCTCACTGAGACTGATGCAGAAGAGACTAAGCAGAATACTCCCTGAGACTGCAAATTTAAGCAAAGATCTCAGGAAAAGAGTTTGGAAATGGCACTCTGGAGCACACTTATCCAGCATGACTGGAAACCCAGAGGGGACAGGACACCAGCTAAATGAACCAGGAGCTGAGGCTCAGAAGAAACCTGTGACTGGACTGAGGGTGCAGAAAATAATATCAGTAGAGGCTGAGAAACAAAAATTAGGTGGAGATGCTAGGACACAAAGACTGGTGACCCAAAGCCAGGAATCACAGAATATCCTGAGATGGAAAGGACCCTCCAGGATCACTGAGCCCAGCTCCTGGCTCTGCCCAGGACACCCCAACAATTCCACTCTGTGCCTGAGAGCGTTGTCCAGATTCTCCAAAATCTCCCGGAGCTCTGGCAGCCTTGGGGCCGTGACCATTCCCTGGGGAGCCTGGGCAGTGCCCCACAGCCTCTGGGGGGAGAACCTTTCCCTGCTATCCAGTGTGACCCTGCCCTGGCCCAGCTGCAGCCATTCCCTGGGTCCTGTCGCTGGTCCCAGAGAGCAGAGCTCAGGGCCTGCCCCTCCTGTTCCCCTCAGGAGAAGCTGTGACTGCCATGGCTGCCCTCAGTCTCCTCTTCTTCAGCTGAACAGACCAAGTGCCTTCACTGGGAAAATGTTCATAACACGGCTGGAAGCAAAATAAATGAAAAAGAACATGATGCTGTCTTTTAGGATGATGGAAGAGAGCTCACATCCCAAGAAAACCAGAGGAGTTTGACCCCTGTTAATGATCGAACTGACCATGAGTACAATGCTGAGCAGCAGGATTTTGTTTTGGCTTAATTTGCTACTAAAAAAACCTGGGTGATTTCATAAATGCACTAAAAGGACATTATTAAGATCAAAAATCCTACCGTGAAGAAGTCAGAAAAATGCCCTTGAGTATGCAACAGTGACAAGGAATTGCACTGCCTTCGTTTTGCCTTTTATTAGGTCTTTATTCGATTTTATAACCCTGGCGATGCTTTTCAGTACAGCCTGTGCATCTGTTTATATCTGTGTGTGATACTCACCAGTGCAGATTTTATGTGGGCAGACATTGAAATATTCTCTGTCTAACACTGGAGATGGCAACCAGGCTGTGTTCAAAATTCCACTGTCGGACAGGTCAGAGACAGGGAAAATAAATAAGCACAGCAGGTAAAACATCTCCCACAAAGTAGCCCCTTTAGACTCACATTCAAATCCAATTAAAACTTTGCAAAAGCATCATTCTGTAGGTCTTTCTTTAATATTAATTTCAATTAGCTTTGGATCAGGGCATCAGTAAGATTTTTACCCTGCCAGGTGGTATTTTTTCACCAGTGCAGGTTTCCCATAGGGAATATCAAAAAGCCATTGACTAGCCATTGAGCAGGAGAAAAGGGGCCACTCAGAGACTCTGTCTCTTTGGATCTTACACACTCCTGCTAGATCTTTCATCTTGTCACTGAGAGTGGAGTGACATTTTTCTCTTGAAAGTCAGCAATAAGTTTCCTGGTGTAGTCTTGACAGGATTTGTTTTCAGGGGAGCTAACAAATGATAGCTCCAGCTGAAGGCCATGCACGGCTGTAGGCACACATTGCTGCTACTAGAGTTAGAAGGTTGCCTTTTAGGGGTCATGTAAACATGCTGAAATAAATGTTTTTATCACACTGAAGTTGAGGGGATGTAAGCTCAGTTCCTAGCAGCAGGCTAGGAACTCATATACAGTACAACAGTACAATATCTGGGAAAATAGGTGTTCTCTACTTCCTTATATTGGTCAAAACTTGTGAGCAACAAAATTTTCTGCTGATGCCCTGGAGGAGGAGCAGCAATGAAATGCTAGAATATGCACCAATTCATGCTGGAATATGCCCTGCTGTGTGAGATGAAACAGAGAGGTGTGGCAGAAAAGGCAGGGTAGGTCACAGGGTGAGGGACCATAAGCAGTGCCCCAGCAGCTCCTGGAGGAAGGTCTGATGCCTGCTTCAGACTCATCTGTGCCTCTGGAAGCAGCTGCAGTGCTGAGTTACTTGCCTGGGCACTTGGGCCACTGGAGTTCACTTGGCACCCCTTGATTCCAAAGGTGCCTGTCTCAAACCCACCACTACTGGATGAATTTTGCTCCAAGTCCAGAGGACAGTGGAGAAGGCATACATTTAGGACTGTTTCCCCCTTCTCCTCCAGCAGGATTTTGTGAAAGCGGCGAGATACACATCCCAGCACAGCAGCAGCAAATTCTGGAGTAAAATCACATCTTTATGCTTTGGGGGTGATGCCTTAAGTTTTAGCCTTCTTATTATCCAGATTTTTTACTGTATTAGTATATAACTGGACTTGATATAAAGTGTTAGCCAGCTCTCTTCACAGGCCAGTTAGGCAAAACAATCCTTTTCCAGCCTGAGAACCAAGGACACCATTACAACTTTAGGACCAAGAAGTATAAACAATGGCAAATTGAGGAGAGCAGTTGGGGAGGATGGGACTTCATAAACTGAAGCTACAATTGGACAATTAACCCAAATACATAAATAGCCCAAAACTTCTAAAAGTGTAAAAACATATGACCTGCTGTCCATCTTGAGTGTAGCCTCAGCCTGGCTCTTGTACTGCCCAAGGTGTATTCTTTGAAGGCCTTTTCAATAGATACCTACTTTATTCTGTTAACACTGCCTAGCCTCTGTTCTAGGTAGCCTCTCAAGGCACCAGGGGTGGCAGAAGGGAGCTGCCCCCAACAGCAAGGTAACACCAGTTCAGTGGCTGCACTGCCACCCAGCCCATGGGCATGCTCCAGATTAGGCTGGGATGGAATTCATGATCCAACCTGCAATTTTCATCCTTCACTAGAAACATTCCCACAGAGCAGGAACAGCCTCCGAGGGGGTTGTGGCAGATCATGCAGTAAAGAAAGCCTCTTGCCTATCCACCTAAATCCACTCAATAACAGGCTGCACCACCACTGGAAAATATTTAAAGGTCTTTAATTGGAAAATGTTCAAAACACATTGATTTAGAAGGATCAAGCAATTACCCAGCTTCTACAGCAAAACAAAAGCCACAGAAGTGTTGTGGAAGCAGAGTGACACACTTGCAAGCAAAAGTATTGGTCAGGACAAAGTCAAATGAGCCACTTCTAGAGCCTCTGTCAGGTCAGAAAATAAGGGCCTGTTTTAAGTAGTGCCTTAAAGCACCAGGCTGTGCTGATGTTCCTTTCTGTTTAATCATAGCAGCTCCTCACTTTCTGGACATTTATAATGAGAGCCACGAGGGGAATTTGATTGCTTAGGAAACCTGCACTCAACAAGTGCAATGGCCCCAGCAGTACCATCACACTCTTTGCAGAGGCAGCTCGGTCATTCCAGGGCTGCTGTAGGAAGCATTCACCCTCCAAGCTCCAGAAGAAATCCAAATTATTAACCCCTTTCAGAAGGCACCAGGGTGAGAATGAACACAGCGTGGTAAAAGTGTTATCTATTTGCAAAGGTAACAATTGCAGTTCCTGCCATCAGATTTCATGCATGAGCATCTACTCCAGGGCTGTGCCATCTAATACCTGGCAGCTCCATGGCTGCACAAGGATGCACACATGAGGAGAGTAGGAAAGTCAGAGGAGGAACTGCACTCCCAGCTGAGATGCTGTGCTGCCCTGCTAAGGAAACAGCAAAAAATTAAACTTAATAGAGATGTTTTCCACTGCCCAATTGGCATCACATCCATGCTGCCATGGCAGGCACAATTATTAACACAGGGCCCCAGAGCAAAGCCATCCCAGGAAACAGCACTTGTAGAGACTCCTGCAGCAAAGCCATCCCTCAGCACCCCACATTCAGCAGCAGAGAGGGAAAACATCCTGTCTGTTCCTGAACACCTGCAGGATTGGGACAACCCAGCCAATGACTCACATCCAGCCTTTCTACTTTTAAAAAAACATAAACAACTAATCACACTTTTCCAAAACTGGCATTTTTTAAAAATATCCAGATGCTTTGTCTGCTCTGCAGCAGTGTCACCCAGCTTATGTAAGTGGGCAGAAAATGGCAGAATCAGAAATTTCCCAAAAAAGGTCCTTTGGGGCCAATGTCACTCAGCCATTTCCCTGTGTCCTCACAGTTTATATGGATTTGTTACATTTTCTGATTTAATTTGGGTGAATTGCAAGAAGAGGTGTGAACTATCTTACAGTGCCATGCTCAATTCTTTGTTTTGAAAGGGCCAAAGTGACAATCTGTGAAATCTTGAAGGACTAGGAGAAGCAAATTCAACTCACAATTAAGTGTCCATTTCTGCATGAGAAATAATAATACCTCTCAAAGCAGCCACATAAGGCTTAATGAACCATCACAATCCAGAATAAACTTAATAAGCCTGAACTGATGAAGACAAAGATAATCACAAAAAAGAAAGTTCTGCTTCTGTAGCGAGATGAACCTGGGTGTGATCACCACAGCACCAGCAGCAGGGATTCCTCTCCCCAAAGCATCCCATGGGCTGGAGGAGAATCTCAAAGCTCCTCAAAAGGGCTGAAAACAGATTGTACTAAACCAGCTCACACTTCATGCCCACCCAAGTGAGAACCAGAGCTCACCTGAGTTCACAGTTCAGGTCTTGATGCTTCTAACAAAAGTGTTCCCCAGAATGATGCCTGGGGCCCTGCCACTTGACAGTCCTCAGGTGCACACTCCAGTGAAAACAATTTAAGGATATAAGGGAAGAGGAAAAAGAGGAAATATCTTCATAATGTTATATTTTTTAAGTCTTTCCTTATTTTAAATTGATCTAGTTCCCAAACAGGGAAAGATTAAAATGGAAGAACAAACCAGTAGACAATCAAAAATAACAGTGTGATAAGATCTCCCTGGTCTCACTTTTCTGTTTGTCTTGCTGGAGCCCTGTTCAGCTCCATTACTTTGTCTTGTTATCCTCTGGCAGGTTGTGGGAAGAAATAACCATGTCTTAGAGAGAGATCTTCCTCCTCATTAATGCAGGCAAAGCTCTGGTGTCAAAGGTTTAAAATCTTGGACATGGGAGAGGGAATTTCAAAGCAGCAACCATTAGTTTTTTGGGGTTTTTTTTGTTTTGTTGGGGTTTTTTTAATTGAATTTTGTCTGAATGCTGCCCACATATTGGGATATGTTGCTAACAGCAAGATGGTTCCTCAAATCAAGGAGTGCTGACATGCAGAGTAACTGCAGCAATGCAAATAATTTTGTCTTGTCCTATATAAATTCTTCCACTACAAATAAATTTTTATATGTTTGCATGCTTGATTCCTTCACCTCGAGCTTCTTCTCACAGCCAAAACCAAACACATTCCAACTTTTCCTTAGGGATCAAAACTTATTCTCTCTTTTATTTCACACCAAAAATATAGCTGACCCAGTTACCATTGAGATGTTCAGTCAGAAACCAGCTGGGGAAAGCAGGATGAATGACATTCTGGATCAAATGCATAATTAAGGCAAACTAAATACAGCTGGCCATAATTTTTCAAAGGAAGAGGATTTTATATAGCTTTTTGTACACCAACATCTTTCAGTATTTTTTATGTTGTCAAAATTTTGGGGTTTTTTTACTGTCTCACATATTTTGAAAAAAGCTATTTCTACCAAAGCAGCTAGGAACTCTTAAGAAGAAAAAATAATCAAAGCATGTTTTCAACAAGATATTTGTTTTCAAGTACAATTTTTTTTGTAGACTGTAACTTCTCTCTCCTGAAATTACAACATCATCAAAAAATGGAAGCATTGAATTTTTCTCTGAAAACTTTTACCTAAACTTATTTGGTTTTTTCCTCCTTATTTTTTAATTTAAAAAAGTCTTTAAAGTAACAATTATTTTTCTGATTAGATCAATAATCTCTGCTTAACTGACATCTGCTTGCAAAGAGGTTATTTACAATTTTGAGTTGATTATCAGCACTTTCATGTCCCCAAAACTCTACATTAAACTCTACTCTTCTGGTCGGAACATTCAGAAGTTTTCCTTGCCCTCCTTTATGTGTGGGTGATATTAGGTCACTTTTTGCCATTTGATTGCAACATGAAAACAGTAGATTATTTTTATTAATTCTTCATTCAAGAAGAATTCACTGAAATGCTGAAGTTCACATTGATTGAAATGCTGATTACAATTAAGTTGTTTTAGAAATTCCAAATAGAACTTCCTTTAATCAGTTCAGTCTGGTCTTAGAGTTTTGTTGGAAGCAAAGTTAATCATGAAGACATGAAGTCACATAGAAATGTTTTCTGTTGCTTTAACTTAAGTATCTTCTTTTAGATACTTTTGTCCATCTTGACATTAACCTCGTTTGATTTCTTTGACTCCAAACTATTCTTTTTTATAGCTTGTTTGCACTTTGAGAAGGAAATAAGTTATTTGCAGAGATCTAGCCTTTGTAGCATGTGTGTGTGTCTGCATGTCTGTGTGTTAATCCACGAATTTTCACCTGCTCTGGGAAATTGATCTTGGACCAAATCACAGGAATGCACATGGCTGGGTACATGGCAATTATGTTCTTGCTAAGCTTCAAATTAATTTAGATTGGAAAGATCCTTCCATCATTATATATATTGTGTCATAGTAAAAGAGTTGACTTGTCCCACCTGAGACAGGATGGCACTTAGATCTAAACCTCATGAATAAATTTAGTCCAGTAAGATTGAAGATATTAAATATTTAATTATCTTTATGTGTTTTATGATCTTCCACTGAAGCTTTATTTTACTATGAGTTTAGAGAAATTGTTTAAACTTTACAACTTACTTTCTTATTATTGAATATGATAAGCTATAAATTTTACTGTAGAGAATTCAGGTTCTTACACTATCAGTCTTACTGCAGCCCATATTGAGAATTAGTAATGTCAGAAAGAAGCAAAAGTGGGACTTACAGTCTCAGATAAATTAGGACAAAGTTGCATGAGATTGATATTCAAACTAAACCTTTTCAGAAGACATGGAAAATCCTGATCATTTCTGTTTTCCCCTCTCCTGGGTGCAGAATAAACAAACTTCAGCAGCTGATACAAGAGAGAATCTGTTCAGATGCTTCTCTGGTGAGCAGAGAGCAGCAGAGTCCTATGGAAATTAAAGCATTTCTCTAGTGCTACGAGATGTATTAAGAAGGAATTTGGGAAACAGAGCACTTGGAAGCAGAACAGGGGGACAGTCAGGCTAAAGAAATGAAGTTATCAAAACATGACAGTACAGTAACAAGAGGGATCTACACTAAGCTGATGAAAAGCGACACAGAAATAGGAATGAAAGCTGCTTGTCAAATTTAACTACTCAGTAGGCAAGGGTTTATTTGGGTGGAGATTCTCCAAACAGCAGGCATGTGCTGGGAGAGCATTTGAACTTCATTGTATGGCTGCAGTCCCCCAGGGCTAGCTGAGCTAGTCTGGCTCTCTGAACTGCTCAGGGAGTGCACGATTGCCAATATGAGCTCTGAATTTTCTGCCTTTTGCAAGTTCCATTATTTTATCACTGTAGTTTGGGTTTTTTCCCCCTCATATACACAGAGATTATGATTCTGCTCACAGAGCTGCAACAAGTGAAGAGAAACCTGGCTGCCCTGGCAGTATTCCTTGATACACTTTGGGCAGCTTCTGATTGCATTCCCATCTCTCCCACAGCAGTCCCCTGTGCACAACGAGGGAAAAATACAGGCAGGAGAAAAAGCACTCTCAGAGCACCAAGCTTGGACCAGCCCCTTAACTGGCTGTGACACATGAGAAATGAGGAGAGGTGGGGCCGATATAACAGGGGCTGTTGTTGGCCAGTGAATATAAATTTCATGTTTGGGTGTCCTTCGTGCTGTGGAATTTTAATTTTTTTTCTGGTGGAGCTGACTTTTGAAGGTGGCTTTTCTTGAGCAGCCCATGCAGAGCCATTGTCTGCTAGGAGGCAATTAGCAGGAATTAGTGCAGGGGCTTCTCTTGGCTTCCATTCATGGGAGCAGCTCAGAGCTACTCACTCTCCATGCCAGCCTGGGAAGGCTCCTCTGGCAGGGATGCACTGTGCTGCTCAGCTCCTCTGCACAACATAAATTAAGACTTATGCAAAGTCAGATTTTTGCCTGGGCAGTGGTTAATTTAAAGCTGACTTTTTGCTGCTAGTTACTGTCTCTGCATAATGGACAAGGGCACTTTAGGTCCCCACCTTTTTGCTGCTGATCAATTGATCTGAAATGTTGGCGTGGTCATTTTACATTTAGCATCTTTGGGAACCACAGCTGGAAAATTAACAATTTGTACATGTTTCAGTTCCAGTTATTGTAAATTAGTCATGGGATATACAGATTTGTCATGCCAGTAATTCCAAGATGAACTGGTAGGATGAACAAAATTATTTTAGAGTTTAGCAGTATCACTGTGTGCTCAGCATCAACAGCCCATGCTTAGACAGTCATTACCTGATTTTGAAGGGGTTTAAGAGACAAGATGGAGTGGCTGAGGCAAAGAGGTTCACAGATTTCCAAAGGAGTTCAATGGATGCCTTGAGGAAGCTAGGAAAGAAAACCAAGTCTCCAAGATACAACAACCCTTCTCTTTACGGCCTGTTCACTTTCATCTCCTGATTACTGAGAACCCACAGCTCTCAGCTGAAGAGGTGAATGTTATGAGATGGTCAAGGGCTTCAGGAGAGGGACTAAATCAATCCTGTGTATAAATGTGGTGCCTCACAACTGTGACTGACACCCCTAAAGCTGACACTTACAAATACTAGACATACCACAGTGAATGTGTCAATTAGAATATCTGTTTCTTCACAATGTTACTGCAAGTAAACACAGTCCCATATATAAACACAGTTATTCCTTAGAATACTGACTTTAACTTACAGTTGAATTACAATTGTGTTTTGTTTCCCACACTTGGTTCCTAAAGATAGATATCAATTTGTACTCTAAGAGTATCTTCACAGAGGGTGAGGCTTCCTTAAGAATTACAGGAAAGATGCTCTTTAAATGGCAGGGGATACAGAGTAATGCAGGAGTCGACCATACAGAACCCTTGCTTCTTGACAAGTCCAAAAAAGTAAATTCGGATAAAAATAGGCTCTTGAGATACTGAATTTATACTGCTAATGGATATATCAGAAACTACAGTAGAAATACATTCCCATACAGCTTAACTGAGGCTGCAAGAAAAATAGTAGGTTGTCCTTCATAAATATATTAAAATGCAGGAAAATCTGACTTACATTCATTTTGTGAACTTTAAGATGTCTATTTCTATCTCTACACCTACATGTGTTCCCACAAAAAATACTGCATTAATTTACAGTTAAAGAATACAGAGGGTTGTATTCTAAGACTCTACCTAAAACACAATAGAAATTGTAATAATCAGAGATGCACAAAGTTATACATTGGGGGAGAAGGAATAAATTCATAAAACGGACTAAAAATTGGGTTTGTGAGGGGAGTTTCAGTTCTTTTGTTGCAGCTAGAAAGGGGAATGGACAAAGGAGAGCCATGCTCCAAGATATGGCCAAATCTTGGTTAACATAAATCAGAATTAAGACTGATATGCAAGTATAACTTTCATTACAGACTTATATCTGATTGCCTTGATTTAAAATATTATATGAAATGTAGGAAACATTGGTGATAAAGATTATGTAGGATTTTTCCATCATTTCACTTCAGGCTTTTTTGTTTACAGTACAGCACCAATTTCTGATTATTTTTGGGTTCCTATTTGCATTCTTCACTTTTTGGACAGCAAATTCCAGATTCATTATAATGAATCGGTTTAAAAAGGGCTTTTTCGGTTAAAAAAAGGGCTTTTAAAAAGAGCCTTCTCTAGGGCATCTGCTTTTTCTCATCCTGTGCTGCATATGTAAAGCCAGTAAGGGAGATAGTAGGAATTTTTCCACTTACATTAGTTATAATACTTCCTGCAGCCAAAGCCACACACCAAAACCCCAGAGATATGACATTTTACTATCTTTTTTGGGATTCATGGGATTTTTACCTTAATTTTTCACAGATCTGCCACAGACAGGCAGGAAGGCTTTGAGGAAGCCCCATCACTGGGAAATACTTCTATTCTCCTAATTTACTGAATGCAAATAATGATACTTCCTTCATGTGCTAGAGTCCTGTAGGAAAAGCCACAACAATAAAAGCCCAACCAGTTGTTACAATTAGAGGAAATTTTCTATCCACAGCTGTTAGCTAAAAGAAACAGAAAATTTTACTGGCTGCATCTCACTGGTCCCAGTTAAGACTCTCCAATATCCACACACTTAGAGTTATGCTCGTTCTAAAAATCAGAAAAAAAACCCAAGGCAATGACTTTGGTCTTCTACACAAGATCAAAACACCACTGCCATATAACTCAAAATGCTGCCTAAGTATAAGTTCACTCTCCAATTTTACATATGTTCAGGAAGCACTGGCAACAGAATGCAGTCCAGGCAGGTTTTATTCTACAGCAAGTATTCTCTGTCCTCTGGCAGCTGGGGCAAAGCTGGAATAAAGTGCTCTGTGCTTAATTTGATGGAAAAAAAAAGTGATATCTGATAAGGACCCAGTTTTGTCATCATGATATTTTATGAAAAATCCCTTCACCAGGATTTCTTCTCCTGGGAAGAGGAGAAGCCTCAGAGGAAAAGAAAAACAATATTATCTGATCACTTCTCCCTGTGTTTTGCTGCTTTGGAATATGGCAGGGGCATCTTTGATTGGTTCCATGTGAATTGTTTTACTCAATGACCAATCCCAGTCCAGCTGTGTCAGATGCTATGGCCTGTCACGGGTTTTTATTATTCATTCCTTTCCTAGCCTTCTGATGTATTCCTTTCTCTATTCTTTTTAGTATAGCTTTAGTATAGCATTCTATAATGTAATGTAATGTAATATAATAAATCAGCCTTCTAAGAAATGTGGAGTCAGATTCATCTCTTCCCTCATCCTGGGAGCCTCACAAACAACAACCCCAACACCAGTTTCAGCTCCTGTAGCACCGTGGCCAAACACCCTGTGTACAGTGTAATCTGTGCAAGGCCACCCCTGGATTGATACCTGCATGTTACAGGGGCCCACGATAAGGTCCACTGCCCACAACAGTCAGGATAAACCTCCAGTCTTGGCACTCTCAATGTCACTGAATGAAACCGGGATCAAATGGATCGTCATGTTGGATTTGCTGCAGTCTCCCACAAGGCAGTTCTCCAGCCTCACTGAACATGACCTTTTGGCTCAGCTTTTTCAAGTAGAGAGTGAACTTTTAAAGAAAAGACAAAAATCCCAGACAGGCTTTCCCTGCATACCAAGAGCTGCCTGTTTCTGCTCCCTGCAAAACTGCTTTCCCTGAAGCCATCTAGTGGAACACAACCAGAATGTTCCCAGTCAGGGAAAAATGAAGAGAGGGTTATTGCATGCATTCAGATCTCAATACAAATAGAAATCAAACAGGAAACAACCTTGCTGAAAGTCTGCCTCAAGCATCCTCTTCAGCTACACAGTAGCAATTTTATTAGGCAAACTCCTCTCTTTAAGAAAAGATAACATCCCAAATGTAATAGACTGATTTCTCCTATCAGTTTGGCTCTACTTTGGCACAACTCTGCTCTGCATTAATGAGTGTGTTTCTGATTACATAAGGGTAAATTATGGAAATGGGCATATTATGTGTATATTGAGGTGCTTTCCAAAGCAATCTTATTTTTCAGACCCAGAGACTGTCTATTTGAGATATGTGTAAACAACTAATAGAAAAACTAACTCAGTGCTTGACAAATCCTGGATTTGTGCCTACCATTAGCACAGCCACAGGTGGCCCCAAAGGACTGAAATTTCCCTGCAGCTGTGAGTAGGTGTGTACTGATCCATTCAGGAAAATCCCTGCTCTCTTAGAAGGGCAAAGGAAATGCACAAAGTACTATACCAAATCAATAAGGAAACCACGAGGAACAAATAGGATATTTCTTAAGCTAACTGCAATAACTAAGTGAGGGGACAAAACAGGGTCAGGTCACACTGTATACCAGGCAAATATCTCTTTTTTCTCCACATTCTAATAAAACAAGAATGCAGAGCTGCACTACCTGTCCTTTTCCTCAGTTCCTTCTTCACTCCAGTACTTCCATTTTAATTGCCAGCTGGGTTCACCAGAAACAAGTTACTCTGAAGGACTGTGAGATACTTTATTGAAGGGCAACTGAATGTTAATTCTGCTCCTGCTTCCACTCACTTTTCAGACTAGAGCAATTTACAGCCATGTTCCTCCCACAGTTTTTCCACCTCTAAAAAAGGAAATGGCAAGATAAAAAATCACTGGAAGTTGGAATTCTTTCACTGTAAGGTGATGATGAGATCATGTAAATTTTGACATTAACAGTATTGTCCTGCTGAAATACTTCTCCCCAAGATAAAAACTAACAAGTAATCACCTCCTCGGGCTTTGTCCAATTTACAAGTGCTGTGAACTCTGATGGTTTCACACCTAGGTCTGGGTTATGCCAAAGCATTAAATGACAAGAAAATATTGTTGAGTATTTAAAAAGCCTTTTGAGGATAAAAGGCACTCATAAACTGCAAAATGAGTGTTACTGAATCTATGCAGAGCTGAATTTCAGATCACTGAAATTAAACATTTTGTTAAAAATTCATCATTTTAACATGATTCCTCATGTTGAAAACTGTATTTCTGAATGACGCCAACAGAACAAGAGGATAACCCTATCCAGGAAACATAAATCAAGGTTTTAGACTGGGAAGCAGGAGGTTCATACTGCTTTATTCTGAGTTCCCTTGTACTCCACAAAAAGCTGGGACACCTGGACAGACAGATTGTCTGAAGAGCAAGTTACTATCTAGGTGAAGCTAGGACTGTAGAATTTGTCCTTTAGTGGGTGTCTTCTGTTTATACTTGGAGCTCTTTTTCCTATCCAAGATTGTCCCACAATAGAACCAATTACAGATTCTCCATTATTTGAAGCTTTTGATTGCTAGAAACACAAAGGTCTTGAGTGTTATTTTTCTGAATTCCTGGGGTTTACTTGCACAATTTTCGTTAATATTGATGTGAGTAAAATATCTTAAAAATCCCAATGCACACAAAAAAAAATAATAGATTCCTAAGAGAATGTCTATTATCAAATGACAAAAAGCTGTAGTCTTTGCAAAAGCCAGCAAAGAGTATTCTGTTTAATGTGTAATAAGTGTCCTATTATCCATTTAGTCCAATTACATTGAAGGAGTCTGGTTTTTCCAAAGCCTTTCACTTTGTCACAGTGAGTATGGGAGGCTGACAATAAAGATGAGCCACTATGAGCTCTTGGATTGTTACACTGATCTCTCCTTGCCTCAGTAAGAGCTGGATCCACTCATTAGCAGAAAGGAAACAGGCATGACAACAGCCCCCAGTAGAGCCCTCAAGGTACCAAGCTGACAATGATCCCATTGTGAACCTCTTGCCATCAAAATGTTTTTATTGTCACCCATTACTCAGTCTTCAGGGTCTCAGACTTAGAAAACAAGGATGAAATGGCTCCCTTCTGAGCTGCTCTGAGGAATATAAGCCAGTGCTGAAAATTTAAGCCAAGAGCTATGTGTTTTTTATATGCTGCTTAATTCTCAGAAATTGGTCTTGCTTTTTTTCCACAACAGTGCCTTTTTCTTTATGAGACATCGCTTGTCTTTTTAGGACAAGCCCTGTGTGGTGCCACAGAATGGGACACAAATACACAGTGCTTTCCTGCAGAAAACACAAATACACAGTGCTTTCCATCCAGAGGTTTCTCAAGCATCAGTGACACCATCATGAGTCAGTTAATCTTGTCCTACCAAGAGGGTCAATATTTGAAAAAAGGGAATGCAAAACTGATTTCAAAAATATTTCATTGTATTTTAGTATAAGCTAAAAGGTGGAGTGTAGGTGCAGAGTTCTGTTTCATCACACCTAATTTTTCCTATTTCATGTGCTAGCATTTCATCCAGCATGCAGAAGACCAGAACAATAGAACCATTATTACAGACATTCTGCACTGGAAGGGACTCACAAGGATCATCAAGTCCAACTTTGACCAGTAGCAGAATCTTACATTTTTTCCATTCAGTAAATCATTCAGTTTCTTTAACTATTGAAACCCACATGTATGCAGTGGAGTGTCATTGGTCTTTAGAAGCTCCCTTAATATATTGGGTAATATATGTTAAACATTTGCTGCCCTTTTTTTTTAACTATGTATACCATAACACTAACTTCTGAGACATTACAACATGTCTGGTAAACCACAAGAAACTAAAAAATTACATTGGTAAACACACACATACATAAAGATATGGCTTACATATGTATATAAACACATACCTGATATGGATGCTTGAATTTATTGCAGGGAATGTATTAAAAGGTGTTGCTCCTACCTTACATGCAGTCCCTCTGACACCATCATGTCTTCTCCCAGATACTACTGTCTTACCTTATTTGAGAAGTCACCATTTATTTTAATAGAAACAAATATTCAATAAATCAACCCCAAAACACCTTCTGTGGAGGGACTCCAAGTGTGCAGGTTTCTTTTGCTCATTAGAGCCAAGTGTTGTCCATGCATTCTCATACATGGAATGTATACTCATCTCCCATCACAAAACCCACCCCCCAGCCTGCACACAGAGTCCTTCTTGATTTCTCTCATGAGAAGTGTTCAGCATTCTCCTCTGCCCTCTCCATTGCCTTTAAAACCCTTTTCAGTATTCAATGATTCACACCAACTCTTGTCTTTATGCACATTATAGTAATATAAAAGCTAGAGACTCCAAAAAAGTTTAAACTTTTGAAATAAACGAGTTTATCAATGAGGACTAAAACAATACATGGAAGTATAACAAGATCAAAACAAACAAAACCCCCAACCCAAAAACCCATCAGCAGAAAGTTTCAAAAACAATTCCAAATCTAGATAGCTATAACACCTCAAAGACAGCAGGAAATTTGGACACAAACCATGTGTCAGGCCAGTTTTATGAGTTAAAAAGGTACTAATGCTTAGGAGACTGAACTCACTGAATATTGAAATAAATGCAAAGATTACCACTGTCATCAATGGGAATTGTATTGATCTGAAAATTAATGGCTGTGCATTTAAAAGTTTATCCTTCCCAATGTGTATTGGCCATGTCCAAATACTGATTTTCAGAATAAATATTCTTGCCCAGATTCATACTCCTTTTATTTTTTTAATCAGTGCCTACTAAAAAGAAACTACACTTTTCTGTAACGCAATCTTCACAATACTTTTAGCTGATTAAAGGAAAAAAATAAGGCTTAAATAACTGCATCAGTAAATCAGAAGACTGAAGTCCCATGGTCATACCAGCCTGGACACAGATTATCAAGCAATAACTGACACTGGCTAGATTGAATTTATATGTGTTTGGATTAAAACTTTGAATTTCCTTTTCTATCTTTCATCTGCCAGGAGTGATTGTGTGAGTAGTGTTTATTATCAGCAAGTTGTGAAGTATTTCAGGAATATATATTGAAATCAGGATTCATTTTGTTCCTTTGAAATCCCATTTTCTTCTACTCTTCCTTGAAAGTTTCAATAGTCCACTAGGAGAGCAAAAGTAATACAACACAGACTGGGCTTCTTAATACACATCAAAGAAGGCAATCAAGCATTCCACCTTTCCAGTGGCCCTTGATTTGACATGAATTTGAAAAAAGGACTCAGGCAATTTTGGGTAACAAACAGGCAGAAGTACCACAGCATATTTTTGAACAAAATTCTAACATACTAAAGGTAAATTACCTGCCAGAAGTATTTTTCAAAACTCTAGTTCATCTGGGCTTAAATGCAGAGAAAATTGTTTTGATCAAACTGCAGCACATTTCCCAGCATGGCTCCAGTACATTATTTCCTGAAGGAAACAGAGATACAGAAATTAAATTCCAGATCTCAAGCTGGACTGAAATTAAAGACAAGCAAACAAATAGGAACCGAGGAAACCTTACAGAAATAGGTGTAAACTGTTTACAAACAGAGGTAATGATTTAACACCACACCAGTTTTCCAGGAGGCTTTAGAGAACAAGCAGAAATAAAGGCTTACTCATACATAGTTTTTAAACAAATGCAATGCCTGACCCAATTTGCTGGTCCCTTTAAAGACCATCTAAAGAGCTGAGAAAAGCAAATTCAACGAGGTTTATAGCCCATTGTTTTCTTTTCTGGAGGCTACACACCGAGTCATTATTAGAACATTCCTTATTGTCAGCATTTGAAAGGAATAAATGACAAGGTAAAGAGTGTTTATCGAGTACCATTTATTGATCAGTTGGCTTCTAAGTCATCTTTGGCAGAAGGGCCATTTCCAGTCTTTCAGTATGCAGCTGAACACCAGTTATTTTGGCAAATAACTACATACAAGCCTCTCCTAGCTATGCCTGAGGAACCTTAGGTTTCACAGCACTTTTAATTTCTTTTGAATAGGATTGGGAAGCTTGTATTTTTATGGTCAGAATTGTATCAAAGGTTTCACAGAATTTAAAGCTTTAACACTCCAACTGATACGGGCTATGATCTACACAAAACCTGGAGTTCCAGTCTTGTGAAAATTATATGTGTGCCATGAATCCACAGGTTGAGATACCATACAAATTTTATGAAAAATTCTGCCTGAAGACAATAAATGAGAATTTCACCCATAAGAGAATTTCCAGCTGAACAGAATTACAAGAATTTCAGCCATATGAGAATTTCTGGCTGAATAGAGGATCATGAAGGTCCTCTGGAAAGACATCTGTCCTTCTGCATCACAGCTGTCCAGCAAACTCCAGCTTGCAATCCACTCTTGGTGCTTCCCCTTATTCTAGAACAGCAAATGCTAAAAGAAATGGGCTTCTAACTTTCCACCATTCCACTGCAAGGATGAAAAAGGTCTCTTTCATGCATTGCTGTCTGGCTTCTTGAAGGACAAGGTTTGTATTTCAGAAATCAAACCACCCACTTCATGCTGTGGTACAGGAGTTGCCATGGGAGGTGCTTATTATAGCAAATCCTTCCACCCAAGTGCCAACAGCATAAAACTGATTTACTCTAAATATCTTACCAACTTTCTGAAAGAAATAAACCTAACCTCTCTCAAAGTAACAGGAATATCACAGTGTTAGTGTTACAGAAAAGTGGTAAACAATAGAAAAAAATTGAATTTGAGTCATAGGATATTTGAATCATTCTTTAAATCTGTCCCCAGAGCAGTTGTGTGAAAAGCTGCAGAAAATGGCTGTTCTTCAACCAGTGAACTTGCTTTACTTTGGTTAATTAATGAAATTAAGAGTTTACTTGGGAAATTCCTTTTGTATTATTTCACAGGCAGTTACAGCACAGTTACACTGAGGATACGAAGAGAGAGACCAGGCTTTCTGAAATAAATGTACTTGGTTTTCAGACAAAGGAAAGTAACTTTGCTCTTCTAAGAGGCAACATAATGTAATCCATAAATCTCTTCACTTTATGGGCAAAGGACTCAGCTGTGAGCTAGGCTGAAGATACTTCCTATCAAAGGAGTACCCAGAAAATTGGCAATCATACACGGAAAATCTTGTCTTTAAACATTTCAGGATAGGAAAAATAGAAAGAAAACAGCATTTCATGCATCTCATGTGATGATTATGTCATCACTTAATCCCTGTATATGTACATAGATGACCATCTCATCCTTTATTTCCTAGCAGAAAAAAATTTAAGATGATGAAGTGGCCAGTTCAATACCTTGTGTACTGGAACATGCTCCTTAAACTAGCCAAAAGGCTGCAGAAATGTCCACTCTCACCACACAGCAAGTGATGAAGACATGAGCCTGTCCACTTACAGTTTTGGCCTCTAAGATGAGGGCTAAAAAGTTGTAATTAATGTTTTTTTTCTCTGCTTCAGATCCAATACCTGGGTCCTTTTTCCTTAATAAACTAGGTATGTTACTCCATAAGGAAATAAAAATTCTTCCAGTCATGAAGCTCAGTGGTGTTACAGTTTGTCTCATAAAACCCTTACTCTGGAAATTCTTCTTGCAATTTGACTAGTGAAATTTGCATTAGTAGGAAATACTCCATGCACAAAACTCCCTGTTGCTTTCAAACCTGTTTGTGGACTGATGAGGCAACACCACCAGTGACAAAAAATTTCACAATTGCCACAAAAATGCAACATTTTCCAGCAGTTTACTGTGGAATATTTCCTTAAGGGGAAAAAAAAGTCATAAACAGCATTCTGTAAGAACCCTCTCACCTTGAGACAGGTTATTTATCAAAACACAAAGAAACCTCTGATCAGACCTTTCTCACTGGCACTTGACTACATGTAAGAGAGTAAGGACCAGGTTAGTCAATAACTTTGCACTTTGCATAGGCTGCAAAGGACATGAAGTTAATTTTTAATTATTGGTTATTGTGATACTGTATTTTATTGGTGTCCTGGTTTAGGAGTGGCACTCCCCAGTTTAGTATGCCCCCTTCTTGAGACTCTCCCAAACCAGACACCGCTTGCTCATCCCATCCTTCCTCTCCCTCTTCCCACTCTGGGGATGGCATTGAGAATTGAGGGCACAAAAAAGTAAAAATTATGTGTTGAGATAAGAACAATTTACTGGAAACAGAAAGGAGATAAGAAAATGAACTGCAACAACAACAATATTAATAACAAAAGATACCAGGAAAAAAACTATTCACATGGAAAAAACATGACAAAATACCAAGTGGCTCTTCCCCCCACCACCACTCTGGATGGGTCACTGGAAGATCTTTGCACTTCCCTTGGATGATGCTGCTTTCAAGGTGTGACTAAAGACATTTATTTCCTGGAAACAGTCGATTTGATGACTAAGAGATTAGTATTCACTCCTGTTGAAACTCTTCTGTACTCCTCCCAACATTGTCTTCATCAGTTTGAGAGGTTATTGCCACTTCAACAGTTCTGAGCCTGCAGTCTTGGCCAGGTCTGGAGAAGGATCTACTGTAAATAACTCTCAGGGAGAAAACAGTAACTACTGAAATAAGATCAAGCCCTAACAGTCAAGTAATATATGTAATAATCTCTAGCCTATGACAGATTACAAGCAATGTTAACACAGCCTGGGAGCAAACTGATCCAAAAGAATGGCAACAGTTACAATCTGAAGTCATACTAAAATAATCTCCCTAAAGAAATTCCACAGAGAATAAAGCACAATGATTCTACTGTGGGATCTGAAGAAGCAAAATTTCTGCTACTTTGCACCACAGGGCAGAGGTCTTCCCTCAAATGCCTGTTATTGAGAAGAAAAACATTTCAAATAGGAGCTGTGAGAGCCTTGAAGAAATTTCAGTGATGGGAGAACTATCATGTTTACATATAAGTATGAATACATATATGAACATTGTGTTGTATATATATAGTATATATATGAATATTGTATTTATGTATATAAATGGTAACGCTGAAAATCAGAACCAGTCAGCAGCTCAAGTGTACTTAATAGCCAGCAAATTATCATTTGAAGAAAACAGAAGAACACTCAGAATGAAGAGAAGATTCACAAATCCCACACAACCAGAAAGTCTGTACTCAAAAGCAGAGATGCACTCGTTCAGGGAGGAGGTTGTGCAAGATCCTTGTTTGTCAACCAAATCAATAACATATAACTTACTGCAGAAAATACCATCAAGTACTAACAGTAAGAAAAAGTGGGGCAGTGCAAGGTTGTGTTGGTGACAAAAAGTAGGTATTGCATAATGCTGGTGCAGCTACAGCCAGTACATGAAAAAGGGAAATGCTTACATGCATTCAAAACTAAAATACATTCAGGACTGCAGCAGAACTGAGTATTGTTATCATTCATGCTTTCTACTTCCAATACAGTGTCTGCATATTTCTTGTAGACAAGGCCCGGGGGAAGAGAGAATTCAAATGAGATACATCACAGTTCGGCTGTCTGAGGCAGTCTGATTAGACTTTCATATATTCTGGAAGATTTACAAATGGATTGTGTGCCTTTATTTTGAAAATATCCTTGTCTACATGACAACCAGCTAATCCAAAGCTGCTGCCCTTTCAAGGACACTTGTCCTGGGCATAGAAAGGTGTAAAAAATACTGACAATGCAGTTCAAAATCTTCCAGCTTCTCTAAAGCAGGAAATGTGAGACAGCTTGGAGGTTTTTAAGAACCGCAGCTAAATAAATATTAAACATCTATTCTGTTTGCTTTGAAAATGGATTCAGTTATGAAAACTTAACCAGAACCAAACATTCACATTTGCAATTTTTTCTGTATCTCCCTCACAACACTATCTGTATTCTTACAATGTAATTCAAAGTATTTCTGTAGTGTTCACACGTCACATAACTTTACATCCCCTTCATATCAGCAGCCACTGACAAGCTCTGGGACCTTTACATCCATCCCCAGGTGCCACAAGGAAGGCAGTGAAGACCTTCAACAACCAAGTTCCCTGCTGCCCTCTCACACCTTGGGAGCCTGGTATCAGTGAGTGCCACGAGCTGCTCTCCAGTTCTTTTTCCTGTCAGGGTCATGGTCACAGCCGTGTCACCTCACTGCTGCAGCCACAAAGGTTTGCCTTGTGTCGAGCTTTCCTGTGGAAGCATTTATTCCTTACTGCATTATAATCTTTCCAAGTCCTGCTAGGAAATGTTGCCTTGCTCGAAATTTTCTTAATGATTTCAAGTTTTTTGTCCTTGGTTCACCTGTCTTGGCTCCTGGGTGCTGAGAGGTGCCCAGTGGGACACAGAGCACCTGCCAGTGCACTGGGTCTGGGGACAACGAGAGGTCCCTGGGGGGAGCAGGGCAGGCTGGGGGCTGCCAGAGACAGCCTGTCTGGACACAGGGATAAGACAGGTAGCATAAGATACTCCTGCTTGCAATCATGTCATACTAAACCTATACTATCTCCTGACTTTTCTCAGCCTTTTTCACTAAAGTATTTTTGTATACTGTGTGGATTATTTTACATCACGCATTCCGCTAGCTTCTTCCTTCCACAGCACAAAGAAAACCGGAATAAAAGGATTTTAGTAATGCTGAGGGAATTCTAAAAGTCTCCATTCCTTAATTCATCAATTCATGAATTTCTGTAATCCATTTCCTTAATCCACTTCTCTCCACAAATCAGAATTAAAGACGTCTTCTGAAATAATGCACACAAACACTGCATGTGTTGTGGACAGCATCCAGCTCCATAATTAATTTACACATACCCTCTGTTACTTGTCCAGCTGGAATTTGTGGATTCATAACTCATATTCTTCTATTACTAACCAGGGTGGTCTAAACAAAAATAGCTTCAATTTAGAGCTCTATCCCAGGCTTTGTGATGCCACCCCCCTGAACTGGCAGAATTGTTTCTGCAGACAGGTGGTGCAGCCTGATCAGGAAACTCACCTGAAAAAGAAATAAACTAGTTAGTATGAATCCAAACCAGTTCTCCAGTGTCAGCTGGAAAAAACATCTGGAAACAACAGCTTGAACTGGAAACAGGCAGTAGAACTACCTTTTCTCTTCTGGCAACAGTAACAGCTGAAGTTTTTATAAAACTCAGCTTTTTTATTCAACAAGGCTTACAATGTTAGCTGCACACAGACAAGTGGTTGAATGCCTCCTTGAAGAAACCCACAGAAGAAAGCCCTATCAGGGGAAAATCAGATGAATTATCTTTTCTCATTAATTTATGATCAATATTTTGTATTTTCTTGTGTTGGTTGGTTGGGGATTTTTTTAAATAGAAGTTTTCAGTCTGCTTCCCAGTGATCTCTGTGATGCAACATGGGGTTAAAGCATGACTTGGCTGAAGAGACTGAAGGGAAAACTGCTGTTCCAGAGGGTGCAGCTGACAATAATAACTTCTGCTAGAAACTTCCTTTCTGAACTCCTTGCCTCCTCAGCCTGAAAGAAGCATGGAAAGAAAATTACCCTAGCTGTGGGGACATAAACAGTGAAACCCCACTACTGAGTCATTGAACAAACCTCACGAAGAAATACCTACACTTGTTTTAAGTTTAAAATGTTGTTCTAAGTTTCCACCAATTTAGAAACACCTCCTTAATGCTCCTTTCAACTTTTCTCCATCCCATCTTAACTACATCTCCTGAAAATCACACCTGTCAGCGATTTCCAACAAAAACCCATGCCACTGAGCACACAAGATGCTTGCTCACTCGAGGAGACACTCCAGTCTTTCTTACTGCACACTGTTGTCACATTGCAGCTGATCTGAAGCTGCCCCCCAAACTCAACCAGCCTAGAAGCAAACAAGTCCCAAGTCCTTTCGGTGAGCAAGGGTTGGTTTGATTCAAATCTACACAGGGACCCTCAGCCCTAAATGCAGATGTGTCACTGGCCAGAGAGCTGGATGGTGCTAAGACCTCAACCAATCCAGTGTGTGAGGGAAATTTGGAGCTCCTATAAAAGGAGCTGTGAGAATAAACTCAAGGCTGTTTGTCACAAGGACCTTTGAGAGTAGTGTCATCTGTATGTCTCTGACAAATGACCCCCACCATGATACACTATTCAAATCCTGCTCCAAAAATTAACATTTTCGCCTTGCCCTTTGTATTTTCCACTGTCCTAATGTTTCTCATCAAACATGTGCCTCTCTTGAGTAGCTGACCTATTCTTACCTAGCCGAGTAAAAAAGTGGTGCTGATGGCAGCTGAAGACCCTAGATCACAAATATCCACAGATTTTAAGTATTAAGTTGAGCAGAAATGAGCTAAACTCAGAGATGGCCACCTCAGCACTGAGTACCATTTGTGCACCAGGGTTTCCTCTGGGTAGTGTGTACTAGTTTGAAAGCAAACCAGTGACAGATTCAAAGTCAGAGCTACAATTTAATTAGAAAATTAAAATAAATGTGTACAGGAACACTGTAAAAGTACAGGCACACTGACAAGAGTCAGAGTACGACCTGATGGCCTGTTGGTCATGATGGTGGTAGCAGTCCCATTAAATGGTGTCTGCAATCCTGTTGAAATAATAGATGTGGTTCTGCTGAAGCAATGATCCTGTAGAAGGTTGGCTCTTCCTCTGAAGGTCTGGTAGTAGTTAGGTAGCTCACGTCCTCTAGGAGTCCAGTAGGTAAGGCTGCCCACGGGTGTTCCAAATTTCACATATCTGGTAGTAGTTAGGTAGCTCATGTCCTCTTGGAGTAGGTAAGGCTGCCCACGGGTGTTCCAAATTTCACATTATCCCAGGTAGGAATTCCTGGTTTCTCCCCCTGGGCAGAGCATCCCACAATGGGATGATGTAATTTCATGAGTCACAGTGAGGTCTGATGGCCCATTAACAGAAGATGCCCCTCCAGAGGGAGTTATCAGGGATGTGTCCTGAAGAGATAAAGAACACTGCCCCACCCGGCTTTCACAGATGGTGACAGAATACACACTTTTGGTTACATCTTCCATTGTAACCTAAGACAGTGGTGCTAAACTGCACAGCCTGCCTGCTGCAGCTTTCTGTTAGTTTGGTATTTCTAAGGAAAAACTGCAATTTCTGTCCATCTGAAGTATCACTGAAGTACTTAGCAGGAAAGTTTATGTATGAAGAATGTTGTGGCTTTAAATCTACTTGAACACTGGAAAAATCTTACTCAGAGTACAGATTTTTTACAAGTGATCACCAGTAGTGATGCTGGACTACAATTTGCAGATATCTCAGACACTCAAAGCTGTAAATTAAAGAAATTATTGCTGTCCCTAAATATATGAAATAACTGAGTAATACAAATTGGTGAAAAAACCCCAAACAACAGCAAAACCATGCTAATAGATGTCTCTTCCATCAAACCACTTAACTTTCTCTCCCTTCAAGCTCTGTGTTCCTGAACTCACCAACAAAACTGGTCAAGTAACCATCTACAAACCCCCCCAAAAATATTAACTCTTTCAGTACTTCATTCCGCCCTCAAGTAAAAAAAAAAAAGGAAACAAAAAATACAGTGTAAAAAAGCAACATAAAAACATCAAAGTCAGTAAAAAAAATCAAATCCCAAATTAAAAAAATACCTTTAATCTTAAACTAAAATCCTTTTATAAAAATATAATCCTCATCTTTTTTCCCTATAACACATAAAACCAAAAAAAGTTCAAATTAACATAAAAAAACCTTCCATACCTAAAATCCTCTTATAAAAATATTAAAAAACCTCTTTTCCCCCTATAACACATAAAACCATAAAAAAATTAAAAGTTCAAATTAATATAAAACAAAAAAACCAAAATAAACAAATATTAAAGTAATTATAATCCCATAAAAATTTAAACAAAATAAATAATAAAAATCCTATACTCTCAAAAATAAAAATTATTTCAAAGGTAAATAATAAAAACCTTTACTTTTAAACAACTCATCTTTAAAACAATACCTCATAAGTTAACATAACCCATAAGCGCAACTATAAAAAAACTAATAAAAAAATTCACAATTACAAAGTTCCCCAAACAACTATTATTAATAAAAAACAAAAAAAATCCCCTATTTTCTTACAGAAAAATCTCCATAACATTAACAAAAGAGAATTTTCTCCCTAAACAACCTAAAGAAAAGTATTTAAAAATAGTAAACTAACTAAAATTTCTTTACATTAGCAATTTAAAAAAGTTGTAAAAAGAAAAACCCTAAAAATTTATTCTAATTGTTATTACTCTTTCTTTTAATTACTATTAATAAATTTTTCTTTCTACCTTTTAAAATTTTAAGCCAACTTTATCTTTCTCCTAATCCTATATCACAACAATAAACAAATACATTGTAATAATTACAGTAATAATTTGGGTTAAACCCACCCATTAATGATTAATAATCATTAATACATTGACTAAAAAAAATCTCAAATTAACAAACCAAAACCACTACAACAGGTTACCTGACAGCTGTATCCAGCAGGTGACAGGCACAAAAGCTGCAAGAAAAAAACCGAAAATATATTACTTTTAGATGGAATATGGTTCATAAGCACGAGTGTTGCACATCTCCAGCACAAATTATCCTGAAACCCAGATAATTCCAATGGATTATCCACCCATGGATAGACCACCAACACAAAGCCCACAGATGATATCCATGGTTACTGAGAACAGTACTCCAAAAAGAATTAGCTCTAAGACTCCTCAAACTCTCAAATCTTTCAATAACATTTTCAGAGATTATTTTTTTCCTGGAAAAATGTTTCATTTGCTCCCTCTGCCCCAGGAATAAGTGAAGTTTAAAGGTATTTGGTTTGATGACTCTGGGGCTGATGCTGTGCATGTGTAAGTAGGTTACTGTGTCTCCTCAGGGAAATGGGTGCTGTGTCTTCCAGACCTCTTCGATGCCTGGAGCTGAACCTTCTTCATGCATGATACCTGCAAATCCTCTATAAATTTTCTAATTTCATTAGACAGCCACCTTTGGTCATTGTTGTGCTGGAGATGAGCACAACACATCAGAAATCGTTTATGGCAAGGACAATCCTATTAAGGGACAAGAAAAATGACAGTTGTGCTCGTTCCTTCCATGAGTATTAAAAAATGGGAGTTCTGATACATTTTCCAAGATCCTTCTCACTGGGGAGAACAGATGCCTCTGTTTGAGGCATCTTGATTTTAGCAGAATTGGAAAAAATAAATTGAAAATACAGGAAAGAGGTTTCAGGCCTAACTTTACATAAATTAATAGATTAACAACTAGAGTCAACACATCTTATAGACCACTAGGAGAAATTTTTCCCTTTTTTACCCATATTAATCAAAAAGTTTATTTTTAATGCAAACTTTAATCCTTTTGTAAGAATTGCATTTACTGTTATTTCCATCAACTATCAAATTTCTTAATCAGTTGATATTTCAAAGTGCAGCTTGTGTAAAAGATCGCTCACATGACCTCTGACTTTGCAACTGTGATTTTTGTTGTTTAGGATGTATTTGGTTTTGTTATTTAAGAAAAAAACTCCATTTCAACTCATATGCTTTACCACTGGGGACCAAGGGACCAGAATATTTCAAATTATCAAGTTCTTTTGCTTAGTGTGGATCAGGAGTCCTTATACAACAGAACAGCCACGTTTCCAGTTACAATTCTTGGTAGGAATTCCTAAGAAACCTTCTGAGCAACTGCACAAACATTAAAAATATCAATGGGGAAATGCCTGGAATCCTAAAAGGTGACCCTGGAAAACTTCTTATTGAAAGAAGATTTTACAAATAGCCTTTCCCTTCAGCATTGTGGGTGCCCTACTTAAAATAAATAAGAGTTGACAGATAAAGCAATTAGAAAATCTACACTTCTGGAATAACAAAATGTGCAAACAACAGAGAAAATGTTTAGTTAATTAAAAAATGTATTTTAAAAAACAAGACCTTTTTATTTTCCTGCTTCTTGCAATTCAGCATGATATCTGTATTCAACTAACTGTGAAAAATGAGTATTTTATGATTGGCTTTTTGCAAGTAATAAAATTAATATTATATGTGTTATGTTAGAAAGTTCTGCTGTATTAATTTTCTTAAGCTGTGTGTTAAATATAGTTTTAGGTTATAACATAATGTTAAAATAGAAACTATGCTATGTGTATGTATACTTTTTTTCTAAAGAAAGGACTTGCACTGAGATAGCAGCCATAGGACACCTACATTTTTCAGAGAAAGAGAATTTATTGCTCCCTTATCAGAAGAAATTAACTTTGTCCTGCCTCACTGAGCCCTGAAGACGCTGTGTGAATTCAGAGGAAGAAGTTGACACTGACTAGACAGAATCCTGTGTTTGAATGGAATTTATGCATCATGTATGAGATGTAAGAATATGCAACAGGCTATTGTTTTTAAGGGTTAATCCTCTGTTAACGTGTGGTTTTTTTGGGCTCATTTTGCCCAGAAAAAGCTACCCGGACTGTCCGTAACTCTTTGGTTTTTATTGTCTCATATTGTCCTAATTCAAATTGTCCAAATTCTTATTTATCTAATTATGTTGCTATTTTAATAGTAATTTTATTACTATTAAACTTTTAAAATTTTAAAAACCAGTGACTGGCGTTTTTCACACTGCTTTGTTGGTTCTTTCCAGCAAAACACACTTGTAATTCTTCACCCTTGGTAAAAGCAGACAACCTGTCACAGCCCCGTACCTTCAGCAGCCGTGGTGATGCCATCGTGGGCAGTGACCTTTTCAGCTCAAATCGAGTGTTTCTTGGCTGGGTTCTTCCTTCAGCTGCTCGGAGCTGGACCGAGCCCCCTGTCCCTCAGTGACTTTCACCTCTGAAACATCAAAGGTGTTTCCCTTGATCATCGGAACAAGCCACCACTTAGCAGGGTTCTGGACTGTGCTTTCCCACAGGTGTAGGGCACACACTAGCACACTGCTTATCATTAATATCCTGATTATGATGAATTAATTAATTAAAAATGAACGAGGAAAGTGAACCAGCGGCAGGGAAGAGGGAGCAGGGCTGAGCAGCAGGACAGCGGTCACGGCCGCCCCCTCAGCCGCCCTGAGGCGCCTCCCGTGTTGAAAATCATGAATTATATAATTCAGAGACAGTGAACCTTAATTTAGTAAAAATGTATAAGCAGGTGAGAAAGTTTTTAATGTGTCACGGCCGCCCCCTCAGCCGCTCTGAGGCGCCTCCCGTGTTGAAAGTCATGAATTATATAATTCAGAGCCAGTGAACCTTAATTTAGTAAAAACGTATAAGCAGGTGAGAAAGTTTTTAATGTGGAGGCCCCAAATTTTGCCGGGCAAGGCAGAATTTCACACTGGCCAAGGACAAAGCAGTGCCTGGCGGGCTGACGCTAACACGCCACTCTCGGGGTTTGTTTTTCCCGACATTTCGGGAGACTTCGGCCGGAGCGCGGCTCGCGGCGGAAGTCACGTGAGCCGCGGCCTGTGGGGCACCTCCCGGCCCCGTCCGCTCCGCGCCCCGCGGCGCTCGGGCGCTGCCGCCCCCTGCAGAGCCCCCGCGAGCCCGGGGGGTCCGTGCCGGTCAGCGGAGCGTCTGCGTGTGCTGGTGTCGGACTGGAGCTGGGTAAGCGCACGGGTGTCAGGGAAAGGTTCCCCCCCAGAGGCTGTGGGGCACTGCCCAGGCTCCCCAGGGAATGGTCACGGCCCCAAGGCTGCCAGAGCTCCGGGAGCGTTTGGACAACGCTCTCAGGGATGCACAGGGTGGGACTGTCGGGGTGTCTGTGCAGGGCCAGGGCTTGGCCTGGATGATCCTTGTGGGTCCCTCCCAGCTCAGGAGATTCTGTGATGTGTTTCTGAAAATACTTCTGTCTCAGCCTGTTTGCAACGCGTGCTCCAAAAACTTGGTGAAGTTTGTGAACTTCAGATGTAGGTTTGTGTTCGTTTTCGTTTCATGGGACACAATACGCTTCAGGTTCTCTGTTAGATCCTCTAAATGCTTTTAAAGAGGAACTCTGTAAACACAGGGTGGTGCAGAGAACCTGGAGCCTGGGTCAGCAAGGTTTTCCCTACAGGCTCTGTTAATGTGCTCTTTCAATAACTCAAATATTTAATGTAATAATGAAACTAATACATTTAAATAATATTATAGTACATGATATACATAATGTGGATATATGCTATATATGTAGAATGTAGATTGTATATACAGAACACTATTATTGTATAGAATATATATACAGAACACTAATTTATTCTAAATTAAAAAATAAAATTAAAATGTATTACATAACATAACACATTCTATATAAAAATTATGTAATAAAATAATAATTTAGATAAAGGTGACTTTAAAATCTTTAAAGTAACTTATTTTTGAGCTTTTCAGTGGGTTAGATTGAAATGATCTCCCAGTGATTATCAAGCAAGGATGTCTGCTTTCAGGACAGAGTGGATTAGGGCATTTAAATATGTATACACAGGCCAGTCTTTGTCCCAGAAGCTCTGGTAACTTGACCTTATTTGTGATGTGTGTCAGACAAAATTCAGGACTTGGATGTGAGATCTCCAGGACTGCTGTGCTGCTGGATTTACTGTTCTGAAATGTTCCAACGTGTAAACAAGATATCTTGTAACAATGTATTGTTGCAATTTCTGGCTCTGAAATTCAGCTTTTTGTGGATTTCTTTTGTCTTTTTTTCTGGGCAGGTCTTAATCACAAAGCCAGGGGGGTTTTGGAAGAGTTTTAGTTGTTGTGCTTGCTTGAGATTTAAATTGCAACAGAACTACATATTTCCTTTGGAAAGTTGTCATATTTAGTGTCAGAAGATATGACCATAGTTAGTAAAATACCTCTTTTTTCACATAAAATTCCAGTAGTGTGACTGCTTGCCAGGTTTTTTAGATAGAAAACATGGTAGCTGGATTCATTCTTTGGTTTTGTACACAGCTCATAAGTTGTACTTCAGTGAAATGGGACTGAGAACAGTTACAGACATTCCTTCTGCAAAGATGATTTTGCTTTATCTCACAGAGATAACCAGAAAAATGATGATTTCTCTGCTTACAGTAATTGCTCTAAAATCCATGGCCTGACTTATGTGTCCTTTGTAGGGTACATAAGTAAGCCAATCTCAATTATTTGTAATTTTTTCCGAATTTTCAAATTAGTAATGGCCAACCAATCCAGATTTTTAAAGGAGAGCATTGTCTTCAGTCTTAACCAAGCTCTGCTCAGTTGATTCAGTGGGTCCTCATCAGTATTTATTGTAGATGTTACAAAGCAACTCACTTTTTCTTGCTGCTTACACAGGTTTCCTGAGGTGGCAATGTGGAGTGGGATAGGGAATGTTTTAACCACAGCTTTGGGGTTTTTGTAGCCCTTCAGAGTAGGAGTATGTGAGTTATGGTTCTGAAAGGAATTTTTCCAGCTGCTAAACAAAATTAATTCCATAACTGAACTGTGCATTTCTGTTGTTGCTTTTATTTAAGATTGAATATGGCTGATCACCACAGCTTTAATCTCAAGTGCTGCTGATGGTTTTTGCCACAACATTTGGTTTTCAGTTGTCATTCCAATCTTGACTTGCTTCTGCATGAATTGCAGTTCCTGGGGTTTTTTTGGGGTTTTTTTTGGTGGTTTTTTTTTTTTTTGTTTTTTTTTTCTAAGAATACAAATTGAAGATCACTGCCATATAGAATTTAATTTCTGTGCAATTCTTTCTAGGATTTTTTGGTTCTTCCATACAGGTGTGGAAAAATGGCAAAGAGAATTGCAGAAAAGGAGCTGACTGACCGAAACTGGGACCAGGAGGATGAAGCTGAAGAGGTAAAATACATATTAGCCCCCACCCCCCATGTACACTTGCAGATAGTAGAGTAGCTGTTTACATTGGGCTGTGTATCTTGTGCATAAAACTCACAGCATAACTGGTTAAAAGTTTAGCAATTAAAGATCATTTTATAGAAGTGGATTTTTTAAAAAGTATTTTTATAAAGCTTCCAATTATGCAGACCATATAGCAAAGCAGCTTTTAAGGGTTAAAATTTCATCAGTGGTTCTGGGGAAAGGAATTCCATGTTTCTAGAGGGAACCCCATGCTTGTTAAAAGGCTTTTGGACTCTTCAAAGGTGTGATAGGTATTTATTGAATTGACAGGAAAAGCAGACTTGATTTCTGGAGATAAATGCTCTGTATGCCTCCAGTATTTTTGGGTTTTTTTAGGGTCAGTAATAGCTAATTTTAGAGCTATGTTAATTTCAGCTGAATTTCCCCACACAGCCAGAGGAATTAGGCAAATAGTTAAGTGGTATGTTCCACCTGATTGTAAAAAGAGATTTTTACCTTTAATGTTTCCTACTTCCTTATGGCTCAGGTTTAAACAAACTGGTGTAGTTTTTGTCCAGCTAAAAGTATTAAATGCTTGCACCTGTAAATGTAAAAAAGAAAACTGTCTCTTCCAGGAATTTGAAAATAAGAAAACTTAACTTAATTTCCTCATTTGTTGCAGGGTGGTGCTGAGCCATTAGCTGTCTTTGCTAGTGTTTGAGCTACAGCAGGCTGCTGGAGCTTGCCTTAGAGCCCACATCTCCATACATCTGCTCCCGTCAGCAGAGGGATCTTAGAGCTGTTTTAAAAAAGCAACCCAAAACTTACATTTTTTGTTGTAGTAAAATGGAGATAGCACAAAGAGAAATGTAGTGCAGGACCAGAAGGAGCTTTCCAAGTGTCAGCTCACATTCAGGTGGCTGGAAAGCTGATTGACAGTGCTGTATTTTTGGAGTGGGCTGGTTTTTAACTTCTTCCCTTGTTTGTTTGGTAGAAGTGTTAGAGTTGTGTTCAAAACCTGATCTCAGCCATCCCTTCATGTTGTGTGTTTTGAATACTCCACTAATGACTCCCTAACTTCCTCTTCAAGGTGGGAACATTCTCTGTGGCAAGTGAAGAGGTCCTGAAGAACAGAGCTATTAAAAAAGCAAAGCGCCGAAACGTTGGGTCAGAGGTAACGTAGTCACTGAACATGGGTGCTGGAGTTTCACTCAGTTACAAAACACAGCATCATGCTCAGGTTTTTGACTTCCTTGGGTTTGCAGTGAAGCTGAATAAAGTTATCATTTCAGCTCACCAGGTCATATGTGCACGTGAACTTTGGCTTTACTGTTCCATGCTAAGAATATGGCTAAGGAAAAAAAAGGGTAATACTACTATGACTGGGTGAGCAGGGTGTTCTTGCATATTTTTGAAGTAAAAATAAAGAGTGTTTCAGACACAATCTTGTTTGCAAATTGGTAAACCAGCTTTACTTCCATTTTTTGTAGAGATGGAAGTATGGAAATGCAAAGTTATTAGTTATCCATACTGGAGGGCTGGGGGATCTCAGAAGCTGTATTAGTTAACACCCAAATACTGAGCTGCTCTGAGAATGAGAAACATGTCTTTTGTTAAGAATGCTGCTACTTTTTTTTCCTTCCTCCCTGTCAAGAGTTTTAGTGCCATCTACTCTTTGCACTAACAGATTGAAAATTGAAAGGAAGTTGGCCTTTGTTACAGGTTTAGTCCCTGTGAAAGCATTTTCCCAGTCCAGCCAAATTGTTGTCCTTTCAGAAATCCTTGACAAATGCTTTGTTGTTTATATTTTTCCCAGACATCCTTTGAACAAGGCATGCATCGTGTCAGAAGTAGGCCTGGAGCTTTGTGTTACACAGATTTCTTTAGGACTGGATGGGACTAGGCACAGTTAGGAGCTAGACAGCCTTCTCCTATGCTTTTGATTTTCCTTCTTCAGTCCAAGCACTGTCCATGAAGAAGCTGCCTTAGCCCACTAATGCCTTGAATAGTTTTAGCCACAAATGTGGTATAGAGTTAAATAAAGGATTGCATTAGAAGGAGGTGATGCAAAACATAAACTACAGCTTGAGCAGGAGAGATTCAGGGGCAAATGGAATAAGAAAAGTAGAACAGAGTGAGAAGGGGGACCAGATGGGTTGTAGAAGTAGTGAGGAGACTGGGAGCAGGCTGTTAGAGCTGGAAGAAGGGCTGGTGACAGCTAAGGACTGTGCAGCCCCTCACTCTTCCTCCTAGTGGCATGAGGAGGAGAATCAGAAAAAAGGTTAAAAGCCTCGGTTGAGATAAGGAGAGTTTAATGATTGAAATATAATGATCATGATGGTAAGGGAACCAGAAGAGAAAGAAAGAAACCCCAAGAAAAAGCAGTGATGCACAGGACAGTTGCTCAGTACCCACTGACCTCATTCCATCCCCAAGCAGCAATTGGAAGCTGCCTTAGCCCACTAATGCCTTGAGTAGTTTTAGCCACAAATGTGGTAGAGGATAGAGTTAAAGGATTGCACTAGAGGGAGGTGATGCAAAACATAAACTACAGCTTGAGCAGGAGAGATTCAGGGGCAAATGGAATAAGAAAAGTAGAACAGAGTGAGAAGGGGGACCAGATGGGTTGTAGAAGTAGTGAGGAGACTGGGAGCAGGCTGTTAGAGCTGGAAGAAGGGCTGGTGACAGCTAAGGACTGTGCAGCCCCTCACTCTTCCTCCTAGTGGCATGAGGAGGAGAATCAGAAAAAAGGTTAAAAGCCTTGGTTGAGATAAGGAGAGTTTAATGATTGAAATATAATGATCATGATGGTAAGGGAACCAGAAGAGAAAGAAAGAAACCCCAAGAAAAAGCAGTGATGCACAGGACAGTTGCTCAGTACCCACTGACCTCATTCCATCCCCAAGCAGCAAATAGCTGCTCCCAGCCACCCCAGTCCCAGTTTCTCTGCTGGCCATGACATTCTGTGTTCAGGTCACTGTCCTGGCCATGCTCCCTTTCAGCTCCTGGTGTCCTGCTCACTGGCAGAGCATGAAACACTGAGAGGTCCTTGATTGCAGAGAGCACTGCACCCTTGTTATCAAAATTCTCTTACCATTCAAACCACACCACTGTACCAGCCACTAGGGAGAAAATTAACTATCCCAGCCAAAACCAGGACAACAGGCTGGACAAAATCTAAAACACAGAAGAGACGACAGGACAGCTGAAGTTGTGTAAGAAAGCTGTGAATATTTACAAAAAGCAAAACTTGAAACTTACTGATGTTCCTACATGGAGCAAGCAGAATGCTGCAGTGAGAAAGACAGCAGTTATACTGGAATGTCCAGAGAGAAAGGTGGGACTGATCAGAGAGAAGCACAGTAAAAATGCCTACCTAGGAATGAGAAGCAGAGGACTGCACTGGAAAAAATAGCACAAAAGGAAGCAAAGAGACCCTTAACCACAAGCTAAACCTAAAATTGACAAGCTTTGCCATTTCTTCAGTGGCAAAAGCAGAAGAAACTCGAAAGCAGTTCTTCTCTCATGGTTTACCAGAGACACTGAAAGTTCACTTAGAGTAGTAAAAGTTCATTACCTCCAAAGGTCTAAAAATTGCAGTGCTTTATTTGCATATTAATTGTACTTTGTCTTTTAGAAACACCTAAGAAACTATACCATAAAATAATACAGTTGCAAAGACAGTGATCAGAACTGGGTAATAAAAAGGTTGCAGAGGTAGATATTCTGTGGTCAGGTACAGTCTGTCTTTGCATCTTCTATCAGTCACATTGGAATATTTTGTGTAAATCACAAGAGGTTTCATAGATGACTCCAGAGTGATGAGTGGATTAAAGTATCGGACTCTTGACTGCCATTGTAAATGCTAAAAGTTGTTTAAAATAAACCTGAAGTTACATAATCCTCTGTAGTTATTTAAAGAAAACAAGATGCTGTGGTTGTCTAATAGGTAGTCAAACACATCCACAGCTCTGAACAACTTCCATGTACCCACATCCTAGACCCAGTTTATTTTCATACCAAACATCTGAGTCTTTTAAAAACAGGAGCAGTGTGTGTCATAAGGAAGCTGTTAATTTTGTTTGCATAGCTGACACAGTAATGCATGGAATGACAGGCTGAACTAGGGAAAAATAAGCCAGGAATATTAAGTGGGGATAGGATCTGTGTGGAGGAGATGTTTGTAACTGGTTGTCTCTCTTTATTTTCCTCCCCAGTCTGAAAGTGGAGGAGCTTTTAAGGGGTTTAAAGGCTTTGTATTGCCTTCTGGAAAAGGAGGAGGTGGCTTCAGTGGATTTGGGAATGGTGCAGGAATCAAGCCTTTGGAAGGGCTGTCCAATGGAAGCAGTAGTGTCTCCAGTACTCCTCCTTTCAGCAGTTTGAAGAGCACCTCTGAAACACAATCAGCATTTGGTAAGTTTTAAATAAGCACGCATATTTATCAACACCTTCAGTAATTAAATTTGCAGGGTTATTTTAGTAGTGAAAAAACAAATGTAGACCATCTTATAGTTACATTTTAAGGTTTTGAGACTTTATACCTCTTTGTAAGATTTCTTATTATTTTAGAGTGCTGGAGGGACAAGTTTTCACATGGACACAATTTAAAGAGGTGGTAACTAAATTCACATTTCTAATACTGGAGATAAAAGTTTTTTAGGCACAGATGGAAATAGAAAGCACTGGCATAAGGCAGTCTGTAAAAGGTATAAAGCATCTGGTAACATGTCCCAATTCTTTGAATTTAAATAAAAAATACATGCTGCATAGCTAAAGTCTTCATCTTTTTTCCTTGTACATCTGGTGTTGCAGACAGTCTTACTAGCATTTTATCTGTTACAGTTATACCTACATTTTAAGACATTTGAAATACTTCATCATGTTGAGCTGTCATGCTTTGGAATTTCCTGAGGAATATTAGTTCTGTCCCTTTGTGCTGGACATGCAGAAATGTTAACCCTGTCACCACAGAATTTTGGAGTCATCATGCCTTAGAATACAAATGGTGGAGTTTGAACTTTAGAGTAACTTGGATTTCAGTGAGCTTGAATAAATTAAGGAAAACTGAAATATTCAATGAGAATTTTTCTAGTTTGCTTCTTAGGGTTTTTTACACAAAAGTGCTCAAAAGCTTGTAAAATTATGGGGTAGTGCACTCAGGGTGATTTAAAGCACATTTAAAGCACAAATGGCAAGAGAAGTTTTTTGATTTACTAAGCATTACAGCTTGCTGACGTTGTTAGATTTTGAAGGTTTTGGCAATATATAAAACATGTATTTTTTTAATGTTCTGTACAAGATGTCTTTGGATGTTATTTTTATACACCAGTGTGCTCCATCTACCTTATCTGTCCCTTACTTGTCTAAATGAAAAATTGGATCTGCTCACTGGCATGGGAGTAACTGGGGCACAGTGTGACCCAAAAGAAGGAGCTCAGCTGAGTAAGGATGAGCGTTCCAATTAAGAAATATTGTACATGTTAGGCTTTTAAGAGAGCTGTGCTTTCTGGGTTTAAAAAAACAAAGGTTCTAAGCCACATTTCTCACTAGGTCTGCAAATCATCTGTGGTTAAAAAAATAACAAAACAACAGGGGTTATTAAGCAGATTAGTTAAGTTGGATATCAGGGAAAGGTTCTTCTGCCAGAACTCTGGAAGAATTTGGACAATGCCCTCAGGCACAGGGTGGGATTGTTGGGGTGTCCTGGGCAGGGCCAGGAGCTGGACTCAATGATCCTGGTGGGTCCCTCCCAGCTCAGGATATTCTCCAATTCTGTGTTTTCTCTTGTACCAGCATCCCCAGTGTCAAATGGTCCCAGTGGTGCCATGTTTGCTGAGAAGAAGGCTGCGAGCCCGGCCGCCAACGGCGGCAGCCAGCCCTGCTCCTCCTCGGGCAGCGCCCTGAGCGCGGCTCCGGCGCGCGGCTCCGGCGCCTACCACAAGCAGCTGGCTGCCCTCAACTGCTCCGTGCGGGACTGGATCGTGAAGCACGTGAACAGCAACCCCCTGTGCGACCTGAGCCCCATCTTCAGGGACTACGAGCGCTATCTGGCCAGCATTGAGCAGCAGCACGGAGGCAGCAGCGACAGCGGCTCCGAGAACGAAAGCAGCAAGACCCCGGCCCCGCAGGCTGCTCCTGTGTTTGGGGGTTCAAAGCTCCAGCAGGGCTCCACGTTTCTGTTTAACAGCAAAACTGAGGAGACCTCAGACAAAAAAGCTGAAGCCGCGTCAGAAAAAAGAGACCCGTTGTTAGGAGCTACGTCAACTGTCTCGTTTAATTTTGGCAAGAGTGTTGACAGTTCTGTTTTGTGTTCCCTTGGTTCAGGAACGCTTAGTAGTTTCTCATTTTCTCCTGGGAATTCAGGTTTGTTTGGAAAAGATGCAAACCAGGCCAAATCTGTCACTGCAGCATCCACCAGTTTATCAGAAGCTCAAACAGACAGTGGCAATACTGATGACAAAGGTAAATTCTATGTATTTGTATCTATAGTTACTTTAATGGTCAGCTGTGAGTGCATGTGACTTAGGAATACTAAAATTGCAATATTAAGTTCACTGAGATGATGGCATGGTGCAGTGTCTGAGGAGGTTTAGGCTGGATATCAGGGAAAGGTGCTCAGGCACTGCCCAGGCTCCCCAGGGAGTGCCAGAGCTCCCAAGGCTGCCAGAGCTCCAAGAGCATTTGGACAATGCCCTCAGGTACAGGCTAGTATGGTTGGGGTGTTCTGGGCAGGGCCAGGAGCTGGACTTGATGATCCTGGTGGGTCCTTTCCATCTCAGGAAATTCCATAGTCTGTGGTCATCATCATTCTTAGATTTGAAAGTGCAGAATTATACCCTTAATCAGGAGAACACAGCCTTATGTAAGCAACACCAAAAGTATGTGCTTATCAAGACTTACATACTTCTGTCAGATTTGTACTTTATATAATATACAAAATAATTAAATCTGAGGACAGGAATTGATGAAATTTAAAGCAGCTGGTATGTTCACCTTTGAGCCTGCTGGACATGTCAATCCCACTGCTTTTCCTAGTAGGTTTGTCAAGAGATCCCTGCAGTAAAAAGCATGAGATACAGAACAGTTTAGTCCATTTTACTTAATAGATTGTAAGGAGGCCTCCAAAGTTACACAGTACCTAACAGCTTTACTCTGGTCTTTGCCTGTGCTGAATACAATAGGCTGATAGAAATCCCAGTAGCTGAGGGGCTGGAAAGGCATAATCTGCCACCCTCTTATCTGTCATTCTGCAACTAATTCCCTTCCCCCAAATTAAATCTGGCTCTTGGAACTATTTATTGTGCTCTGCTTGAACCCATTTGTGGAGCATACTCTGAAATGTGAAAACTGTTACTGTTCAAACAGAAGCTTTTGACTTACTAAGCTTTATATTGTTGGTGTTTGATTGTTTGGTATGGATTGGGTGTTTTCATCCCACTTAAACTGAAGGTGAGGATGAAGTTGCTTTAAGAGCTGAATGAAAAGCAAGTAACACTTTTTGTTGTAGCTGAAGCTGCTGCAGAGTACACATGGACTGAAGGGTGTTCTGGCTGTCACTGACCAGCCACGTGTCCATGCCAACCATGGTGGGCATAAGGGACTCCCAATACACTGCCAAAATCTGTGCTCACAACATTAACATATTAAAACTTTCTATTTAAAGGAGGGGAAGAGGAGGAAGAAGAGCCACCAAAAGTCATTGTTAATGAAATAAAAGAAGATGATGCTTTCTACTCAAAGAAGTAAGTGACTTTAACTTGGTAAATAAAATTAACACCTGTATTTACTCTGTATTGCTATTCTTCACCACTGCAGTGCATAATTAATGATGTGTCCTTGACTTCCTATAAATAAAACTTGTTAGGAATCCACACAGAATATGAACTTGTAAAAAAATTTAATTACAGGCAGGAGTTTGTAAGATCTTACTAAAATTCTTCTGTATTTTGGGCACAACTCTAATAGTTTGTGTTGTACATGTGATCAGCTTTTTTAACAAGTGAAGGTGTTTCTGCCTTCATCAGGTTTTGTACAGTCAAGTTGCAGGACCTTGGCCCTTTACTACAGAAACCTTATACAGTACTGCTGGAAAATCCACCAGGTGGATTTGCATAGCCTAAAATAAGACTCTTCAGTTGGAAAATGCTGATTATTATTATATAAAGGAGTGAGCAAGTTGTGCTTTTAAGCTCAAAATGAAACTGGCTCCACTAGAAGCAGTTTTTCAAAGCATGTTCAGTAGTCCAAGTAATTGTGTGTCTGCTTGACACTCAGCAGAGAATTTGTCCTGCTACAAAAAGTCATTAGCTGTATCTGAAAAGTGTGTGCTACTTTATTAAAATGGCTTTAGGTTTATTAGAGCCTTCACACTTAAAAATGTTTATAAATTGTATAATTAAGTCCTATTCCAACTTCAGAATGATACAGCCAGTTCTTATGCCTTTCTAATTACATTTTTTTTAAGTAGCCTACATTTATTGCTCCTCACAGGCCCTGAGTACAGGTTGCTGTGCCTTTAACCAGTTCTTATGCCTTTCTAATTAGTTTTTTTTTTTTAAGTAGCCTACATTTATTGCTCCTCACAGGCCCTGAGCACTTTTCCCTGAAAGTAATACATTTATCATTTCAATACTGAAAGAAATAATTCACTTTCTCTTTTATCTCCAAGTGCTGTCCATTAGCAGGTGAAACAGGACAAAGAATAATAAAGATTTAGGTTGCTCACAGCATGTTAAATCCTGATTACTGTTACTGTGAGACAGATGGATACGTGTATCTGGGAGATATCTTTTTATTTCATCTCTACATGGCTACACAAACAAGGATTTGAGTTTTATTTTTTTTCTCCACAGGTGCAAATTGTTCTACAAAAAGGACAATGAATTTAAAGAAAAAGGTGTAGGAACATTACATTTAAAACCAGCAGGAAATGAAAAAACTCAACTCTTAGTACGAGCAGATACCAATTTAGGTAAGTACATTTATCCCAGTAACAAGTCTTGATGTCAAAATTCCTTGCTAAGCATTAGGCTATTTTGGGTCTTTTTTACATATCATTAACAGATACAATTAGTGAAAACCCTTCTACTTTCTTTTCCTAAATCATTTAGAATACTGACAAACACTTGGATGCCTCTAGTGAGCATTACAAAAGAGAGCACATGGAGCAGTGCAAGAAGCATAAACTAAGCACTGTGACTGGATTCCTCATTTCCTGCTTCTCCGTTGTCCCCTTCCCTTTCTCCTGTGTCCCCCTACTATAATTTGATATTCAGGTTCCTCCATTTAAAAAAGGAGGATGCAGATTTTCTCATTTCTAGTGAGGAAAGAAATCTGAGAGCAATGGCCATGAATAGATGCTTAGGAAAGAAGAAGACAAACATACATGATGTTTATGAATTGCCTTCCTTCCAAACACCACCCTAAATCTCTAGCTAGTATCTATTCTAACACTGTATTACAATAAAAGCTAGAAAATGGCTAATGGTAAATTTTTCCCCTCCTCAAATGCAGGAAATATTCTGTTGAATGTTCTAATTCCACCTAAGATGCCATGTTCAAGAACCGGAAAAAACAATGTTCTCATAGTTTGTGTTCCTAACCCACCCATCGATGAGAAGAATCCAGCTGTTCCTGTCACTATGCTAATAAGAGTGAAAACAAGTGAGGATGCAGATGAGTTGCACAAAATCTTACTGGAGAAAAAGGAGGTTTAAATAAGTTGCAGTCCATAAATTGAGGAATTATTGCCAAACTGCTGCTGCTGTTTTTTTCTTCCATAACTTCATTTGAACATTTAATTCTTTACTCTGATATTAAGAACTGTTATAGGAATTCTGGAAAAATGATGTGAGGAAAAGCTAAACTAGCTAATAAAAGCTTTAATAGAACACAAGTGTTGGACTGTGCTCCCTCATTTTCAGTATCTAAATGCAGGACCTCTTCTGGATAAAGCACATGGATGTCAATCCAAGCATCTGTTTTTAGCACCAGTCGACCAAATGGACAGAAATCTGGGTACAAAAACATGGTACCAGAGCTTCCTTACAGACTGTAATACAATGCAAGCACCTCCTGTTTTGGGAAGGGAGGATGGTCAAGCTTACCTGTTGCAACTGTTTCTAGACCACAGCTTTTTAATTGGTCTGTTGTATTCTGGTGAGACTGACTTTTTAGACTCAGTGACAGCACTGCTCCCCACCAGTGCTGATCTCCATCGTGCTGGGTCTGTGCTCTTGCAGACCTGTGTGCTTTCAGGACTCAGAGACTGCAGATATTTAAAAGAGAATTTGCTTGTGTAGTCTTGTTGACAGTAGTGTTTCCTGCAGAGGAACTGTCAGTTCTGTTCTCACTGTAGCAACAAGCCAATGATGTGCAATATAGACAAGCAGACAACTGGAAGTTTTACCTTGGACACACTGGCACCCCCTGGCTTCTGACAGGTCAGAAGCAGAGGGTTGCACTTCCACATGCTCCTTGCAAGGTGTTTGTCCCTAGTTCCAAAATCCAGCTGAGGCAGAGCTGGACATGCTGCATTGCTCCTGCTGCTGGTACTTTGCTGAAGAGAGCTCAAACTTCAGGACTTTCTGTTGCCCTTGCCAGGAGACACATGCACAAGGGTGTGTGTCAGTGTGTATTTATCCATGTGATAAAAATGCTGTGCTGCACTGCATTAAGCAAAGCAGCAGAGTGCAGAAGCTTTCTGTTGCATGTGGGGAGCATGGGGTACTTTGTAAACTTAGTTTTCAGCTGTGATAAAATTAACCAGGTGGCAATAATTTGGAGATCAGAACATTCATTCTGGTCTTGGTTTTGCTCTCAACTTTGTCAGACCATGTTTGGTAGTTTAATAATTTTCTTTTTTTCAAATGTTTGCTGGAAACTCCTTCCCTAGTAACTTTTTCTACTTTGCTTCCAACTCTGGGACTTCTCCAAGAGCTTGATGATAATATGAAACTTGAACTGCTCTCAGATGTGTCACACTGACCAGCTCTGGGAAAATGGAACAAACATGCTGTTTTGCCTCTGGCTAATGTGATACAGAGGAAAAACACCTTTCCTTAAAAAAAAAAAAGTCAGTGTGACACAATTCATACAGGGGACCTGGTAATCCAGCACAGTGCCATCCTGTGGGCAGGGAACAAGGAATAACAGCATTGGATGAGGTGCAGCACATCTCACCTGTACCCCTGCTCTGGGGGGAAGCAAATGGCTGCCCCTAGGCCTAATTCACTGCACAATTCAGGTTATGGCCTTTTTCCCCTCTTTGTTAAAAGGAGGAAAATCTTGATTTTATCTATAGCCCTGTTGACCAAAGTTCCAAAAGAAAGGCCTTGCTCACATTTCAGCCATGCTTAGTGTACAAGAATTGCATTTTTAACCCTGGAGTGTGAAGGGAGCTTAGATGCCATTTGAGATATTTGAAAAATAAACTGGTGCCTTTGGGGGTTTCTTTTTGCATCTGGCTAAGTACTTAAACCATTAAAAGTCAGTGACATTGCTTTCCTCAAAGTAAGATGCTTTTTTTAAAAAAAAAAGTCTTGCTGCTACCTAAATTGGAGGCCCAAAGCTGACAGGGTGTGTCTAAATGTGTATGAATGAAAAACAGAATGCTGCCTAAGAGTTTAGTCCAGGCTCTGGTCCAAGGGCTCAGTTAATTTTGCATTTGTCTTTTGACTGTAGTGTCTTAACCCTGTCTCTGTACACAAAGGTGTATAGACAGAGCTCTGGTTGTACATCCCATAAAGAAAAGCTCTGTCTATAAAAGCTTGGCCTTTGCTTACTTCTGAAAGCTCATGGATTTGGAACCATTCCTTCATCCTTAGAAACATGGACCAACAAACTGAATTTAACACTTCCTTCCTTATGCTTGCCTCTAAAGAGGGGCAGTTGTTAGGTTTTGCACACATGGATGTGGCCCAATTCTGACAATACACCTCTGGCCTGTTTCCAAGCAGAGGACACAGAGTGAATGGAAAAATAAGTAGATTAATAATAAATTGTGTTGGAAAGAATTAAACCTTTCCCTAGCCATCATAGCAAGTAACACCTGAATTCTTCTGTGCATGCATTTAATCAGTAAAGCCAGGTAAAAAATTGAGATGTCACCTTAATCAGAATGTCAAATATGTGCATAAACATATAATTTTGAACAGGTTACATGGGGTAAATTGCCTCTAAAAGGACAGGGAAGAATTTCCCTGCAAAGCAGATCTTAATCAACATCAATTCATGGTGACCATACCATTCTGTGGACTATGAAGCAGGAAAAGATAGTCATACACTGACAAGCTTGGTGCTCAGGTATAAAGCACAGCCTTTTCCAGCACTTTAGAAATTTTTGATGATGCTTCAGTTTCTATTTAAGGAATACTAAAATACAGAAATGCTGTAAAAGGCCAGAGATTGTTAAATAGAAATAAAGGCCTTAAATTAGAAAGCAAATTTCATGGAGACCACAGACATCAGTGTACTACTGCCTTCATAACAATCTTCCACATGCTATCCAAGGAAAGAATTTTGATCAGAATTCCAACTCAAGGAGGCATTCCTATGTCTTGGCTGGTAATGTATTTAACAGCTGGATATCAGATACCTGATATTAAAGATGCAAGTTTCTGTCCCAATTTGTGTTAATGCCTTCGTTGTTCCAGGTGTATGTAGATGCTGGAGTGTCTTATCCATTCCTCCTCCTCTAATTTTGAAGTTTCAGCTGGAAAATAAACATCTCTGCTTTTCTTAATTGTCAGAATAATTTCTAAGGGAGATTATTACAGTTGGCTTGAATTTTATTTAAAAATTATTAAATTGCAGTATGCAAGGTTTAATTTGGGAGGGCAACACTGTGTTCCTCTAAGCCCTTTTGGTTGATGGATGTGAAAGTTTATATTAAATTTACAGTTGAAATGAACATACTGTAGAACATAAACCAATCAGGAGGTTTGCTGTGCTATTGAAACTGAAGTTCAGCTCCCTTTGCAGCACTGTAACATTTAAACTGTCATTAAAGATTGACTTTCTGATGCCTTAACTTATTTGCATTTGATAAAATTTTGTAGCTGGTGCCTGTGTGCAGAAATTACCTGACATTAAACAATTTGAAGTGGCATGAGCTAGTCTAAATCCAATGAGGATGCTGAATGTGATGATTTGTTAGTTGTTAGTAGATTTCAAAATGCTCTGAATTTTTCAGTGGATACTTAAGTTTTACATAACGTGTATGTTAATGTTTTCATTAGTTCTGATACACTGAGGTCATGTACAAAAATCCATGGAAAATGTGAATAAATGAATGGAAGATTCATTTGTCTTGTGTGAATCACTTTCATTTTGAGTGTATAACATGGAGTAATAAAATTAATTGTACAACCAGTTGCATGCAGGTGAACTCCTGCCTGGAAAATTCTGCTCCTAAAAGAAGGAATGTCCTGCCCTGCCCATTCCTGACTTGGAAGCCTGAAGCCAGTTCAGCAAAATGCTTTCTCCTTGTGGGGTCAGTGAGCTGAGCCAGCCTGGAGCAAGGAGCTGGGGCTGCCTTGGAGGGCAGAGGGAGCACCTGTGCTCACACAGCAGTAGAGTGACTGCTAGAGACTGACCTCTAAACCCTCCCCATGAATATTACAGGATTTAGAAACCACATCATCTAGGTCTACCTGACAACCCTTACTGAATTTACTCCAGATCTTGCCTAGAGGCACTAACCTAAAGTCAGGCCCAAGTGATTCTTTTCTTCATTGGTTCGTGACACTTTGCAAATACAAGACAAAAACACCAGAACTCCCACTGAATGAAAATGCCTCAGACTTGTCATGCCAAGTATAGTTCAACTTCATGCACTTGGGATGCTTGTTGGCATTATTTCACATTTTGGACGCTTCTTTCTTCTATTTAAAAGGACTATCATCACTGTTTAGAGGCTCCCAAGCTTTTGGCAGCTATATAGACTGTGTTAATCAAAATCAGGCTCGCTCCTGATCCAGCAGGCAAATGCTCTTGCAGGTCACAACAACCACAGCAGGCAGCAACTGGAACCATTCATGTGCACAGCACAGCAAGAGCTTAAGGTGTGCTGCTTTGGGCTGGGATAACCATTAATTTTCCCAGTAGCTGGTAGTGGCTGTGTTTTGGATTTGTGCTGGAACAGTGCTGATAACACAGGGATGTTTTAGTTACAGCTGAACGTGGCATGCACAGAGCCAGGGACTTTTCTGCTCCTCTCCCATCCCACCAGTGAGGGCCTGGGCACAAGGAGTTGGGAGGGGACATGGCTGGGACAGTTTTTCCCAGCTGGCCACAGGGACATCCCAGACCACATGGTCTCATGCTCAGCACAGAGCTGGGGGGAGATGGAGGAAGGTGGGACATTTGGAGTGACTGTCTCCTCATGGAGCCTGCCTTTCCTGGGATGGCTGAACTCCTGCCTGCCCATGGGAAGTGAGGAATGAATCCTGTTGCTTTTGTGCATGGCTTTTGCTTTTCTGTCAAACTGCCTTTATCTCAACCTATCAGTTTTCCCACTCTCACCCTTCTAATCCCCTCCCCATCCCACCAGGAGGAGCAGTGAAGGGCTGAGCTGCTGCCTGGGGCTGTGTGTGGGGCACAGAGCAGTAAATGCTGACAGTAAGAAAGTACACTTTAATCATGATCCAAACAATGCCTCAACAGCTAAGTTAGCTGCCATAAAGACCCTCATGCTAAAGACAAAACTGAAAGGCAAATGCAGAGCAAGAGCCAGCTGAGTAACTGGGTACCATCTTTGCAGGAAGGTGTGAACAAGTTCAAAGTTTGGACAACAGCTTTGGTAAAATACTTGCTTCATAGGAAGTTTGTAACAAGGACAACTGAAGTTGAGTTGAAGAAAAGGAACAACCTGCTCTGAATATTCAGGAGAAGATGGCTGGAAGGCAAGCCTCTGCACAAGCTACAGTACATTACTGTGAGCACATGAAGCTGAGTGAATTGCATGAAATACAGCAGTTGCACCAAGGAACCAAAGTACAAGATGAATAAAGAAGCAGCAGCAGAATTCACACTGTTTGAAATAGTCAATATACTTATCCCAGTTTCTGTTAGGTTTGTGTATTGCTCATTTTTTCAGGTATCACACTTGTTTAGAAATTCTTATTTGCATATGAGCATCCTGCATATGGATATTTATTTTGATTACCATCAAAATGGATTATAATGAGAATAAATACCCATAATAATCATTATTAGGCACATCATAACCTTTACTGAGAGGTAACAAAGAAATTCATAAGCTCTGGAAGTCTGCAGAAGTTTAGCATGGATGACATAATACACTACAAAATTTTTTGTCTAAGGTGTGGTTGATGCTGTATCTGGAGCCCCACCTGGACTGGTGGGCACTTAGGGGCATTCTCCTCACCTGCAGGTAGCAATTCTGTTGATGGCAATTCCAGGAAAAGCTTGCAGATGGTTAATTGTAAAAACAAATTTCTAATACTGAAAAGAAAATGGTGGTTGACATGCCAAACTCATTTAGGCAGTTTATGAAATCTGTTTCCTTACCTTTACAGTGAAGTCAGAAATGACACCTGTGCTGATCTCCTGTGCTGGGCAGGGTGACCACAGGCACCCATAGCAGGAAGCAAGGCATTCCCACCTGTTGCTGAGAAGCAACCTTCAATAATAACTCTTCTTGCTCCTTCATGATCTGTTTTTCAAAGGAAAACTTAGTCTGACACTTGCAGTGATGAAAGAGTTCTGGCAACTCTCTTGTCCTTCAGAAGCAAAGGAAAGCATCTAGACTCAGCACAGGATTAAGGCATTCTCTATATCCAGCAGGTTCAGATGAACACAATGATTGCATCAGAATTTAAGGCTGTGTGGGACTTCAAAAAGTCTGTAGACTTGTAAAGTGTTTTTGCTGAATCTCCATAGCAATATTGCTGCAGCACTGCAATCATAACCACACTTTAACGTCTGGGGGAGATGGGAGGTAGAAGAGCACGGGGTGAGTCAGCACACATTGTGAAATACTCATTCATGAGCCACCAGAATTGCCCAAATGTTGGCACCAACAGGTAACAGGGAAAACATTGGTGCAGCTGTAACTCATCTTTTGAGACAAAGCTTTTTTGCAGTGTAGGTGCTCTCCACTGAGCTGTTCAGGAAGACTTTGTATTTCAGAAAATGATCAGCAGCACCATTCATTTCAACAAGGGTTTAAAACTGTTCATTCCCATTTTCCTTTGTACAGTTTGTCTGAAGTGAATTCAGGAACATGCAGTTTAACTATCTGCACACCTATTATTCACATATTTACATCATTACCTCAAGTTCATCCATGTAACAGCAGCAGCTTCAGCAGAATGCTCACACTGCCCAGGAGCAGCAGCAGCCCCATCTTCTTTGCTGAACATGCACATCCTCACCCTCTCCCACTCCTCACACTCATAGGAGTGTGTTCCCACCAGGAGGTTTCGCCTGAAGATCTTTCTTTCTGTGCATGAAGTACACATTGTATGAATGTCCAAGGACAGCTGTGTGGCAAGTCAACTTTATCTTCTGCAGTGGAAGGGCATGTGCCTCACATAAGTAAATCCTGTTTGTGTATACAAACCCTTCTGAACAAAAGAGTGGATAATCTAACTTGGTTTTCATGCCATCACCTCAACCAACATTAACCCTACTAGGAAAAGCCAACTAGCTTGTTTTGGGGAAGAGTTTCCTGGCACAACCAAGCATAAATTACTTATTTTCAACAATCAAATCACTAGATCTCATAGTTACCTCTCTAAGGAACCAAGCTGGGGACAGAGTTTGAATTAACTTGTATTTTCCTTGATGTATTTTAATGTTTTCTTAACTGATGAGCATCAGCTCCTCATCTACACTGTTAATTGAAAATCAGACCCATATTCTTCCTTTATTTTACTCCTTTGCTTTCTGCAAAGTTTCATTACAAGTTTCAGGAACAACACACTTCTCAGAAGAGTACACAAGTAACTGCTAACATAGATTCCTAGTTTTCCTTTAATCTCCAAAGTGTGATTTTACTATGTGAAATCTGACCTTGTGTGCCAAGCAATGCTAGGGTATTTCTTGGGAGGAACTCTCCAGGTTTGGCCAGGCAGGACACAACACTCCAGGACAAAAGAACATGAGCTAACTTAGCTGCCCAAAGCGGGGACACCACAGAGAAAGATGTTCTGCCACACTTCTTTTAGTATATTCAAGAAATTAATTTCATAAAGATGGGAAAGCTTTTCAAATATGTCCATGGCAGTCTTCTTTTCCCTCAGCATTTGGATTAAAAACTAAACCCAAAACCAGCAAACCTTTTCCTGTCCAAACTTCTTGAATGACTAAGCAAGCAGGGGAGGTTTATTACCACCACTCATGAGGTTCTAATGCTCTTCACTTTTTGTAATGATTTAAATAATGCTTCTCCATCATGGCTGCTTCCAAAACCTTTCAACTTGAAGCATTCAAGGAAAAGAAAATTACAGCTTGTTTCAAAGCAATATTTTAGTATTTCCCAGCCAGCTAAGATTCCTGCCTACTTGCATGAGCAGTCACAAAACAACACTGCCAACAATCTGCTCAAACATCCATGTAAAGAATTGAGACATCCTGTTCTTCTTAAGCTCTGTGTTTTATTTCTCCCTAATATCCCACATGTCTCCAAGCTATCACACATGGCTTAGGATAAATGTTGTTACCTACCACATGGATTCATATAACATCCTGGTCTGGGATTTTTTGAAATGAAATCCTCAGCACATCAACTCCTGGACATAGTTGGTAACATTTGTTCAAGGAGTGTTTAACTAATTTAGACAGAAAAATCTCCTGAATGTTTCCAAAAATCAAGTGGAGAGGGAGGATTCAGAGCCTTGCATGTCTTTAAACCAAGGCAGATCCCTGCCAGTACACACAATTAAAGGCAGTGTAAGCAGTGCAGATCTAAACACAATCTCATTTTTCTGACAATTCACAAATCCACATTGAAGTTCTTCCTGAATTAATCAGGAAGAAACCATAACAGACGTCAGTCCTCACTATTATACACTGCACAAACATAAATATGACTCCATAATCAAGTTTAGAACAAACCACAGATCAGTTTAGCAGGGCTGTTCTAAAGGCAGAACGAAAACCTTTTGTAAACAAATTTAGGACTACACTGAATTTTACCTTCTTCCCCCTTATCCAAGGTCAAGTTGTCAGAGACTGATCACTCAGAAGTTCCATAACAAAGCTTTGCTCCAAGTGCAATCAGAATGAAGAGCAATGAGGCCCCTCTGCCACATGAGCATCCATCTGGCAATGCCTACGTGAGTTCCACCACTGGTGCCTGCCACCAGGAAGGAAAACAAATCCAAACTCCAAAAGCACCAGGCACAGTAGAGAGAAAACACCACTAGCAGAGTTCATGGTCATTAAAGAGGTCTGTTTATTTGCTGCAGGGTCCAACACTTTCTTCACTGCTGCCATAAGCACAGCCTACTTTATTTTTGGTGCACAACGTTCTCCTTGCTCTTTGTTCAAATGGCTCAGTACAGTGCCTGCACAATTTTCAACCCATCACCTTTTAAGCAACACCAATGATCAATGAGGCAAATAAAACCCAAACCATGCAACATGTGTTAGGCTGATAAAATTAGGCTGAGAATATTTATATATTTACATAGAGAACATTCAACATTGGAACCTGCTTGCAGACTTGTATTATCTTGACCAAGTATCCAAACAGCTACATTCTGGTGTGAAATACTCTTTTGTTTAAGGTTTTGTGTAAAAGCTAATTACTTCACAATGCCTTCAACTGGATAATCGTACCTATTTTTGACACAGAATTTCTACACACCAGCACCACACGCTTGCAGTCATACCTTGCAGAATGTGTAAGGCATTTGCAGACATCTGGTTGCTGTGACCACAGGAAATCCACTTTCCAGAGCTTTCAGCCACGACCTTTGGAAACCATGAGAGTCTTTCAAATACAAAGAGTGAATTCATATGAGAGACACTGTTCATCCAAGAACTATAAACTTGTCATTTCTTGACACTGCTACATACAACACAGATAGAATTTAAGACTAATAAATTATTTTCCTAAATAAAAATTTGTTCTTAAACCCCACTGAGTAACAACAGGGCTTAGGCACTTCTGAAGATTTTATCTTACATCTGTCTTTAATATGGAAGCTTCAGACTATAAAATACAGGACAAGAAATCATCTTGAAAAGGAACAATTAGTGACTGGCAAGAAACAGGTCAATAGTCTAAGAGTGTAGTCTATTTCCCTGGATTCCACATCCATACACAATTTCAGTGATCAGATGGGATTCTGTACATGAGGGTCTGCTGGAAAAAATCTGTCTGCAGAGCCAAGGACTTCACTGTCTAAATAATGAACATACTTTGGGAAAAACATATTACTATGAAAAGCCACCTGTGCAAACAATTCTCTTTTCTGGAAAGCACACCATGCCCAGAAATAGAAAACTATAAAAATAGTAACAGCAATCCAGAGCCCAACATGCCCAAGCCTTGTAAACAATGAAGACCAGGAGAATAAAAAGAGAAGGAACAGGGACCAACATGAACTGGATTAGCCAAGACAGCTGAAAGACTCAGAGTTTCTAAAAGCATCTTCTTTTAAAAGGAGATTTGGAATCTGCCCTGTCCTGGCGGACAAGAGAACATAATTTCACATACATGGTGGTCTCTAAGGCAGAGCAATAATCTGCTAGCACAGAACAATTGATTTAAGAGCTTTCTTAAAAAAAATACAAACAACAACAAAACAAACAACAACCCCCCAGAAAAATCCCAACAAACCAACCAAAACAAAACAAAAAATCCCAAGCTTTTTATACTGGTTAAATCAATAACAGTAAAAACTTGTTATGGGTGAAAAGATTCACATCCTTGTATTTGACATCTATCAATATACAACATCTATGAAGAGCTCAAGTGGTAAGCCTTGATCTCCAGAGGGAATGAATGGGCAGAAGGATGGAAGGAGTTAACTGAGGTATGGTGGAATTACAAAAAGAAAGACAGCTGTTCTGCAGTTTCCCAACTTCATTAACTGAGCTGCATCTTCAAACATCAGCACAACCAATGAAACACACTGCTCCAACCATTAGGACAATGACAGCCAAACAGCCTTCATGGCACTGCAGGACACCCCAGCTCCATCTGCAGCAATTCAATGGCAACAGGGGCTGAATCCAGTTTACTGCCTAGGAGCTACAGAATTAAATCCCCTCCAAACTAATGGGGTGAGAGGTTCTTACTAACATTCACTTTTCTTTTTTGATGTAGTGAAATAGCATGCTAAGGGTCCAGCTGTGCCATCCTGACCCAAAGAAAACTTTCTGATCAAATTTTCTGTCAATCTGCCCACACAAGGACAGATTTCAGGGTTTGTTTGAAAGCAGAACAAAATGTGGAATTTGATAACAAAAAGTGGGAATCACTGGCTATACACAAAAAGTCCAAGACAGTTGTTTAAAGAAGGAATAACTGAGAATCTGGAATATCTTTGCTTCCAAAAAGCACTATTGACATTCAGTAGACTTTTTGACCTCTATTTTCCATGGATGTCCATGAGGGCATACTTGTATTCCTTTTCTAGTAGAAAAGGTGAGTCGTCAATGTACCTACAGCATATCCCACTAGCAAGATACAAGGAATAAATTCACTTTTTTTAGGACATTACAGCCCTTCAAACACCAGACATCAAAATCCAACCACATACACGTAACAAAGCAGATGATACCTCCTGAAACACAGATGTAGGATCTAAACTGTACCTTCCATAGCACTGCTTTCAAACTAATGCACTAGCTTAGAATCATTCCTCATTTGCTTTGAAATCTTACACAGCAAGATTTTCTCAAGTCTTTCAAATCACACAAAGTTAAGCCACCTAAACATAATATACAACACCAAGGGAGCATTACAAATTCTTCCACTGAGAAGTGTTCAGGCACCGACAGCTGAGGGTCCTGTCTGGATACACTTCCTTTTTACATCATTCCTCTGGCTGCCTGACTGAAAGGTATCAATTGTCATGATTAGTACAAATGTGAACCCTCTCTCCCTTCCCTCTGCAATGAACATTTGAAGGAAAACCAAGCACTGATTTGCCCAGCCCAGCAGTATAAAGCACAGAGTAAGGAGCACATTCAGAGGCTTGTTTTCTAGCTGAGAAGTGGTTTAATCCTCAGCATGGGCAAAGAGAGAATATTTGTACTGACTGATGCCAGGCACTACCTGTAGGGATCTCAGGTACCCACCCAGGCTGCCTGGCAAGTTCCTGGAGAGGGCACTTCAGCTGCTGTGTGAGGACTCCACCTCTCCCCAGGCTGGGGCTACCAGGTTAGATGGTGGCAACACCCTCACATCCACACAGACCACAGGCAACATTCCAAGGTTGCAGCATGAAAAGTGGGTGTGCTGGTAGTGACAAAGGAACATTTTTCTAACGTTTTCTTGCAACACGTTTGAAGCCAACTGAAAACCTGTCAGCTGTCCCTGTCATACACTCATGCTGCCAGAGTAAGAAAGGCCACCACGCTGTGCTAAGGTGACAGATTCCAGGCCTGGCCTCAAATACAGACAGACCTCCTTACCATGCTTGGAGTCATCAGGTTGGGCTGCAGGGCAAATTTGGTCTGCCTTTATGCTGAACTGGAGCTATTTCCATGGAATCTAGCCTGAGGGAAAAAAGCAAAGTCCTAAGTAAGGTCCTAGTAAGTCCTATTTGAGAGGTTAAGTCATTAGATGCTACTGTGAGAGTAACAACAAAGCACTTTGGAAAGACCAGGTACTAGGGAGACAAAGGTCCAGGCTCAGAGCATGTGCCACAGCATCAGGTTTAGGTGCTCAGAGCCTGAAAAGTGACAAAAATGGCATCTTTTCTCTCCTTTGTGCGTGCACTGGAGTCTCACGTGCCCCAAGGGACACGCCACCCCTCCCACTGCTGTGGGGTCCTAAGTAGACCCAAGTATGTACTGGCTGTCATCAAAATAGTCAGCCAGAGCACAGTAACCTCAGCATTCAATCATTTTGTTTTCAAATGTCAAGCACAGCAGTTTTGCTGTTTAGAGAGAGCTGGACTTCATGTGTAAACATAAGGCTGTTTTCCTGAGAGCTCCTGACACACCATTTTCAGACCTGCTACTATGCAATTTTTAGTCACTTTTCAAAACTGTTTCAATTATGTTTCCATCTTTTGTATTTCAAGAAAGCTCTCTGTGCTTCAGCATGTAACAACCAAAGATGGAAAATCTGGGCAGGCTGCCTGATCATAAAGCAGCTCCCATGCCCTCCTTGCCTACAAAGGGTACCTCAAGGATGACTGCAAACTCCCAAGTCCAGTGCATGCAGGAGGATGGGTTCCTAGTAAGGTTTTAAGCCTTTGGAGACCGATTATAGTCTCACCTTTTTTCACTCTAGACTCAAACTGGTATTGACTCAACTGAGAGGAAGATAAGCAGCATTAGTACTGGAGATGAACCTCAGCTTTACTATAGCAGCACATTTTAGCCTTCTTTTCACTGGCTCATTTTCTTAGCCAGTTCTTGAGGATGAAAATGTTGCTGTTCTTTGGTAGATACGGTAATCTGTCAGCAGAGTTCACCTGTCCTAACACTGACACATGAAAAATGGGAACATTTTCAGCCTCTTTTAAGCTCTGACCTGACCTGCTGCACATACCAAAACAGCAATGTATCTTTCTCCTTTTCTTCCTTTAGCAGGAAGCTGCTCTCTCCCTGATCTGATCCACACACACACAAACACACACACACAGAGGCACACACGCTCACAAATGGCTGATCAGACGAGGAGAGGGTATGGCCACAGTCTATGGAGAGATGTCCAACAGCACATCATTATGAAATTCTTAGAATGTTTCTCCCAAAGAATATAAAGTTTAGCACATTCTGTACATATTGTTGGCTTCTTAGTTATAAAGTAAACACAGTAGCAAACTGTCCATAAAGTGTTGACTCAGTTTAAACGCAGCCCCTTCTTATTTTGTCTTGCTGAAAGTCCTCTTCCAGTCAGAAACACTCCAGTCATGTGGGCATTCGGTGTGTGACAGCAGAGGAAGGAAGAAAGAGGCACTTTTGATCGGCTGGTATTCCTGGACTTCCCTTTTTCCTGCGGAGGTCTATGTTCCTGACACTAGATGGTAGTGTTAGCACGGAGAACCGCTGTGGATAGGCACTTGGCAACAAGGCTCCAAGGCAGTGCCCGCTCTCTGCTATGTCATCAGGATTGGTTTCTGCCGAACTTCCAGGATATCTGGGCATGGGAGAGAAACAAAGAGACACAGCCAACTTAAGAGGCTCCTGAGAGCAGCCACGGTAGCAGGAAGCATGAAGAACTGGAGACATAAGCGTGGACTGTGGCACAGCCCACCAGGAATCTAGAACATGACCAGTACATGGCTTCGCCTGTTAAAATCTGAGTTAACCAGGATGCAACGGGGAGGAGCTGAAAGATGACAAACTGCAAATATATCCCACCAGGTGGAGAGGAGAGCTGATCTACTATAATTTATACTGGGATGAAGGAAAATACATTAGACAGGGAGTGGCAGTATTTTCCAGGGAAACAAGTGTAAGTGCCATTAACAAGAGATGCCAAGGGGTTTCCCATTCTTCAAGGGACAAATCCCCAGGTCCATTGGGGAGACTTCTCTAGGTACAAATAATTCAACTCTTCCCTTCATGCTATAGCCCAAAGCCTGCATTTCTGCACTCAAAAAGCTGCCATAAAAACCATTCATCTTTTTGGCTCCTTAATTCCATACTGTCCAAGTGGGACAGAATATGAACCTTAAAACTTCTGTTGTAATCATGGACATCTTTCTAATATACACAGTAAAACCAACATGGCAGGGCACTACACAGAAACATCTGGAAACTGGGCTGATGTCCTTTTCAAGGCTACACAAAGAACAAGGAACATGGGAAAAGAGAGCACACAATTAAAAGGCTGATCAAATGCCATTGCACAAAGAAAATGACATGAGCAAAAAATGATCCCCAGCTCCAGACGGCTCCAGCCACACCTGTAAAGAATTAAACACAGTGGAGGGAGTCCAGTGAAGGGCCACAGAGATGACTGAGGAACTGGATCATCTGACATATGAGGAGAAGGTGACAGAAGTGTGATTCGGAGTCCAGTGAAGGGCCACAGAGATGAGGAACTGGATCATCTGACATATGAGGAGAAGGTGACAGAAGTGTGATTATCCAACATGGACAGAAGGGTTGGAGTGAAATCTTATCCATAAACTCAAGACATTTTAAAAAGTACTTTGATCACTGTCACTGGGATTTTAATATCTTAGTACAGGGTTCCTAACTACCCAAGAGAAATGAGCACCTTTCCCACTTCACCCTGCCCCACATGTAATGCTCCTGCTACCTGCAAAGCTGTCACTGCACAAATACATTGATTACAAAAAGGCCTTGGAAACAGGACCTACACAACATGACCACTAAAACAAATGAGAGTAGGGAAAAACAGCAGATGAAAATTCTGCCTTACACTTCAGAAATGTCATGCCCTATTTCTGTGTATCTCAATATATACCCTAATTCCTGAAACCATATGTTCAACAAATTAAGTCTCAAAAAGGATGTTCAAGCTCAAACCCAGTACTTGAGCATGGAAGCATTTGTTCCACCCTCTTGAGCAGATATTAAATGCCAGCAGAAACAATACATCTTCTGTGAATTCCAAAACGTCTGTGGTGAGAGAGTGATTAAGCTTGGTAACTCCAGCTAACTTGCTGTAAGACTATCAACACAACGATCATAAGGAATAATTATGTATTTTGCTGAAACAGTGTTCAAAATCCATCCTTAATTACAAATGACCCATTTTTTTACTGGAATCTGTGATTTCCCCTAAATTGAAATAAATTCCTACTTACAACAGCATTACAGAGAAACACTTGTTCCTCTGTCTTAACAGCAGAGGAACAAGGATTTGGTAGGCTGTGCACAGTGGGTGTCAAAATTCACCTGTTAAAATTCGATGCAATGGCAAAGTGATGTATGTTAAGTGTGCATAGAGTAGAAAGTTCTCATCTGTCCTGTTCAGCTTCAGCCACGAGCCGACCAGCGAGCGTCCTGTTCCAGACAGGGAGCGCGAGCGGAGATTTGTCGCGTTGTGCAGATCTGTAAAGGCAGGAAGAGACAGCAAGCCTCAAGGGATTGTACTTCACTGGAACACTTCTGAAACTCAAAAAAAAGAGGAAAGCCTCCTATTCATTGTTTAGAGACAAATCACACGCAGGACACTGTCATAACTGCTTTTTAAAACCAGGCAGACCTTGCCTAGCACAGAGTTCCCCATTTACACTGAAGATAAGAAATGGTAGCAGCAGCAGCTGAAAACACAGACAGACAGGAGAGGGCTTGTGTTACCACACTGCACCAGCAGAACACTAACTCAGCCTTCCCTCATACACAAAATCATAGAATAGCCCTAAAATTAAGTACTTACTCACTCAGAAATTCACCTAGGTAACAAAATAGAAATGGTTTCTTTTGAAGAAATGTCACTACAGGACACGAAAAAACACGACGCGAACATGCTGCCGTTCTCAAGGTAAAGAGAGGCAGTTTACTATCTGACTCCAAAATTTATAGATTTCCAAAAGTGACAGTGGATTGGAGGGTGAAAGTGCCACCTCTCCAATGACAATGGACAAACCAACAGTCCATCAAATTTCTCCTCCTCCATAAAAGAATGCAAAACAATAAGTTATTTACAGAAAGTGTGTGAGAAAGTTCATTACAAGAATGTAAACATCAGAAGGTTTAGAAAACCTTAAAAAATCAGAGAAACATCGAAAAGTGCCATCTAGCAGACATGGAGAGTTTCAACACTAATAGCTCAGTTTCCTGCACACCTAGGACCCTTCAGCTGAGCCACTGTTCTCAGAATTAATTGAGATGTCTCCAAGCAACTTTTAAAACAAAAAGATACTGAGTCCCCTGTAGGCCAGAGGAGTTTTTCATAGGTGCAGGTCTCTCCCACAGCCACGTGCTGGATTTTTGGAGTTTTTAAATCTTTGCTCTATTTGCCTGTAAAATTCAGTCCTATCCCACAGGGCTAAAATCAGATGTCGAAGTCAACAGATCGATTCTGAACCAGAGTGATCCAAGCTTTGGGACTGAAAGCAGATCGTGATCCAAAGAGGAAAATATGTGGTGGCAGCTGCTCTAGAAAGATGTATAAAAATGTGGGAGGAAAAAAAACTGTGAAAATCTTTCCCTCCTGCCCTACACATGTGTATAGCCAAGCTGTCTATTACCCCTTCCCATGCATGACCACTGTGCCAGGAGCTCTGTGGTGATCAGGGCAGAAGGATCTGACTCTGGAAGCTGCAATAAGCACAGCTCTCCTGGTGCATCATGCCTGCACACAGCAAAGCCACTGAAGTGGGCCTTGATGGGCTGCTCCTGTTCACCAGAGGTCTGTCTGCACTGGGGTAAGTCTGCAGCATCACTGGCTGCACCAAGGACACTGCTGATCTTTACACAATCCACATCTTTTCCTCCACCCACAAAGCCAAGATGCACCCAAATCTCTGTTCCTATCTCTGCATCTTCTGCATCTGTATCTGGCTTTTTCATGCCAAAATAAGAGTTTCACCACTGCAGCTCCCGAGGAGCACTGGTAGGACACTCAGGTTTCTGAAATTTATAAAAAAATAGTAATTTAGTTACTATTCCTTGTAGCAAACTCATTTTTGAATAAATTAAGCTTCCTAGCATAAGCTGTTAAAATATTACTCTTTTCATTTTTCAGATGAGGAACAATAAGGTCAAGACTCTTAGAAACCATTTCTTGGTATTTTATATGAATGTTATAAAATATATGAAAAACTAGAATTTGTTTCCTTAGAAGGAAAAGGATATTAAAATAAAAAGACTTCCATAAATATATTAGAAGGAAAAGGATATTAAAATAAAAAGAATGTCCAGCATTATCATTAAATACTCTAGGATTAGACCCTGCAAGACAACCCTGAGCAGGCACTGCACAACCTATGAGGGCTGCCAGAGAAACACCTTAAACTCTGTTCTATCCTGGGCATGCTCCAAAATAAAGATACCAGGAACAGGACTACATGTGGGGAAAGCTGCCCTTCTCTCCACACTACCCTGTGCCTAGTAAAATCTACTAGAACACATCTCATTTGAAATAACATATGTTCTGATTAGGCAAATTAGGGAAAAAGAGAAGAGCAAAGGTTTTTATTGATAAATTAAATTAGCTGAATTAGCTACCATCAGTTTCAGCTGCTACAGAATTTGCATTAAATGTTGTCACTTCAGTATGTTTTTTAATGTGCAATTCTTTATTAGCTAAGGTGGTCCAGTGCTGCTGATGGACAATTTCTTCACTACCTCAAACAGAACTTGTAAGCTGGAAATTCCCTTTGGGTTTATCTGTTAGAATGCTAACAGACACATTTGTTGACTGAACTGTTTTTTAACATATGGAAAGCAATTTGGACATGGGCATTTTTGAGTTTCCTGCCTCACGAGACTGTGATGTGATTGGGATTTATACACTATATTCTGAGTCAGGCTCCACCTTGCCAGGTGTTTCCTGCTGAGTAACTAGGATTTAAAGGAAGAGTTCCATAAGGCATTAAACTATAATGCAAACAAACTCATTACGTTTTCTCTATAAAGTTCAGAACTGATTCAAAGCCAGCTGAAGTAAATGCCTTTTCTCACCAGCTTTAACCAACTCTGGGTCAAATCAGAATTCAAAGAATGTGTTGCTGAGTGCACACCCAACCCCACTATACCTGGAGATGTGCCCCCAGAGACTGTGGCATCTGGGAAAAGGGGAGGATTTCAGCTCCAGTCTCCCTCAAATGGGTCCACATAAAAGAAGTAAGTTTTAATATATTCAGGAGTTGTGGGCTCCAGCCCTCAAAGAGATGCTTAAGCCTATGAAAAATCTGATTTTCAGAGGCACTGGCTGTATGCGGAGCTCATGTTTTTCCACCCTGCAAATCTTCTTGAAAACCCTGCACTGGGATCCCTTTCCACAGCTCTGCACCTCTCCAGACAAGTCTGTTTGGCTGTCAATACTTCTCTCACCTCCACCATCATCATCTCTGAAGAACTCCTCACTGTCATTTGCTGAGTGGGACTTTTTCATCTCAGCAATTCGATTTCGGGGCACTTTTCTCTTGAGGGATGGGGAGAAGAAGGACGGGCGGTTGTTACGCTCTGGGGTTGGCGGTGTGCTGAAAGAAGTAACCTGGAAGGGAAATAAAAGAAATGCTGGAGAAAGTCTTGGTTTTCCCTCTGTGTGCCACAAGGCAATCACGTGTGTAAAAATCAGAATGATGACTGGTATCCAGCACCATTTTATCAGAGTGGCTAGAGAATTTAAACTGAACAATCACCTCAAGATGCTCATCAAGGGGAAAATATTTTGATATATCACAACCCTCAATTATTACATGAATAAAAATTAAAAACCTCTCTCCTCAGATGATCACTTTTAACAAGGATCTACAGTCATAACGGCACAAAATTAGTAATTTAGACACCAAGAATGTCAATCTTAATTTTGCATGTTGAAATGCAGAAGACTTAATAAGAATGTACTGTGTTGAACACACTCAAAACGTGCATCTTCATTACTTTGGCACACACAAGGCAGCAGTTTCCCTACTGGGAAGGCTGTCCCATGGGATCCTTGTGGAAGGTCAATGTCCCTGGGGAGCAGGGTCACAAATTCCTAAGCCCAGCACACAGAGGCAGAAGTTAAGTCAATGTTCTCATTTATGTGTGTCGTGTTTCAATACTGGAAGGAGAAAGTGAAGCTGTGGTGCTTCAGAAGATTTGGTTGGTCCAAGTGGTGACAGGGAGGGAACTGTCTGTGGTGAAACTCAAGTTAGGGCAAAACTGTGGAGACACCCTACCTTCAGAGCAGTAGTTACCATTGAGTAAATTACAATTAAAGCCAAGTACACCTGTTTTGGAGAGAACTGAAACATAGTGCTGATGTACCGGCATTGACTATTTTAATAGTTTTAAAATGAAAATATTTTAATAGCTTCATTTGAAAGGGAAGAAAATAGGAATAACTACTTTGCCAATGGATGTGAATAATTTTGATCTTGTCCTTCTTTCTTCACACAGTCTATTTAACAATCCCATAACCTCCCTGAGCTGGCACATGACACTGCTCATATCTGTCCAAAGAAATGCAGAGGGAGGTGACATGGAGTGATGATGGCAGCCAAACCAGGTTGAGTGCAGAAACACAGCTCGCTCCATGTTGTACCTCTATCACTAATACCAAAAAAAATAAAAGAAGGGCACTGTAACACCCAACTGATCCTCTTCCCAGCACATTTCATTTCTAATTTGTTCTTGTCTCTGTATTTAATTTGGGAGTCATTTCATATCACACTGTGGGGGGAACCAGAAACAGACATATCAGCGTTAAAACCATTAGCAAAAAGCAGTGAGAACACATTATTAAATCTAATTTTAAATTTTTCCAGCTAACACTGAAAGCCTTGGAGACAAAAAAATCCTGTTGCTCTTCCAGGCCTGATTTCTTCTGGCTATTGTTTCTGGGGTAGAGAGCAAGAACATCCAGTTAATGACCTCTGTGCTGGTAGCTCATGTTGCTTTTTATCAAGTTAGAAACAAAAACCACACTGCCTGCATGGAGACTCTAGAAGCTGTTCTGCAGACCTTTAAATGATACAGGTTAGCTGCACTACACAGAAAACCATGCTAGACTCCATCAGGTACTGATCCAGCCCAGGTCTGTGCAGGTATTTTGAAGACTTGTTGCCTAATCCCCATTAACCAGTAAAATGTCTCAATGGAAGATAAGGCTCGGGATTGAATAAAGGCCAAATCAGCGTCTGTGCTGATTCTGTTGGCATTTTACTGCACTTGCATTAAAATTAAGCATATGTATGAATATGATGCTGCATCTGGATCTGTGACCTTTGCTTTAGCATTATACAGGTTTTGTGTTGGCAGCATTCCTCAGTGGCACAACCTAAAAGCACCACTTCCCTATGAGGTTTAGCAACCTATATAATACACAAATTCCACGTTTCTACGTAAATCCCACTTTGCACAGAAGTGGAATTGACTTTTTTTTCTAGATAACAGGCAAAATCATTGGTTTCCCTGGCATCAAGATTGCTGTTGTTTCAACAAAACACTCCTCCAGAAGCATGAATCATCCAGCCATCTCTGTATTCAGCATTTGCTCAGGGAAAACTGCATTAAAGAATTCATTTCACATACTGAGCACAACCAAATTACACACAGGCAAACCTCAGTGCAGATCCTCAATGGGAATTAACCCCAGCTCCTGTCTTTGGAACAAAGCATGTTCATGCTTCACCTTAAGAGAATATTTCTGTCTGCTACTTACTCTCTCATGCACTGGAGAGTCTGGATTTGAATCTTCTTCTGTCCCATACGGTGAAGTGTCACCAGTGGAAACTCTGCTCACTGCCATCTCTGCATGTCCTTTTCCCTGTGGTCCTTTCATTCGGACAAACTCCATGTTGTTGTATTTATAAAAGCCAAAAGACATTCTCTGAGCCATCTTAGCTGCAACACTCACCTACAATGCATGAAGACAGGAGAGAAAAACATGCAATAACAGCTCTTCCACTTGAAAATAACATCCTCTGAAAGCAGTCATCTCAGAAAAAGTCAGAACCATAGTGAATAATAATTCCTAAGAAACATTTTAAGCTACAGTCTGAAGCAATCTCCAAAAAGAAAGTAATTTTACAGAGACAAAAGCAGGTTCTGAGAAGAAACAACTCCTTCAGCCACCCAAAAGGCAGAGTTAGCAGTGGCACAATGAGAGAAAAGCAAAGGTTTTTGTTCATGTCCACACACTGTGGCACATGAGAGCAGAGGCAGGCACATGCTCAACCCAATGCAGCCTGTGCTGGGGCACTCACTTGAGTCCAAAAAGCAATAGACATACACACAAGATTCCTCAAACCAGCAAAGCACACCCCACAACTGGGTCACCACTTTGTCCCAACTAATTTCTGATATTTTTGTTTCCACTGTCAAGGCCAAAAAAAAAGGAACCAGCCCCATGCACAAGTAACCTGCACTGCAGGCTCACCAAGACACCCTGACAGCTTTAAATCCTCTCTCCTCAGTCCAATTTCCAGTCACCACAACTGAACTGAAAATTGGACTGAGAACTGAAAAAGGGAACTGACCAATATGAAAACAGTCAAGGTTTTGCTAAGTGAAAATGATGCCTTAAATTTTCAGCTTTTATCCATAAGGTTAAGTGATTTATTGCAATTTTCATCAGTTTATGAAAAGGCCAAGATGCTCATCAGCTTGTATTGTAGTGAGAATTACAGAATCCTAGAATAATTTATGTTAGAAACAACCTTGAAGATCATTAAGTCCAATCAATCCAAACACTGCCAAGCCCACCACTAAATCACGTCACATCTACACATTTGTTAAATATCTCAGGGGCTGAGGAATCCCCCGCTTCCTTGGGCAGCCTGTTCCAGTGTTTGGCAACTCTTCCAGTAAAAGAATTATTCCTAGTATCAATCTAAACCTTCTCTTAAACACCTGACATCAAATAATGTTCAAAACATAGAGATTACTCCTGTTCTGTAAAAAAAAAGGGTAAAATTTCAAGTTTTGCCTCTGGCCATGATGAAATATTTGAAGAGTTAACAATTTTGCTTCATAAAACAAAATAATGTCAAGTAGCTATGTGGTCAGTCAGGACATTCCTAGGCTATGAGGTGACTTTACTACATCAAATCTTCTCTTTTTGCTGCAGGGCTTTCTTTTTATGTTGTCTTCAGTGATTCTGCATTCTCACTTATTAAAATAACCCAGCTGCTGACGGTGTAAGGCCACAAGATGATGGTGGGAGAGAAAAAACTTTTGTTTCATGTTCTCTCAGAAACCTGCTGGAAGAGTGTAATGGCTCACATTTAAAACAGGGAGATGGGAACTTACTCAGGAACTCTCCTGACAAGGGCAAAACAAAGAGAAATTTAGAGACACAATAGATGTGTGAGTAGATATTGTGAGAATTTCTTTTGTTTCTAAAAATCTCTCAGGACTGTCTTCATAATAAACCATTTGAGAAGTTCATTGACTCCTCATTTCAGCACTGAGTTTGAAGGTGAAAGTGCTGGTATTTCATGCCTCCATAGAAAGCAAAGAAAGCTCCTCTCAGTGGCAGTAACACTACAAGGGTTTTTTGAATACAGCCAAGTGAAAATGAAGAATTAATGAAGAAAAATACACTTTATCACAAGGCAGTTACCAGAGTTTAAAATCTCCCATGAAGTCATACCTTCTCTGAACACAGAAATATCTATGACTTTTCAAGAAAAATGAAGGGGCTCCAAGAACTGTTGTTCAGGTCCATTCCTGTGTCACACTCTTGACTACATACCCCACCCTCCCTCCTTCTGGCAAACAGCAGAGGAATATACCCCAGTCTGAATACCCTCAGTTACCTGAGCCAAAACCAGCACCTTTCAGCTAAATTGCAAAGCCAAAAAAACCAGACTCTATGATGCAGCTGATCTACCAGGACAAAAAGCCTGAGCCACAAAGAAAATCTAGTCAGAGCACCACTGCTGCAAAGGACATTGTCTTTCAGAAGCTCCTTACCCTGTTGTCATAGACCTTCTTGAGTGCTTCATAGCGGATGGACCCCTGGAAAATCACCCCTTGGAAGGTGTTGCTTTTATCACTGGCCACTAGTTCCACACAGACCATTTCTCCTTCTCCCACAGTCATGTCACTGAAAACCTGAAAAAAGACGCAAGATGAAAGACTTTGATGGAAAGTTGTTCAAATCAAAATACGTTCTGATTCCGATGGCTGTCCTTATGCCCAAGGAAGTTTCAATATAAATTGAAAGGGAGCAAAATGTTCCACCCCAGCCTTTTAAAAAACCAGGCTCCAGGCAGTGCACACAGCCTGGAGTAGCCTTGTTGACATGAGTAGCTCTCACATCAGTCTGTCATGCTTTAGCCCATCATTGAAACCAATGCCAAAATCCAGCTTTAAGATCAGATTTCAAATGTTAAAGAGAGATGAAGGGTAAATAAAAATAAAGTAAGATCTAGCAGAAAATAACCCTCAACTGGGCAAAACCATTTGATCAAAAGGTACAAGAAAACAGCTAATCAGGACATAAGACTAGAATAGGACAAAACTTTGCTGCTGCAACAAGGAACTCACCTCCTCAAAACTGTCAATCATGAAGAATATATTGGGGTAGCTGATCTTTGATTCCTCTCCTTTACTGTCCATCGGGTGCTTGCTCGGGGACGCAAACACTTGCTGAGAAAGATGCAGAAGAAGATGTCACTTCTCAGTTACATGTGCTTGGGAACAGACACACCAAACACAAGGCAAGTAATTACAAAACACCTCAGGCTGGCACTGCTCACTTACACTAGAGATGCTGGAAATCCTGCAAGCACAGCTGAGCTGGTTTCTGACTAAAGCCAGATTTGCAATAACGGCACTTGAGAAATCCTTTCACATACAAGTAATTAAAAACTCATTGCTTCACAGTAAATCTCCCCGTGTGTACCTGACCTCTGGCCACATTACAGTACACCACTGTACTTTTTCATCACCACTTTCAGGGGCCTTTAAGTTGCTGCAATGTGCTGCAAAGTAAAATGCCACAGCGCAAGAAAGTTACCATGAAGCAGCTGACACAACACCTTTACTCTAATTTCTTGTTGTTTACTTAGTACCACACTAAGATCAACCTCCCTCATTAAGGGTAGCGTGGCTGTCCTGGGGTGATTCACAATGTTGTTCTATTCCACATCTATCTGCACCCCAAAACTGTTACTGTATCTTTCTGACCCCACAGCTGCAGACCTTGTGTGTGTGGGGTGCTATTGTGGGCATTTTTGAAATCGGTGTGGAGGCAGGTCTGGGCTCTTGGCTGTGTAGTATTCACTTTGCAGGCTACTCAGTCTTTGTTCAGGCAAAGACTGTCCTTCCTGTTTTTCATTCTGTCTTCATTTTGTTTCGTTTTTTTCCTTGTCTAGGGGAGACTGCAGTTAGCAATACTGGGCTGTCTGGGGGCAAATTCCCCAGGTGCCCACCTGGAGCAGGCCTCACTCCAGTCCCAGCCATGCCAGGAGAGAAGACTATGGAGAACCGCTCTCTTGTGGCACCTTTAGGTTTGCAACTGTACCTACTTCTAAAAATTGCATTTTGCAACTAGAAACTATTCCAAGCGAACTTTGAGAACTCACCCTGCAATGACAAAAAAGTGAGTGAGTTCAGGGGCCAGGCCATGCTGTGCCAGTGCCCACAGGCTGGTCCTCTTCCCCACCCCACAGCCGGGAGCAGAGCCCACAAGCAGCAGGAGGAAGCGGCTGGCAAGTCTCCATCTGCCTCAAAAACTGCTCTGTGGGCTCCTGCTTTCCTGCTAGGGGTTGCCACTGTCAAAAATAGATTAGAAACTGTAGTAAAATAGTTAATAATTGTTAAGCACGTGCCATACCTAAGTAAAGTGCACCACTCCCTCAAGCAAGAACGAGCCAGCCTGGACAGAACTGTGAAGGGCCAATCAAGCCCCTTAACCTTCATGCAAATGAAGGCTCCCAACAGAAACCAATTCAAAGGAACAAAAAACAGGATAAAAAAGGGGGCATCCAAGACTGTGGAACATCAGGAACATCCCTGCTCAAGAAAGGAAGAAAATCCGGTGCTGCAGCATCCTCGCTTGTCAGGAACGTTCTTGCTCGACCCACGGGCCCTCCAAGCTTTAGGCCTTATAATAAAAGCTGAAATCACTTTAGTTCCAGAGTGTGTTCCCATCTATAACCCCACCATCTTATCACTTTATTCCTGGGGACACACGGTCACCTGGGAGGCCATCTTGGAAGGGAAGTCACTTTCGTTCCAGAAGATGGTTCCCCACCATCTTGTCACTTTATTCCTGGGGACACACGGTCACCTGGGAGGCCATCTTGGAAGGGAGAAGTGTGGTGCCATCTTCCCTTTGTCCCTTGGCCACATGGCTGCCTCCTGCACGTGCCCCATTTTGAGAATGTGTTTCTGGCATTTTGGGTCTCTCTTTGCTCCCACGGGGTTTTGGGTTATAGCAGTTTGGTATCTAGTAGTTATTTACTTTTTCCCCCTGACTGTTGGTAGCTGTTTCATAATAAAATGTTATTTTTTCACTTAAATCTATTAGTATTTCATTCCTTATTGGGGGAAAGGAATTGGTTGGAATCAAGGGGGAGTTTACTCACTTCAGAGTGCCCACCTCTCTTTAGACTGTCTCAAACTGTTGGAAATTATACCAAGTTTATTTTTTTTTTAATATAACTTTAGTCAGGGGTTTTGTTCACCTTTGCCCCAGGGTGGGTGAAGAGGGAATTTAATTCAGGGACTGTTTCATCACTTAAGGCCTGATGAGCTTAAGATCTCAACAGACTGGGAAGATACACAAAAGACAACAACCATTAGCAAATATCAACTCCAAACATCACCCCTGGCGGGAGACACCTGGTCTGGGAAAAGAGAGATAAGAGAACGAAGAATGAGAACCTAATTAACACCTAAGGGGAAGAGATTGATAACCAACAGGGAACCAGATACTAAGAATTGCGTAATGTGTGACCAATGAATATTGAACCAATTAATTTCTATGGGTTTTGACTGTATGTGAAAAATCTAATAAAAATTATGTGTGATGGAATGATTTTCTCTGCACAATCCAGGCAATGTGTGGGTGAAATTATTTTGTTTGCACATCCTGGCCAGGACAATATCCTGGCCAGAATAAAGTAATGCTTTGATTCTCTAACACTGAAAAGGTTTTTGAAGAGTTTTTGCTTTCCCGCAGTTTCGGTGACAAAACCAAGACAATGGCTCACAGGAGGACAAGTACTTGGTTTCTCATTGTCATCTTGTGCTTCTGTTTCTTTCCCTATCACTATGCTTCCTCTTGCACATTTCTCCCTCCCAAGCAGGTCCTGAACTCCTTAAGTGACTTTGTTTGTGACTTTGTTTAAACAGCTGAAGGCTTTAGATTTTATCATTCCAAAAAGATTAATGAGTAGGTAAGGAGGGAGAAGGAATTCATACCAAGTAGATTTCTTTGCTTCCACAATTGTTTACAAACAAAGCCTTGAATTAAAGAAACCTGTCAAATCTTAGCCACTGTGAACATGCCAAGAGCAGGCTGTCAAGCTCTGACATTCTTGCTACAAACCATTCAACACAAAACATAATTAAGGACAGGATATTAGATATTCATGAGAGGGTTGCTTTTCCTTATTTGTACTTATGCAACCTTTATGCACATTGAATAGAATTAAAAAGAAAGGTTTAAGACCAGAAACATCATTAGAAAGCAATTAGACTCCTCAAAATGCTAACTGCACCAATGCCTGAAACAAGGACCTTTTCCAGGCATCTTCATTCTCAGACCAGCCAATGAACAACAAAACACCCTCCCAAATTCATCTCCAGTCAGGCACACCTGAGGAAAATACAGTTTGTGGAGATCTTATTGTCAAGACAGCAGTTTGCAAAATAAAGTCAGCCTTTTTCATACCGGCTTCATGCCACAGGCACTCACTTGTGCAAGCACAGTGATTTGCCATAGGTCTCAAGTAGGACAGCAAATCTTAGGGCATCAACATCTGGCTGCATATGGGCAGGAGAAGACACATTTTCTAAAGCAAGAGCCATCAGAGCAGAAATGCAGATCCAAACCAGCTGGATTTTCTTCATTCAAAACCAACAGCCTCAAGAGTGGATGTGACAATGAAATGCCCAACTGCAAACATGCTTTCACAGCATATGGAATTGCCTTTGTTTCTCTATAGATCAACACAATGATGCTGAAATGTTACTGGAATGTACTGGCAAGTTTATGTGGAAAAGGGAAGACAACAATTTACAAGCAGTCCCACAGTAGGAGCTAGAAAGAAGGAACAAAAAACTTCCTCTTCATTCTAAATACTGTTCACATGCAGTAAGGCCATATCCCTCATCTTCTCCTTCCTAGTTTTCAAATCTGCAAATAATATTTACAGATTTTTCTCAAAACCATTTGCAGAAGTTAACTTGTGGTGAAATTTGGACTAGCCAACAGAGAAAAAAGCAATGAGAAATAACAGGCTTAAATCAGCACTGCAAAGTGGCATCTCAACAGCCCCTAAAGAAAAAATTACGTGTAATCAATGTAAATCACAGAGACAATAATCAGCATTGCTAGTTCTGTTTGTAGACAAAGTAAAGTTTTTTTAAAGTGGTTAAACATAATCAAAAACTAAAGAGCATTGGATTATTTAAGTAAAGCCATGCAAGCAGCTGCATGAACTAAGGAAATGGAAAGCCTGGGAGCAACAGCCATTTAAATGCAACAGGAGCCTTTTAAAAGAAGAATTTCTGCTAGCTAGCAGAACTTGTTACAAGGTCTACATTACAAATTGAAATTGAGTGGGGAAGCCTCAGGTTTCTTGTTCCTATCCCCTTTGTGCTTGTTATTCAGTCTCTTCCACCATGCTAAACCCTGGATTTACTGCACACAATAGAAAAAAGCCTATGGAAGGAATGAGCAGTTTAAGAGACTAAAAATCTTGTAAAATAATAAAAAAACCAAACTGGTAATCAGTGAATTGCCTTCCATTTAGCAGCTCTACATTAGAAACTTACCCTGAAGGCTCCTCATATTCCAGATCTCATACAATTTCAGGTTTAGTCTCAGACTGGGAAACAGTTGGGCATCATATTCCTTCCTCCCCCTGGCACCTTCCCTCTCTCCCCTAAATCCAGCAGGCAAAGATATACACCCTGAAGCATGCAGGGGTCTTCACAATTCTTTCAGAGGGGCTATAAAGGACATTTAGATCTCAAATCTAGATAACTGGCAAGAAATATCACTATGCAAAGACTTGAGATGGTTTAGGAGGATGAATCTGTCAGACCACAGCCTGAGAACCACTGCCCCTGTTCTGGAGCAGTTTTTAGGATTAGGTAATACTGGATACCAACCTCTGATCCAAAGCAATAAAAGGGGAAGCTCACCTGAGATTTCTTTTTGTGAATATGAATATCTCCTCCATCGGAGCGTGTGCACACAGCACAGGTCACCACATAATCCAGCTGGAACAGGGCACCAGACAGAGAAATAAATATTTAGAGTCATTTAGGAAAACAAAATATCCATGTGCATGAAGCAGAACACATTCTGACTAATTTTTTAGCTGTCTGTCTAAAAAGTAAGATATTTTGGTGTAGCCATTTTCTTTACTCTCTTTACTATACTGAACCACCTACAATTTTTTTATTATTTTCATAATACAATGTTATTTTTTCACTTAAACCTATCAGTACTTCATTCCTTTTTGGGGGAAAGGAATTGGTAGGAACCAAGGGGTTTGGAACCAATTGGTTGGAACCTGTGTTTGTTCATTAACTCAGTGACACTGAAATCTCTTGTACAGCTGCTTGTTGAAATGCCCAACCGATGGTTAAGGAAAGTCCTGCCAATATTGTTTAACACAAGCTTAATTTCAGCTGGAGGAGTAAGCAGCACACACACCCACAAACCTCTAAGCACATTTTAGTATAGAAAAGATTTCCTCCCTTTCAACAGGAAAAAGAGACACTAATGAGTGTCACTCTCTCAATCAGTGACATGTTAGAGAGGTCAGAAAACACTAGCACACCCTTCCAAACAACCTGAAAAAGCTTATAAGGAGCAAGTGCAACAGCTCTGGACAGCAGTGCCCAGCTGTAGTAACAGCTCTGAATTCTGACTGTGGCAAATGTATCCTGGTTTTATTGAGCATCAAATAAAGGCAAAAACTGCCCTCTACAGAGAAGTTCTGCAAAGAGACTTCTGGGAGGAAGGAGAGAGAATGAAAACAATTTATTTTCAAGGATGTGTGCCTGAGCCAACAATTTCCCATTCTGAGATCATAATGAGCAAAACCTTTAAGGCATCTCAAATGATTACAGCAATATTCAGCTTTCCTAAGCCATAATGTAACACACACAATAACCAAACAACCTCTTAGTCAGTTAAAGAAATAATTAGTTCTAGCTTCATGTTCCTACCCCCAAATATTTTATCAAAGTTCTGTTGTGAAGAGCAGTAACCCCTCAGCATAATTTATGACACTGCATTTGCACTCTTCTCTCTTAGCTGCACCAGTGAACTCTAATGGAAATGCTGCTTATCTAAGTCTCATTCATTCTCAAAAAACATTAAACTGGATGAAGTCTTCCTTTTGCAAAACTTTGTTACACAGCATAAAACTCAGCCTAGCTTCACTGCATACAGTTGAAGTTTTTTGTAGAAAGCTATTAGGACTCTATTGAAAAATAATAAACATCTCAGCTTAAGTTAATTTAGATTCTGAAAGGCCAAACTGCATAAATAGTGAAAATTAGATAAGCATCACCTTATAAAACTAGATAAGCATCACAAAAATAGATAAGCATGTTACCTTCTGCAGGATGAGGTTCAAGTAGACACTCTCTTCCCAGTCAATGTCAGGGTCTCCCAGGCCAGGAAGCTTCTTAGAATCTCTCCGGTAAACTTCAACTTCAACCTGCTAAGAAAATACCACATTCTCTTTGAAAACGATTACTTAAAGGTACCTCTTTCCAAACATCAGACTGGAATCAGAAGCTGTACATCACGAAGCTTTCCAGTTTTCTGTCAGGATCAGATTTTGCTGACGATGCAAGGCTTTGTGTGGAAATGTACTGGGGAAACAAGGGATGTGTGGCAAACAGGGAAGAAAGGCAAGAGAATCTCTCTGTGCAGAAGAATCTCAGTTTTGGACAGGAGCTTAATTGATTTCTTCTAACAGGTATGTGTCACAGTCATATTTTCTGGAAAAATCCCTTCGCCCAGGATTTTCTCCTGGGAAGCTGAAAAGCCTCAGAGGAAAAGAAAAACAAATTCTTATCTCATTTGCTTCTCCTGTGTTGTGCTCACATGTGGAATGTGTTTAGAGATTGTTTATCCAACAGGTGCATGTTTTATTGGTTTCATGTGAATTGTTTTGACTTATTGGCCAATCAGGGTCAAGCTGTGTCAGATGCTGGAGAGAGAGTCATGAGTTTCATTATTATCTTTTTAGCCTTCTCTAAGTATCCTTTCTGTATTCTTCAGTATAGTTTAGTTTAATATTCTTTAATATAATATCTTAAAATAGTAAATTAGCCTTCTAAAAACAAAGTCAAATTCATCATTCCTTCCTTCCTCTGGACACCTCACAAATACAATAGGTATGTTTCAGCAAAAATGAAATTAATAAAATCAGGGATGCAGGCACATCCATATTTCTCCTAACAAAATCCCTCAGAATCAAGCATGTCACTACTAATGCTCAACACAGTCCAGACCATGGCTATTGCTTATTTTCCACTGGCATGGGAGTCTCTGGGAAGACAAAAACCAATAATTAAATCACAGAATAAGCCAACTTAGAAAAGACCCACAAAGATCATCCAGTCCAACTCCTGGACCACACCCAAGAGTCACATCATGTGTCCCTTGGGATGGTCCTGTGCACTCCACAAAGGATATTTTGGAAACCTCTTTGTACTGGGCTTGTGTGGCCAGGTTTTGGTAGAAGGGAGCTACAGAGGCAGCTCCTGTGAGCAGCTGCCAGAAGTTTCCCTTAGTGCAGCAGAGCCAAAGCCAGGCAGCTCCAGGATGGATGTGCTTCTGACCAAGGCTGAGTCTGTCCATGAGAGTGGCAGCACCTCAGGAATAACAGGTTTAAGAAGGGGCAGGCAGATGCCTGAGAGAGGCTGTGACCCCGTGGAGAATCCACAATGGCAGTAACTGAGAGAGAAGAGCGGAGGCTGGAGCAGGTTTGCTGGCAGGACTTGTGACCCTGTGGGGGAGCCACACCAAACAGCCTGTGTCTGAAGGACTGACCCTGTGTAAGGGATCCACACTGGAGCAGTTCCTGAAGGACTCTCCCCTGGGAGGGACCCCACTCTAGATCAGGGAAAGAGTGTGATGAGCTCTCACACTAAGGACAAAAAGTGGAGGCAATGTGTGAGGAACTTCCCATAATCTCCACTCCCCATGAACCCATGTGGCCAAAAGGGTGAAGAGGTAGAGAAAACCAGGAAAGGCCAGGAAAAAGGGAGGGGTGGGGAGGTGTTTTTAAGATTTAGTTTTATTTTTCATTGGTAATAAATTAAACTAAATTCCCTAAGTTAAGCCAGTTTTGCCTGTGACAGTAACTGGTGAGGAATCTCTCCCTGCTCTTATCCTCACCCACGAGCCTTTTGTTGTATTTTCTTTGCCCTGCCCAGTGATGGAGCAGTGTCAGTGGGCACCAACATCAACATCCTGCAATTTCTTCTAAAGGTTTCACACTGGAACTGCTGACTGGACACAACTACGTGCAAGATTTTCAGCTGTACTAAAAATCAAGCAAATGAAAAATCACAAATCATCTCAGAACATAGAAACAACTCCGCCTATCCTAACACACTGAAGCAGCTGAGACAAATATAAAATGATGAGGTAGTACATTGAGGTGAATGTAGTTTGACACTTTCAATACAAACATAGAATAGAATAAAAATAAAGCTGGAATTCCAAACTATAGTGAGGAACAGGGTAACAGTAAAATTTCAGGATTGGCACTGTCATCAGATACCATGAAAGCTGAACATGCTGTTCTTAGCCATTAATTTTTAAACTTAGAAATATTTTTAAAGGTTTGTAGACATCGTTCTTCTTTTGATCTGTTTTTATTTCTTCCAAAGTTCCCATCCATGATTTTTTATTGGCAATAGAATTACACAAACTAATGACAGTTACTGCAAAAAACTAAAGATGTGAGTAGATGAGGGAAACAATCTAATTTTGATTAATCTCCAAACAAAGGTAATATTTGCAATTCTGTGCTTACAAGCACAGAAACATGACAAGAACAAATGCCAGAAATATCCTGTGAAACAACAGCCATCCTGTCTCTGAAGGAAAGAAGAGATGAGAAAACAGGGTGAAGGCAGGACTGAGCAATGGCAGGTTAAAACCCCAGCTCTAACACCAGGGAAAGCAGAACCAAGTGCAGAGCAGACACCTTTTCAGTCTCTCCTGCCTCTGTATCCATGGAACCTTTATTTTAAGCCAAGAAGCAGTTAATCACCTTGTAACACTGAAGTTCAAACCTCCCTCTGCAGAAGTCAGCCACTAATTCTTTCTGCTGATGAAATTCACTCACACATGAACAACTTCTCCCCAGCAATTACAATGCCAGCACTTAACAACTCTTTTATGGAATGCCTCGCAAGTCTACCACAGATATTGACAGGAAAAAGGCTTTCTTTAACCATTTTTTCCCTGTGCACTAATTCAGGTTAGGATTCCTTGGTGTTCAGCCTGTGGGCCAGGGCAGAGTGGATCTCCATGAATCACAGCTCTGCATGGACTGGAGAACATGCTGAATTTCAGACAGCTGAGTCCTCCCAGGAAATCCAAACTGCCCCAGCCAGGCATCCAGGAGACACTGGGCCTTTTCCAGGTCTGCTGCTGACTCACCAGGCCATGCCTTATCTTTGTGCTTGTTTACCTGGCTCTAGATCAGATGTGCACTCCTGCAAGCACAAAAATAGAAACAACTATGTAAATACTATTTATTCCCAGTGAAATCCAAAATCCAAGCTATATATTTGCTCATTCAAATCAGTGACCCTTCTGGAGCTGAATCCATGATGCCACCTTTGTATCAAGTTTTCACGGGGTTCCTGAGCTACAGCTGTAAAGGAGAAGGACCTCAGCCAGGCTGACCTCCCACATGCCACAGATATTTCACCTCAAAAAACCCAGTTAAACTTTAGCTGGACAGTACCTGGGAAAATACCTTGCTTTGTTTGAGAACTCATTCCAATGATTAATCATCCTCTTGGCTCCAAGTGTGCAACTTCATTTAATTCAGCTGCTTTCCTTTTGCCAGCCTCTGGATCTTGTCATACCAATTTATGTATTTATATATATATATGAAGATGATCTTGAATACTCAGTTTTGGGTTTTTTCATTTCATGCTTGGGCTTTTGGGTTTTTTTTCTGTTATGTGTTAATCTTTGCTAATCTTTTAAATAAAGCAGACAAAATACTTTTAGGACACCTCTGAGCCTCTCAGAACTTGTGCTCCTTTGCTCCCCACCTCCAGATGAGGAGACACTGGTCACTCCTGGCTTCCCTCTCTACACACATCAACAGCATGATGCAGTTAGGAAAAAAAAAGACTATCTCAGGAGCTGCCTGGAGCCTTTGGCACAGGAAAAAGGCATTTTCTCACACTGAGAAACCCCAACAAACAGCATGTCTAATATCCCAGGAGCTGTGCTTCCTGTGGGAATGTTTTAACAAGCTGGGAAGCCCCAGAGGTGCAGAGCCACATTCGGCACCCAGCAGTGCTGAAGAACAGATACTCAACAGGACACAGGCTGGGCTGGCCAGTTGGCCATCAAAATCCATCTGCTCTTGCATCTGTTAGCCAGTGACATCCCTAAATGCTAAATGGGAAGGAAATCAAAGGAGCCTGCTATTTTCTGAAGCATGCAGAGAAGCCCTGTGGGAAGGGTGCACTCCCAGTCCTGTCACACAGGGAAGCTGATGTTACAAGCCTCCACTGGAATATTTATATCCAAGATAATATTTCAAAGGGGACAATTGTATTCAACAATACAACAATGTCCTAAAATGAAAAGAAAGATTCTTTCAGATGTTATATGGAGAAGCTTTCTTAGGATTATGGCTACTGAAATTTTCACTGGTGGTAACAGCAGAGCACAGTGTAAAGAATGGCCCCCAAGACAAAATTCCTATTCCCTTTTTCTGGATATTATCAATTATTCAGAAGTTGCACCTGATCCTCCTGGAACACACTCTGGATCCCACATAAAGGCAGCATAATGCCCAGTAGCTATGGCAACTCAACACCCACCATAGCTGTAAAGCTGAAACAAAGCCCACTGCAATAAAGCAACTGCAAACTGTGCAAGAAGCAAAGTTCAGCCGCAGAAAAACCGCCCATTTTGAAAAATTTGCTTCTGTGTCAATTGCTTGAATTCTGTGCCCACAACCAATTCTGTGCTGTAAAACCAAATGATCACAATCTTTGGGAACTTTTTCTTGTGCTCGTGTCTTGGTTTAGAGAAAAGTTTAGGAGAAGAACACTCTGAAGTGAGTGTTTCTGCTAACAAACAAGGGTTCCAATCCCTTTCGGCCAATGAGAGATTAACACTAGTGGATGAAAGTGAAAAAAACTAACTGTTTATTGACCAACAGAGTGCCAATACAGGATGGGAAAAAATGGTAAATAAATGTTAGATACTGAACTGCCATACCTTGTCCTGCCCTGACCCACCGGAACAAAAAAACACCAAAATGCCAGGGACAGAGGAAAAAAAAACCTACAACAGCCACAACATGGTGGGGAGGAGGAAGAAAAATGGTGTTGTCTTTTGTCTCAGAGAAGGGAAAAAAAAAAAAGGGTTCACACAGCAGCTGAGGCAAAAACAAATCAGAACCTGGTGAATATCTCTGATGTTAGTCTCCTCTTCAGAGCAGATGAAGCTGGTGGATTTAGGGTCCTTTCATAGGGAAGATGTCTTTACAAACAATGCAGTGGGTGAAGGTATGGGTATTACTGTCATTGAAATGGGTCTCAATGTGTCTAGCAACATCAAGCAGCAGGTTTGTTGCAGTCTGACTCCTGAAACAGACAAGAGGTTCAGGAAGGCTGCACTCACATTCACATTCTCTAAAAAATCCCTTTGCCCAGGATTTTTCTCCTGGGAAGCTGAGAAGACTCAGAGAAAAAAGGAAAACAATTCTTATTTCATTTGCTTCTCCTCAGTTTTGCTCCTTTGAGATTGTTTACCCCCAGGTGACTGTTTCATTGGATTCTGGCCTGGGTTGTTTTCACTCTTTGGCCAATCAGTGCCAAGCTGTGTCAGGACTCTAGAAAGAGTCAGGAGTTTTCATTATTATCTTTTTAGCATTCAGTAAGTATCCTTTCTGTATTCTTTAGGATAGTGTAGTTTAGTATTTTTTAATATAATATAGTATCATAAACCAATAAATTAGCCTTCTGAGAACATGGAGTCAGATTCATCATTCCTTCCTGCCTCAAAGGTCCCCACAAATACAACACTTTCAGAGCACCTCAGCCAGCGGGGAAAGGAAGAGGACAACATGCAGCCAGGAGCTTAGGACAGAAGGAGGCTCCAAAACCTCAAGAGGGGAAAACCCCACAGGTGTGCCCCAGTGGACACTCTCTCCCTTTATTCCAGGAGACTCTTCTGTCTCCTTTATGGCTTTCCATAGTGTGATTTTCTGTACGCTTTCTTTTGCTGGGTTGGCTGTTCTGAGGTCAGGGGATAAGATGGAGCAGCCCCTCAGCTTCCTGCCCGTCTCCGTCACTTCTCCGGTCTCCGACCAAAACCAAACTGAGCAGCTCAGGAAAAATGCTCCATGGATCTGCTAAACCAGCTTTCCAAAATGAAACTAAGAGATACACGTGTGACCATTTGAGCATTATCAAACATGGTCCCAGACCATAGAGTAACCTGCATTTTCAGGTGCTGAAACAAGTTGTTCACTGTTACCTTATTCCTGTATTGTTACTTTCCAGCCTTTCTGAAGCTCCTAGAGAAGCACAAGTACCTGAAGCAACACTCAGTGTGCCTTCTGCAGTATCCAGTCAGGAGGCTTCAGGAGGATACATTACATCCATAGGCAGCAGACACAGTCATGGGGAAAAGAACACTACAGAATGGTAATAAATCAGTGTGTCTCAAACCATCTCTGTTGAATACAGAAATGCATAAACTGGATTAGTGACTGTAAGACAGGGTGGGCGAAAACCCTGGTGCAGACATCAAATAATGTAAGTTGTAATTGCCAGTGTTACTGCAAACTCAATGATGATATTCCAGAGCTCCAATTCAATTGCATATTAATTTCAACACTGAACCCAGACCTTTACATACCTCTAATAAGCAACTTGACCAGCCTGTAACCCACAGATCAAATCCATTGAATGCTCTGATGAACCAGTGGCTCGTGAAGCTTTTTGGGAGCTCCAAGCAGATGCTTTCAGCTTTTCCAGGATGCAAGCCCAGCCTAGCAGTGCCCTTCTGTCCCTCAAATCCCCAGTGACTCAGACAGATATGGTGCATTTCTGATACTGAATTATTCAGCGCAATTCATCAGATAGAAAAACTGGGTCTGGACTTCTTCCCTTCCCAGTGAAGTTGCTCTCTGTAGCAGAGAACAGAACATCTTCTTGGCTGCCAGGTTTCAGTGCCATTCATATTAAAATCACATCTGATTCTGGCTTTCTTGTCACCCTACTTGACTGCTTAAGAAGAGTTCTTCAGACTGGAAGCAAAATAAAGCAATTCATTAAAAATGCCCCTGCAGCCCACACCTCTTCCCGAGTCTGGAATTTTGTGACTGTGATACTGTGGAAGTATTTCAGCTGTACACTTGCTCACACATTTAGACAATCCAAGTAGCACAAGAAAGCACATGGATTACTGGCCAGGTGAACTGCCAAAGAAAGGTCTTTACACAGAAGATGTTGAGCTCCTTACAAAAAAATAAAATATCAGAGTATCAATCTGATAACACCAGGGTTCCTTTTTCATGTTTCAAAATGAAAGCATTGTGTGAATGTTGAGCTCTGCAGGAGCCAGTGCTCCTGTTCACTGCAACACCTCTGCAAGTTCAGCACAATGGAAGAGCTGAGGCACAACAGCTGATTCTGTATCAACTTGGAAGTGTTGGAATAATTGTTCCCTCATACTACCCATGAAAAAGGAAAAAATTTATTCAGCCAAAAAAGATTCAATTTTTGGCCATTTGTCTTCTCTTCAGCATTTGGGTGGTGGCGTGGGACTGCCATGAAGTATGGTATAGAGCTCTTCTGGAGACATCCTGTTTGCTTGCAGTGCTGAAAAAAACCTTAACACTAGAACAGAGCCAGCAATGAAAGATTCTTAAAACTTGCATTTTTATTAGATGCTGAGCTCAGGTTGTTGAATCTTCCAGGCAGCCAGACAGTGACTTGCAGATTCAGTCGGGAAAATCCTGTGATTTTCTGTGCGAGTCATGTGCCTGAAGTAATTTAGGTTTGGAAACTGACTGGTCATACCACAAGCAGTATTTGTTGAGTCACAGGTCCAGATACACACAGCATGTAAACCATGGCTCTGTTCAGTTCTGTCTCTGAAGCTGTGGTCTCAACATCAATAGCTTAAGCTTTCTGGAGATTGAACAGGCCTAATGACTATCCTGTGCATTTGGCAGCAACTCTACTCCTCCACATTCATAGGATGCTGAAGAAAATAGGAACTACTCCAATATCCAGGCAAACTCAGAACATATGCCCAGAGTATCTTACATTTATCTTTTTTATTGCTTTGCCCTATAGATATGGCACCTTTTCAGGTGACAAGGCACAATGAAAGGCAGAATACAACTTGCTGCTCTCTCACTGAAGTTTTATCTTTCTTTCCCAGCTGTGTAACCCTGTATACTTGCATCTTTTGGATTCCCAGGAGAAAGTAAAGCTGCTCCATACAGAAAGATCAGAGATACTCAATCTTGACCAAACAGCATTTTAAAATCATAATCCCAAGTCCAACCATGTTAACCTTTCAAACCTGCAATGTCCAAGATCCTTTGGAAGTGAGGATCAAGGCTTACATTTTCCATTAGGTCACATCAGCTGGCATGAGGCAGCAGCAAAGCTGTTTTTGAGGCTTGACTTAATAAAGAGTGACAAGTCAAAGGGATTCCACTTTACAAAACCCTGCTAAATTCCTTAACCTTGCGAAAAGCTACACGACACAGTGCCTTGGTCTGCAAAGAACCTGACACGAGACACCAGGAGAAGATGTATCTTCAAAACTTGGCAAGAAAAACTGCAAGAGTGTTACTGTGACATGCCAAGGAAAGACAGAATTAAATGTACTTCTCTGGGATCCAAGAGTCTGTGTAGTGATATAGCCCAGAATTCAATATGGCAGTTCTGCCCTGGCATTCACATATTAGGAGCTTAATTGCTGTTTCATCCATCTATGCTCAGTTTAGAAATTGGTGGGAAGGAAAAGAGAAGCAAATGGAAAGTCACTTAGACCAGGCAGAGTGCAAAGCAAATAATTTAAAAAGCCTTTTAAAATAAAATTTATCACAGTAGAGAAGTTTACCACCAGCACCTACTGGACATACCAATGGTACAATTTATTACTTCAAGCTGTCATGACTCATCCAAACCCCTTCTCATTCAGTCTTTAAACTGAGCAGAACGTCTAATCTCGATCCTATCAGGTTTTTTCTGCTTATCCTCTGTTACACTTCAATTTAAAATTAAATGTTATTGCCAACACTGTTCCACCTCCAGTAAGCACAGAAAAACCCAAACCCACAAGCATGAGCTACTTTTAATCAGACAGTTCAGGCATCTGGGAACCACTGGATTGATTGACACTTGTTTCCCACTGACACATACCATCACACCAGGGCATGGAAATGACACAAACACCACCACTGTCAGCACTCAAACAGCATCTCCCCACTCAACCCCTTTTGTTGTCATCAGTATGATGATTGCTATGCTCAAAGCTGCACAGATCCTATTTTCATGAACATAAACTAATGTTCTGAGCTGACATGGCATTGAGTCACATCTGCCAGCATTCTTCAGCCAAAACCTGCAGCAGCCAGCTAAGCACAGAGCACATACGTAGTAGAGTTTGTGGAAGAACTACAATGAACGTGCTTCACTCTACATCACACATCTACATCCACATTGAGTCACCCTCAATGTGGTCCATGAAGGAATCATCACCAGACCATTAGGCTCAGCCTGGCATAAAGCAGAAGCCAACAGCACAGCTCCAGTTCTAGTCCTAAATGTCCCCAAACAACTCTGAACTCTGCCCTTCATTTGCCTTTTCAGTCTACCCCTGGAAACCTAAATGAGAGCACAGCTTGGTGGGTGGCAGGGAGGCTTGCACTTCTATCCAGCTCCTACAGATACCAGTCTCCATCTCCCTCCCCTTTAACAGTATCACTTTGGCATTTTGGCATCATTTTCCAAGGAAGAATATCCAAAACTACAAAGTAAATTAAAAACCCATGTAGTCATAATTTGATGTGTAGGAGCAGTTGTTTGGTGTCTCACTGCACTGGGCAGGCTCAAAAATCAGATAAAAGAGGAGCTGAAACAACAAAGCAGTCAAGTGAAATCTAAGAGCAGGACAGCTGAACAAGTACCAATGAATAACCAATTATGAAGTCTCAAAAAGCAATTGAAGTACTTCAAAGTCACAGGAAAGGTTCAATTCTCAGAAGCCATGCAAAATACAGCCAGCCACAGGAGAGTTACCAATGCTGTGTGTGCTGAAAAGGCCCAGTCCCCATCCCAGCTGTTACCACACACGATTCACTAACACTGATTTTGTGGTAACCACCACTTATGCAACCTCTTCACAAATAAAAATTATTTATGGTGCTTTTAAAAAGCTTAAATAATGCTCTGAGAGCAAATACAAGGGTTTATTTCACTGTCACCTATCCACAAGAGCTTCAGACACTTTGAGCTAATGAATCAGTTAAACAGATTGATCTGTGAATGGATTTAAGCAATGAGGCTGTCTCTGAGATTCACTTTCCTTGTTGAGGAGGACAAGAGGTTAAACAACCCATGCTTTTACCAGGCTGAATAAAGCCATAATATCATTTGATGTGAAACAGGGATTCTTTTATAGTCACTGAAACAACAATCAGGATGGAAGTTTCCCCCACAAGTAAAGCTCCAAATACACTAGCTGAAGACTAAACCATGCATTGGATAGAGAAAAAAACATATTTTTCCATCTTCTCCTTAGTGGTTGTCATGGTGGAAGCTGGAGGGCTAGGGAGAAGAGAGAAGATAAGTCTGTCCATTTTCTGTATCTTCATCAAAAGTGTGGGAAAACCTTCTGGAATCTTTTTCTCAAGGGAGCTGACAGCTGTGGCTCTTTACACCACCCCATATGAATCCAGAGAACTTTTGTCTAGCTGGTTACAAACACTTTCACAGACACCATGCACAACCACCTATGATTCAACAACAGTGTCAATTATTTACGTGTGTCAGGAAACCAATCCCTGTTTTTTCCTCCTCCATTTATCTTCCCACAGCCACCAACCTTAATTCCCAATAAAACCATCCTACCTCTTTCTTCTGTTTCCCCCACATAAGATGAAAACTGCTATGGAATGCTAAGAAGTTTCTCAGATCTCTCATGGGAAAATACCTGTGCAGCAACACTAGGACACCTGATTGTGCAAGGAATTTATGAGGGGCACATTGTCTTAAATGTAGACTCTGAGAACACAGGAGTTTCTCTGCTGTTTGTCACTGCTGTATCCCAGCTCCAGGAGGCTGCTTGTGTTCTGCTACTGAGTACACCCAACAGATGTTCATTCCTGATTCTCTGGTAATCTCTGCCAGTTTTCTTCTAGAAATACCAGTGTGACCATCTCTCGTCTCCTTTTTTTCCTGTCTTCCTACAGACTTGTGCTTTGAGTTTATAAAGTATCATCACTGAAAAGCAAAACAAAAATCAGCTTTCCAAAAAGGCAGGTAAGCTTTCTGGTTTTCTCAAGTCTATAATAGAGCACCTCATTTACACTGCTGCTGATGTTACAGAATCACAGAATTGTTAGGGTTGGAAGAGACCTCTGGAGATCATCCAGTCCAACCCCCCTGCCAAGGCAGGGTCACCTGGCATTCACAACCTCAACCATGGTATTTCCTTATGGATCAATTTTGTATAACATCTAGTGGTGAGCAGAGCTGGAAATTCCTTATCCTTGGTTTGCAATTCTTCAGAAGTGTCAGGTACCCCACAACACCAAATCCCACGCTACCTTAAGCAGTTAAATTTAAATACAAGTTAAAGTTAAATACAAGTTAAAATCCATCATCACTCACCTTTTTGCCCTCTGTACTCTCCCCACTGCCATAGGAGAGTTTCCGACGGACGTAGAAGAGCATATCATCCTGCCGGGGGGCCCACTTCTCCATGAAATACGTGGAGAACATCCAAGTCCAGAACACAATACGGTCATCTTTGAAACACCCTAAGAGGCACAGAAGAAAGGAGATATGAGAGTTGTGAAGGAGGATGCACTTTTGCTTGTGCTTAACACGACACCAGAGCTGTAGCTCTAAGTTCTTCTGTGGTGCACAGAGCTGGTGCTGTCACTTGGCCTGAGCCCACAGGTTATCTTGGGACATGTCAAGCACATTCCAGCAACCCATCTGCCCCTCTGCCCCACCAGCACAGCACAAGGTCAGGGCCCAGGAGCAGACCCTGGCTTGTGGAATTCATATTCTCTGAAAAATCCCTTCACACAGGATTTTTCTCCTGGGAAGCTGAGAAGCCTCAGAGAAAAAGGAAAACAATAATTATCTCATTTGCTTCTCCTCTGTTTTGCTGCTTTGGAATGTGTTTGGAGATTGGTTACCAACAGGTGATTGTTTCATTGGATTCTGGTGTGAGTTGTTTTCACTCTTTGGCCAATAAAGCCAAGCTGTGTCAGGGCTCTGGAGAGAGTCAGGAGTTTTCATTATTATCTTTTTAGCATTCTGTAAGTATCCTTTCTGTATTCTTTAGTATAGTTTAGTATAGTATTCTTTAATATAATACAGTATTATAAAATAATAAATTAGCTTTCTGAGAACACGGAGTCAGAGTCATCGTTCCTTCCTTTATCAGAGCACCCTGCAAACACAATACCTGGCTCTGCCTGTGCTATGAAGAAGTGCAGGGCCAACACACTGAGGGAAAACACATCAAAGCCACCCTCAAGCACTTTCCAAGACATGTGGTGACAGCACATGCTCCAGTTAATGACCTGAAGCCACAAGGTGCCTACAGGTTTCTTATGGGGTCTTGGGGATTACAGCCAGTCCTTCAGGAACTAACAGCTTATGCCTTCTTTAAACCAATACACAGAAACAAGAATGTACCTGTGACTGCAACTGACCCTCTCTCTGACAAAGGAACAAAATCCAACTTGAGGAAATGATGAGTTCACAAGCCTTGAATCCCAATTACACAATAAAAAGTGGCAGGAGAAGGACAAACATGGGAAGAGGAAGATGCCACAAAGTCTCACTCAAGGAGATGAATGACATCAGCATCAGCAATAGCACTGCAGTTGGCCTCTCCCCAAGAACAGGAGGCACAGTAGAGGTGACATCTCATTTCGTGAAACTCTTCAAAGCTCTTAGCTGTAAGAAAACAGCAAAGGGTGCTGCACTTTTTGTATTAAAGATAAGAAGAGAATGCAGTCCTGTATCTGGTGATAGGGGAGCTGATTACTACTCCATGGAGTGATTGCATCCCCTCCCCAAAGCCCCCAAGGCTGCTATAATCAAGCTATTTTAAACATGTGAGGAGAGAAACACTAAAAAAATACAAATAATTATATGGCTGACAAACAACAAAAACCTAAAATAGTGGAGATAATGGATGGTTATTATGTACAAGACAGCAAGACGGGTGGAGGTGTTTGTACACATATGAAACTGCCAACCCCTCCTCCAGAACCTCCACCCTTTACAGGACATCCTCAGCACATTTTCCTACTTCACTCCCTGTGCAGTATTTGCCAGATAAATCTTCCTTCCAATCTTTAATTACTGGGGTGGGCAGGAGATTAGATTTTCAAAATTTTAGGAGACAGATGCATGACTGAAAGAAAAAGATGAAGTGTCTCCAAACTAAATAAAAAGCAACATTGAAACCACAATAAAAATCCTCTGATGGACCGTGCACAGGGTATGTTAATCAACATCAAGCAGAACAGTATTTGAAAATATGCATATAGCTGATTAAATAAAAACCAAAAACAACAGGAAGGCTGAGGGAGAACAGAAAAAGGCCAAGGCAGTTAGTTCCCAGTGCAGGTTAATTCCAGGCCACATTGCAATTATTTTATTTGCATGACTGCAGTGAAGTAGTTTCAATTACTTAAGCCAGCATGGAACATGATGTGCAACCCTGAATAAAATCTGCACTAAATACTTGAGTACTTAAGGACTATCCATTTTTTTTTTTCCAGTAGACAAATAGAATCAAGTGCTGGAGAGATCAGATATGAGATCCTCGATCTCATATGATATGATCCACTCTTGATCTCATATGGTATGAGATCAAGAGTGGATTCCAGTGTGTTCAGACTCACAAAACCAGTGTGAAAAAGGACAGGACCAACACTGGTCTGTTTATTCACAAAGAAATATCAGAAGAGAAAAAGAACTCCTGAGGTTTAAGGATAAACCTTGCTGCCACAAGGCCAAATGGCTCTAAACTAGCCACTGACACACATGCAGGCTGTAAATTCAAAGCTGATTCCTAAGCATTCAAGCCACAAAGTTCAGGAGCAGCACCCTCAGCTGGAATAGTGAAGGCAAAAATCCCTGCAGCTAAGACAAAGCTCAACTTGGTTAAAAAGTGACAGCCGAGGACACCGTGACCCAGTCCCACCTCTATATTTAGCAAAGAGCAGGAAATGGCACACATTCATCGTGATTAACTAATAGCCTCAAAGAAACTTAAAATCTCATGGGGTTGGAGTACCTGAATTCCCAACCTTAATTAGGTGAGGAGGGAGGAGGAAAGAGGATTGCCCTGAGCTCCTCTGAAGTTCTAAGAAAGACAAAGGAAAAACTAAAAAATGAATGTACATTCTGTAAGAACCATCCCTGAAAGTGCTCTAGTGTTCAGAAATACATTGCTTTGGTTTGCTCCATAGACAAGGAAACAAAGTAAGTCCAGGCAAGGCACTCCTAGATTTATAATGCAAAATCAAGTTATCTAAATCCAGCATTATAAAAAAGGGTTTATTAATCACTTCTAGATTCTTACAGTACTGAGAAACTGTCCATGAGCTGCTGACACCATCACGTGTGTTTTAGGCTATAAACCACAGGAATTTGCTATGCTCACCTAAGTATTTAGGGGTGGTTACAGCATATATATTTAGCATACACATTTCTGGGTGGTTATACCTGCAGGAAACTGGGTAGAACACCAGAAATTTGTGTGTGCTTTTACTTTTGCTGGAGAACACAGAACAAAGTGATTCCATGGATTCATCCTTAGTCCTGGGGATAGAACCTGGGGATAAAAGCACTGCAGCACTGAACCTATATCAGCACTGCAGCACAATGCAGGGGAAAAACCCTGGAAACCCTTGGAGCCACATTGGATCACTGTCAATTTCAACCCCACCTGCAGCTGATGAGATGTAAAATTCTTCTCCATGCTTCAGAGATGCTTGCAGATTCTGCTGTAATTAAAACCAGCCTAAGGATGCTGTGACTCTTGTGACTGCAGTGGCTAAAGGACTCGTCTTGAAGCCAAAAAGAGCCAAGCCACAGCAAAAGAGCTGTTTTTCTTCAATTCTAGGAGAAGCAGAGAGGATGTGCAACAGCACACAAGAAGAAATAGCCTTTAAAATCTACTATTAAATTGTATTAATTTGCAAAGGAGACAAAACATTTTTATTTGTAACCAGAACTTCTTAAAACGTGAGAGGGAGAAAATCTATTACAATTTAAAGCCTGAAACTGTCAGACCCAGTATGTCCACTCAGGAATGCCTTCACCTATTAGATCCCCACATTACAGTAATTTTGGTCATTTACAGCTTCTCATGGGAAGCCTTCCAGCTTTGCCAAGAAGAAAATTGGAAACATCAAATTGAGAGCTTGTAGCAAGTCAGCTTCCTGAAAATGCTCCTCCCCTAGCAAATCCCACTTTTAAAGGAATAAAATGGAATTAAGAGTTCAGACTATAAATCCTAATAAACCCAAAATCCTAATAAACCCACAGTTGGTTATATAATTATGAGACCTTTGTCATGAACAAATCCTAACTACAACAATTACTGTAACTATTCATTTACATGTATTTCATCCTCATTAGAAGCAAAATTTATGCCAACTGCTATGCAATAAATGTCTTTCTTCTTACCTATTAGGTTTTTATACTGAACATTCATTTCAGGGAACTGACTTCATATCCACACAGGAAATAATACATTTATTTTTTTAATGCCTTCCAAAAATCATTAAATAAAAGGAAGTGTCAGGTTATTATTTTGCTTCAAAAGAATAGAATAAAAGACTTCTCATTCAGTGGATAATAATTTTTTTCAGCATGTACCACTCAGAGCTTAGAAGAACAATAATTTCAGCTAGACAAGGTTTCTTGCTATGCTTTTATTTCTTTAGTCTGCCAGGAGATACTCCTCACTGTGAAACATTATAAAACTCATTTCATCCAACACTGCCACAGTGCTCATCTGTAAAATAACTATCCTTAGATGTTTAGGAGTTAATTAAACACTAATGAAGATCTTTACAGCCCCAGCATGGAGATGAAATGAGACTTCTAAGCAACTCACACTGGACTTATTTTTTTTTTTTTCTGAGTTTAGCAAGTATTTTGCAAGGACAATATAAGAAGTGCTTCACATATATTAAAGCTACCTTTGATGTTATAAAGTTGTAATTATGACTGCATAAAATCAGAATGGATGTTCCCTCTCTAGAGATAGTGGCCAGCTAACCAGATCATCAGAAATCTGAAGTTCAGGCTTCTTCCCAAGATTACACACAAGGACACCACTTAATCCCTTCAGTTTGACCTTATAAACAAACAGGATTCTAGTGAACTTCCAGAAGTTCAGCAGCAAGCAACAGCTGGAAGGCAGGTGACACAGAAGGAAAAAATTTTACTGGCAGAACTTTGGCTAAAAAAGGAACGCATCATGGTAACAGCAGCAACAGGGTCAAGACATGTCACAGATACAACCCTGCTCCTTACCCTTGTGAGAAACAACGCTCACTTCTAAAATTTCAAAGGTTTATTAAACCTTAACAAAAATACAGCAAAGGACTGAATAAGGAAAAATGACAGCACTGGGAGTCTCAGTGACCAGCGGCCACGTGCTCTCCTGCAAAATGGCTGCTGTGCCTTTTATACCCTTAGCCCATCCCAAAGCTTTGTCAGTCAGCTCCTTCTCTGCCGTCCATGGGAGGAGATCACTCTCTTACACCCCAGCTGGAGGTCAGCTGTTGTCATGTTGTGCCTCCTGGTAATCATCTTACCCTCCTCAAGTGCCCCCACTGCCGAGCCTGTTACAAGGGAGAGGGGAAAGAGGACTATGGGAGGACATATTACAATAACATCACTACATATCTACAAAACTTCCCTTAACATATACATAATATTCATCTCTTAATTGTGAGAGCCAACCATCACGTTCTTAATCTATAACACCCTAAACTATTCCACCCCACCAAGTGTGGCATGTACACTTCTCATGTTATTAATCTATAACACCCTAAACTAAACTATTCCACCCCACCAAGTGTGGCATGCACACTTCTATCCATGTGAGATGATGAAGACACAGTATTACCTCAGTTAGAAAAACTTGAGATCTCCAGCTTATATGTTTATTCAGAAAACAGCTGCAGATGTGCCAAGACATCCATAAAGGGTGTGGAACCTGGCTGCAGGGAGGCAAGGATTGATTTCAAGGAAATCCACACCTGCACACCAGGCTCCCCAGCTGTGAAGTTACAAATTCAGGAAGTCTCATAGTGCCTGTGCCATCTCACCAACTTTTTGGTGGGATGCAATCAATATCTGGAGATAACTAGAATGGAAGAAGCTCTCCCCCTTCTCCTAGCTAAACTGAGGGAGCACTCAGTCTCCCTTCCTCCACTTGAGTCTGGGAAAAATGAGCTGCTTTCCTCTTTCCAGTTTCAGAGACTGAAGAAACCCATTAAGGTGAGCAGAAAGGAGTGCAGCAGAAAGCACCACTGCAGAGAAGCAGACAATAAAAAACCTAGAGTTTCTGATGCTGCTCCACCCAGCAGCATAAAAAACCCAAACTGACTGAAAAAGAAGAAACCCTGTCAACAAAAACAGGTATGGACTGTCTTTTCTTCAGCCTGCAAGTGATTTTCAACATGCACACAACCTCCACCTCCCCAACATCCTTCCTCCTGAGATAAGAATCCCTGCCAGGTCCCTGCAGCCTCCCAAAGCTCCTCTGGCCAGGAACTGAACAGGCACCTCATGTCAGATCCAGCTCCCACCTGCCACCACAGATGGGCCAGCGTTCTGCCTCACCAGACAGGAGTGACACAGTGCCACACGATGCCACTGACAGCTTTTCTGGCTCTGTCACTGGCTCCTCCCAGCACCTGGCAGAGCCCCCAGTGGGGGAAACATCCCAGGGCTCTGGAAAAAACTCCAAAAGAGCCACAGAAACCCCCTGAGCTTGCTGGAACAGCCATGGCTGCTGCTCTTTGCTGCTCCCTGATTCCCTTCCTCCTCCAGCAGCCAGTTCTCCACTGCCCCAGCCAGAGCCCACTGTGCTACCCAGAGCTGTCCCTTGGTTACACCCTGAACCTCAGGGCATGCCCCAGAATGTGCTGTTCAATGTGGCAGGGGCTGAATTGCCACCAGTAGGACCAGATCTTCTCAAGACTCATTCTGACAGGCACCTTCCTTCAAATCCAGGCTGGGCTTGGTCCCACCACTTGCTTCTCCCAGCTCCTTCCCAAGAAGCACCTGGAAAAGCTCTACCCTGCCTTCAGCACGTGTGCTGCCACCTCCCCTCCAGTGAGACTGAAAAGATTCATATGGCCAGACTTTGGGCTGATAAATGTTTTTTATCAGTTATACCGGAAAGAGAAGGAAAACTTAACTCCATTAAATTCCCAGGTATAATAAATCTGAAAGCAACAAAGCAACACTGAACAGGCTCTGTATAAGGCATTTCCTTCCCCCATGGGGCTGTTTCACCCCGAGGGGGTGAATACCCCAAGTGGGGTCCATACCTCAGGAGAGCTTTCTTCATCTTCACCAGCCCCAATGACAATGTGCTGTGGAGGAAAAGCTTTTGGGAAATGCTGCTTCCACAAGGGCTTCCCATGCAAGTGACACTGGCCACTGCCATGGCCTCAGGTTCCAGGCACAGAACCTGAGGTCACCAGCTGGCCCATTCCACGTGGCCTCTTCTTGCAGAAGTCTCTGCTTCCCAGGCCCCTGCAAAGGCCCCCAAGCACACACATCTCCCACCAGATCAACCCCAATGCCCTCAACCCCTGGGTCACTTCCAACCATGCCCACCTGGGGAGGGGAAGTCTCCAGAAAATAAATCCCTGTAAGTGGCAGGAAATAGAGGCACAAGCAAGGAACTCTGCTCAGGACCTCTGACACAGGGCACGGAGGAAACCTGAGCTCCACAAAACACAGAATCCACAGGATAAAACAAACCCAAAGAACCCAGGAACCCAAATGCCCATAATCCTGTCCCTCCCTGCCCACCATAAGGCAAAGCAAGGACCTGGCAAGTGTCATCCCTCTCCCTGTGTCAGACACTGGTGATGCCCACTTCCACTTTCATGCCACTGGCACTGTCCCACAGGTACAGAAAATAAAGCTGATGAGTGATTTAGTCAAGCAGCATTACTTTCCCCTTTCAGGCAGGGTCACATGGTATTTTACCACATAAATTTCCCCAAGCTGCCATCCTCCAGCAAATCCTATGTCTATGCTACAAAGACATTTGTGGCTCTTGCTATAAGTCTTTGGAAAAGCCCTTGAAAGTGACTGGGGCATTGCAATGTGAAGAGTGCAGATTATATGATTGGCTCTTTGTAGATATGAAAAGGATTACCATATGTGTCACGTTGTATTAATTAGTAGCACTGTATTAATCTTTTTTTTAAGTAGTGTGGTAAGTATAGTTTTAGGTTATAACAATGTTAAAATTATATGTGTTATGTTGTATTAATTAGCAGCACTGTATTAATCTTTTTTTAAGTAGTGTGGTAAGTATAGTTTTAGGTTATAACAATGTTAAAATAGAAACTATGTGATGTAAGATACTTTTGTTAACTAGCTCAAGAAAGGGATGAGGTAATCAAGAAATTCTTCACACAGAGATAACAGCAACAAGACACCAAAATTCACAAGAGAAGAATTATTGCTTCCTTATTGGAAAAGACCAAAATCTTTCCACCTCCTTCTAGATTTTGAGGAGCCACCAAGATGAAGTGGGGGGGGGGGGGGGGGGGATTATTGCTTCCTTATTGGAGAAGACCAAAATCTTTCCACCTCCTTCCAGATTTTGAGGAGCCACCAAGATGAAGGGGGGGAATTGACAAAAACCAAAAAACACCATTTGTTTGAAAAGAATTTTTAAAGAATTTTTGCATCTCATAATATGCAACAGGCTATTGCTTTTAAGAGTTAATCTTTTGTTAGCCTGCGTGTTTTCAGGGCTTAATTTCCCAGGAAGCATCCAGACAGCCCTTATTTCTTTGCTTTTTATTGTCCTAACTCTGATTGTCCAAATTCTTATTGCTCTAATTTTTATTACTATTTTTATAACCATTTTATTACTATTAAGCTTTTAAAATTTTAAAACAAGTGGTTGGCATTTTTCACAGCAACGCAAGTAGGACAAGCGACTCCACTGCAGCAGAACTGCCAAGGCACTGCTCTCCAGCACCTCAACAGCCACACAAACTTCTTGCCTCTAATCCCCTTCCCAAAACAGCCACAGGAATGATGCAGGAACACCAGAGTCCCTTCCCCTGGCTGCTTTCCTGTACTCAAGCACTGCACCCGGGATTTGTGTAAATCTGCCCTGATTAGCAAGAAGTTTGGCTGTAGAACTGAACTAGCAAAATCAAATAATCCTTAAAGGCAAGGATATCTGGTGCCAATATAACACAGACTTCCTAATAAATGTAATTATGGTATTTTTATAATACCTTTTTGGGGTTTTCTACCTTCTAATTAGCCCCTGCAAGCAAGAGGAAGAGTGCAGACACAGTCAGTGCCTAGAGATCAGAGCAAGGCTCCTCCACGAAGCTGCTCTCATTCGGCTGAGGACAGTAGGACAGAGCAGACCTTTGGATTGTTCATCTGTCAGTTATTTATGGTTTATTAACAGTATCTGTAATGATCTAGCCAAGAGAGACAAATGACTGATCTCTTTGCAGACCTTTGCAAGAAGTCCAAACTTTGTACAAAAAAGTGGCAGTACATTTATTCCACCACCTCCTGATTTTGTGTAAAAGTCCATATAGTCCAGACATCTAAATACACAAAACTCTTACTAGGTGTAACTACATATTATCCTGACTTCTAAAGCATGTTTTTTAAGAGGTTACCACAATTATCCTATTTAAAAATTTATCACTAGAGAAGTATCTATCTCATCCATCTGGTGGTGTCTTTTGAGTTACTTTGCTTTTTCCATTTAAATCATGCTTTTACAAAACTCAACTAAAGTGGTCTTGCTAATCTCTGAAACCTACAATCTGTTTCCCCACCTTTTCCTGCAGTTCCTACTGTTTTAACCTCCCCGCTTCCAGAAACTGCCTCTTATCCATTCATCTCCCCAGAATTAAAGCCAGACCACAGCTAAATTAATGAATATAACACCATGCAGTCCTTTTAGGTCCTGGTCATTACTGCTGTGCCTAAGAGCACAGACAGCCCTGCCAGTCAAAGTTACAAACACTTAATGCCTGTCTCATGTATTTAAGGACTTCACTTGGCCCCAGTGGTATTTACAGACTTTTGGAATGGGGAGAGGAGGGCTCAGGGTGAAGAGAACCCTCAAACACAACTACCAATTCTACAGTTTGCAGGAGGAGTTTAGGAAAAAGAAGATCTCATTTGGTTTTCAAAAGAAAATACAGTACTTTGGGATTAAAAAAAGGTGTAAGAGATGGCTCTAGCTCACCTAGGAAAGGGCTTAATGAAGAAAAAAGCAGCCAAAAGAGGTTCTGGCCTTGCAAACCTCCCCAGCTGGAGAACACAAAAGAGAGGGCAAAGCACAGAGAGCAGGGCTTAGCAACTCATCACCTGAAGGGTCTTTTTCAACATTTATTTTAGGGCCCAAAAGTTTAATTATTTCCTCACCAACAAAGCGGAGTTGGGGGGGGCACAAAGGGTGTGAGGCACAACACTGAAATCATCAGAGAGAGTCTAATCGAGATAAAACAGGGAGAGCACAGTCAGACAGCTCTAACCATAGCACCTGCCCATTCTGAAGGAACTCTTTTGCATATTTAGACACTGAATTCAAAAAGAAGCATTCACAAGTGATCCAGGTTGTACAGAAGGCATGAAAATTCCAGTCAAAAAACCACCAGAAGAGGGTTGTCTGTCCCCATCACCAACTCTTTAACTCTTTTGGTTTGAGTAAGTCCCTTAGCAGCCCTGCCTGACTATTCCATCTGTCAGGATAAGCCAGTATTGCCATCCTGCCACAGAGACAGATCAGTTAAATAAATAAATACCTTCCAAATATTTCATTTGGACTTAATGAGAAACATGCTTTAAGCTATTCTTTGTAAAAAATGCTCTCAGATACATAGATTATGACTCTAGCATAAGCAGAGATGAGCTAAGAGCATCCATGGAAACATAGGAAAGATACCAAGGACCTATTTAGACACCAATTATCAATGTCAGTATCATCAAGTGTCTGGAAGTACCACTTGGAGTGTCCTGACAGGACACCACAGAACTGCAGTTTAATCTCTTTGTAAACCATCTCCTGCCAGCACTTTGGTTGTGGTTAATTAAACAGTGACACAAAGAGCTTATTTTTCTCCTCTCTTAGGAGTTTCTTGGGATTAACACTGGGGTATTTTTCTGCAGCACAATGTCTTACATCAGGTTTAATGATCAAAGTTATATATCCAGTAACTCCACAGAGTTACTAAAAGATCAGCAGACAAATACCACAAAGTAACTAAATTCAGATAACCAAAAACTGCATAGTATGAAATTAAAGAAGAAATATTTCAATTTCTCTCATAGAGAAACACTACCACTGGCCATTCCCGATGAGGAAATCCCTTGAAGGACATTTTCCTTTTAATTTCAAGGAATACAAAACCATCATGTAAGAACAGTGAGTCAAGCCCAAAGGTTGTTTACCCCAGTATTGTGCCTGGAGCAGCCGGCCCTGGAGATGGACAGGAAGGACAGAGGATGATGCAGGAGTGCATCACCTTCCTCCTCAGTACCCTGAGAGCCCCCAGTGTTTCTGCGCCAGAGACCAGGGAACATGGCAGCTCCTGCTGGATGGCCATTCCAGTCACCTGTTCATCATCTCATCATCATCTTCTTGGACACAGCTAGATTTTCACAACCTACAATTGTTTGTGACCATGAAACCCACAGCTTTTATCATACAGGAGCTGGTTTTGTTTGGTTTGGGAGCTTTTTAGGAGCTTGGGGTTTGTTGAGATGTTGGGACACAAGACAGATGATGGACTTTGGACCTGGTTAGCATAAGAGGTTTGATAACAAGGTGCCTTGGCAAGAGCAAACAGAATTTTGAGGATTAAAAGAAGATTCAGTCAGACTGGTTTACTGGAAAAAGAAAATTTCATTAAACTCTGCAAGCAAGACTAATATGTAATATGCATAAATTTGTGTAGATTATTTTAATCTAATCATGGCAGTAAAAATTACTAGTCTTCCTAAAACAGTATGTAAGCATTGGTAGTCACAGTAAATTTGGATTCTGATCAGTCTTCCCCATCTCTCTTCAGCACCAGCAGGAGTTTTCTTTCCTACCAATTTTCAACTTTAAGCAATGGTTTTATTCACAGAAAGGCACAGTGAGCAATTACTGCCTACACACTGCATTCACACCATCTACTTCACAAGTGTCTTGTGGCACACAGCACCTGAAAAATCCCTTTGCTAGGCTGACAAGTCCCACCCTGCTAGACAAGTATCTCCTGTACAAAAGTCATCCCCATAGCACCTCTACTGCCCTTCTCTGAACCTTTTCAAGTCTACAATATTAAAAATGAGCAAACTGCTCTGTAAAGATGATGTGTGCTAATCAGCTAAACCCAGGGACAGAGTTTCTAATGCAACACGTTTTGGGGTACAAACGTGCCTTTCCACAAAACCACTTCCTCTTTTTCCCTGCTCTTCACATCTCATTGCAGAGCTGTAGCACAACTAAAAGGAAGAAGCCTTATGTACAGGCAGAACACCAGTGCAGATTTCAAATGTGCTTGCGCACAAGTGGACACATTACCAGGCCTAGAGGAGGGAACATCAGAGCTTCTGCAGGCAACGCTTCAAACACAGCTGCTTGTGACACTTCACAGCTTTGCATTTAAAAAAATTCATCCCAGAGCTCCTCACTTTAAATATATCTTTATCAATAATATCTTACACAGGAAAGCTCAATATTTAATGTGCTTTAATCTTCCAGGATTAAATTTATAAAAACCCACTGCATCAGCAACGGAAAAATTCCACCCACCTGAGGAACACCCTTGACACTGAAGAGCAATCAACCAACACAAGTTTCTCAGTTGCCTCCCTTGTTCTTAACATCTTGTACAGCTGTTTCTGAATCCAAACAATTCTTTTCTGCTATTTTCTGTTTTACTGAATTTCACCCAAGAGAGAAGGGATTCACAGAAGTAAACTTGAATGTGGCTTTAGGCATATCTGCAATGCACAACTAAGGAGAACAATACACAACACAAAAGGGTTCTGTTAAGGATCAGATTCAGATTGTTTTTTCTGTGGTGAATTGAGCACCTCAATATATATATAGAGGTGCTAAATTATAGAGCAAATATAGAAAACAGCTAAAGGCCAGTAGGACAACTCCCACAGAGAGCTGTAACCTTTAGAGGGAAGGTACACCACGGTTCAACTACCAGAGTTAACATGCATTCTCTTTCAGCTTTGGGGTTTTGTTTTGGTTTTGGGGTTTTTCTCTTCCTATTTTCTTACCAAACTAAGATTTTCTGCCCAGTACTCATCTCACCATTCTAGATATCAATAAAATATCTTATCTACATCCTCACCTGCTTTCTAAAGTGCTTGTGGTCATTTCAGAAAACTCCAGTTTCCGGAACACTTTTAATTCCATTTTCTGAACTTCACATATAATCTGCCACTTTGATTACATTTACCATGTTTGTTTTCCCTTTGTTTTCTTTCATGCACAGGATGACATTGTGGAAGTCCAGCACAAGTTCATGTATTATTTAAGTTGAAGACACATGAAGAGAACAACTCAGCTGATCCTGCAACTCACACTAAGGTTTACACAACAGCCATGCAGTGTCATTTATTACAGTGCTGGAATGCACTTGATGCTGGCCACCAAAATGCAAAGGACACACAAATTTTTGTGTAATATTTTGAAAGTCCACTAAAAGCGACAGAGAAATGTATAACTGAACATGACTGAGGTTAAACACTAGCCACAAAGTTTGGCTTCCTCAAATTGGACCCTGTGATTGGTCACATCCTGGAAAAAAACGAGTATTGCTTATTTGTCACTTCATTTCATGCAAGTAGTGAGAATACTGAAGGACAAGAAGTGCTCATTTGCACAACAGCATCAAGAAGTTTCAGTGTTTGGACTCTGGGCATTGCAGTTTTCTGCTTTATTCTCCTTGGGATGGTTCTGTGTTACTCAGAAGTGGAAGGTGGGAGAGAGATTACTTTCTTTCATCCACATTTGTTTCAATTCTCCATTTCCATTTTTACCTGCACTTCTTCCACAGCAGAAAATTGCTTCATAGCATCACTGCTGAGAAGACAAACACAATCTCCTCTAGAAAAAAATGCATTTGTAAAATGTATTCCTAAAGTTCATACATCTTCCTGCAGGTCTCTTCTTTACTATTACATCCATATGCTGAGAAAACCATCATTTCAGTTAGCACTCAAAAGCCAAGCAAAGCCTGCATAATTTAAAAGCATAAACTACTGTGTACCATCTACAGATTTCCACTTTGAAAAAGTAGAATTCAAATGGAACCATAATGACATGAGAAATATTTTCTAACAAGAGGAACCCTAGAAGATAAATTTAGAGAAAAATCATCCAATATGACAGGCCAGTATGAAACACCAAATAAAGACAGCATTTTACAGGCATCTGGCTATTTACTTTGAGTACTAATCCTAGCAAGGGTCAACACAATTGAAAGGATATGGTTACCTGCTACTGAACTGCAGTGCACAGAAATAATAAATCCATTTTCATCCAACAGTTGTCAGCTACTTTGCTGTACTTCAGCCTCTCAAAGCACATGGTAGTTCAGTTCCCTGGAAATGGCACCCAAACTCTCAAACTATGCACAATTCCCAAAGGACTGCAGCATCACTTCCACAGATCTAATTTACTCACTAGGGAAGCACCAGAGGAATCACCTTGTTATGCCTTTCATAAGAAACTACTGCAGAAAAGCTGCTGTGTTTGAGAGCTGGCTAACTGGGGATTTAATGCAGGTGTACACATTCTCCTTCAACAGAGGCAACCCCACTGGATGCAGACACTTTAAATCCTGTGAAAGAGGGACAAATGCTTACACATTTCCTACTGCTGCCTTCAGGATTACCCAGCAACAGTCCCAAACTTTTCAAGACCTAGATGCAACCTGGAAAGGTCACTTGGCAACTTACAAAGAATGCTGGCCACGCTGGAGTGCAGAAACTTGTCTATAACAGCACAAATGTGTGTTGTCACTGCTAAAATACATACTATTTTTGTTCTCTGCCAAAGCAATCCCTCTGATCAAAGACTGCTGCTTCTGTAAATTTATGACATCCAAGGTCCCTATTTTCACACTTAATAAATACCACTGTCAAAGCCCTATCTGCGAGACTACTGTGGTAGGTCAGGTAAAACCAGCAAACTGTATTTTAGAAGTATTCCAGCCTCACAAAACTACCAAGACTGTGGTTATTACTGATAATTTCATGTATGTACCTCCCCCAGTATCTTATCTTTGCCCAGGCTGCTAGTTAGCAACTTGCTGTCAAGGCAGAAGGAAGGAGCAGCTATCACAACAGCAGCTGGCAGAGAAGCAGAGTTATTTCCTATCCATCCTTACTATCACAGACTGGCATTTTCCAAATTCAGTTTCTGTTCTGGTTAGAAACATCGGCAGCATCTTTCTGAGTGAGCACTTGGCAGCTTTACAGTGGAAGCCATAATTCTCACTTACCTTCTACACCACAAACCCACTCAGTTTTAGAAGCTGACAACCAACACTTTCACCTATCTTGCAGCCAAGATTTAAAAAAAAACAACTTGGTTGACACTGCCATCTCTTAGCTGGGTGCCCAACCTGCTATGCACACATAAGACAACCAGTCTAAAGAAGGATGTGTTTCTTAAAAAAAATAAAAGCCCTTTAAAAATCCCACCTAGGGTTGTTCAGGGTTGGTTGTCCAACAAACTGAGTGTCTTTGACAGTGCCTGGATATTTCAACTATTTAGGCAGCACTCCCTTTAGCATTGATATTACTGTTAATGCAGGTTTCTAAGACAACAAATACAGCTGTTTAGATAGAAATAGAAGTGAACTGCCTGCCCACTCATCTTCATCCCAGTGAAATCTCTTATGGCAAATGCTGGCCACGCTCTAAACAAATCACAGTCATGCACGGAAGAAAAATGTTTCCTCTAACAGATGATCACTCTCCTGTGAAACCATCAAATAGTCAAGGAAGCACAGCCAGGCTGTCCTGCAGGCACTGCAGGGCTGGAGACCAACAATCCCCCCACCAGCACCCCAGGTTTTCATGCTGCAGGCATCTCATACATGTGAGGAAAGGGATAGTTCTTGACAGTCCCAAGTAAGGAACAAAATTTTCATTTAGTCCACAACCCAACAACTGGAAACAAGAAAAAACAACTGGTTCTCTGTGGAAATAGTCATTATTGGGAGAGGAGAGGGAATTTTTTTAACAGATATGACATACCACCTTCAGTCAGACAGAACCCAAAAAACTGCCCTAAAGCCAGCACCCTACTCCTTAAGGGAGAGCAACTCCTGCAAAGCTGCTGTTCTGTTTCATAAACAGGGGTTTAGCCTTCCATTAATATTTTAGCTACTGAAAACATGCCATCCCTTTCCACTGGTAACCAGCATCACTTCTCCACTTTCTCATCCCAAGGGGAGACGTGCACAGCTCCAAGTCCCTGCAGACCTGGAATGCTTTGTACATGGGTGTATTACAGCAACCTGGCCAAGGGAACAGAATCCTGGGCTAAAGAGTTAAGAGACTTTGAAGCTTTTTGCCTCCAACCTACAACATGACTATTGTTCAGTACTCCAGCTCTGCTTCTTCCAGCCTCCTTCCCCTCCCTGGGTCTCTCCCACCCACCACATCACCCTCAACAGGCACTCTCTCCAGGCTAAAAAGAGTTACAAAAATGGCTTATAAACGAGAGAAAGTCACAGCCTTTATCTTCTGAGAAATCACTTCTATCTCATGACAGTTACAAGGTCTCAGGCGGGAACATGTGAGCTGAAGAAGAAAAGTCTTCCTCAGAAAATTCCTACCACAAGCACCACAAGGCAGTGTCTTTTACTGCCTTTGTACTGCCTTTGCCCACCACTGGGCTTACAACCATCCTCCCCTGAGATTTTGATTACACAGTTTACTGTGTAATCAAAAGGCCTTTTGATGTTGCAACTACTAGTTTAGAAGTAAATATTATAAATCTAAATATTCTTCTATTCAATCATTACAGCACTGAAGCATGGATCCTGCATTTGAAGAGACACACAAGGCTTTACATACAGCCACAGTAACTGCAATTTCTCCCTATCCTTTTGTTTTCTGTAAATTTTAGGAAATGCCCTCAACCTCAGGTTTCACAGACAGTGACAAGCAAGTACAAGGTAAGCATTACATTTTTACTTGCTGAATTCTTCATAGCATTTTGCTGAAGAAACATTTGTGATCCCCTTCAAAGTTTCTTACCACAAAAGGGGACAGAGGAAGGACACATCTACACTTGATTTTCCCTTTTTGACCCATTCAGAACAATATAGGCAAAAAAATTTCAACCCTGGAGTTTTTTTTCATTTCTGGCAGTTGTAGAAAATAATTTAAATTGGGAAGGAACTCAGAATTCAAGTTTTGCTGCAAAAAAATCACAGGCAACTCTGTGTTTATTCTGGTCATTTTTAAAGCACCTAATGCAAACGTTTAAATTGTTGTTCCTTTGTTAACTGAAAGAAAAAAAAAAAGCCACTGATGAAGAACAATCCAGAATGAATCTGAAGACTCAGAGCAAAGAACTCAGCATAACGTAACCTATACTTTTAATTTCAAAGATCAAAGAGGATGAAATCAGTTCCCCTTTAATTATGTAAAACATGGGCTACTAACAATTCAAACGATGCTTTGAGTAGAGTTTAGTCACCCTTGTTATGAAAAACAAGGGTCATCTGTTCAGACCTTCATTATTTAGGCAGAATTAAACTTCTCATTAGAAACAAACAAAAAAAGGTAATTCAACATTCCTACAAAGTATATAAAAAGCTGGATCATCATTATTCAGAAAGACACCTGGGTTTACAGAGCTTTATCTCCAAGTTGTACTGCCATGAACTTGCTGCTTTCCTTCTGAAAGGATGAGATCAGGCAATCACTAAGCAGGAGTGATGCCCCTGAGGCAATAAACTCATCTCCTCAAGACTGATTATTTCACTCATACTGAACACCCTGTGTACTGTTATTTTATTACCATGTATTACAGAGCACTGAGTTTTATGGAAATCTGAAACCCACCTCTCAGGGTCTTCTAAGGCAGGTAAGTAAACATATCCAGTATTGGAAATGTAACACTGCTAGACATTCAACATCTCCTGTATCTGCTCTCCAACAAGACACAGGAATAAATTTCCAGTGAAATCCTTCCCAGCTCTTAGCAGAATGTTATGAATCCATTTCAAAACACTTCCCTCATCTTGATGGTGTTTCAGCATCTCCAGGCAATTAAATCCATCTCTTCATAGTGCAAAGACAGCTAAAGCTTCACTGGCATTTTAATCCATTTCTGAAGTTCCTGCTGATCACACCAAGTCCTGCAAGGTAGGACCAAGAACTCCCAAGATACTTCTGCCTTTTATCCAAGCCTGGCAGTTAAGACATGCAAACAGAGTTTGGAGCTAAAACCACCTATGTTACTTCCAGACACAGGTAATCAGAAGTAATCCATCTTCCACCTCCATGTGCTCAAAGGAAACCCCACCTCAGTGCTCACCCATATTCCTCCAGAAGACCTGACACTATGCAGTATCAGCAGATTGATAAAATGGGAACAACACTTATCACAATATTCCTGACACCCGAAATCACTCTGGGTGTGGTGAGAGGGCAATTCCTGACATGGGAGCTCATGAAATGCTGGGTCACTATTGAGCTATAAAGATTTTCAACACAAACAGCAAAAGCAGGGGCAGTCTCAGCCTGACTCACTGAGCACATCTTGCCTAAAAAGGAGGAACAAAAAGCCCAATGATGTCATTTTCCAGAGGGAAACGTGACAAAGTTCAACAGATCAGGCCACCTCAAATGCACTTCTGCACATCCAGCACACTGTTGTACCTGGAAACAACCCAGAATACTTCAAATGTGAAGGACTGATGATTGCCTGACATCTGCTCTGCTTTCTGAGATAAGAAAGAAAATTATGCAAAAAAATATTCTGAAACACCAAATGCAGCCTCCATACTTGCACCAGCAGCTGTTTCCTCACTGCTGTGGCAGGACAGATATGGCTCCAAAATGAACTGCTCTTCACATCACATTACCTGCCTGCAAAATACTACATTCACCTAAAGGGACTTAACTTGTGGCCCCTAAGGAAATATTCTAGGGAACCCCCAGAGTAGGGAGATAAAGAATATTACTGCTTTCAGGGTTCAATTTCTGCATAGTACTAGCACACTGTCTATACTAGAGACCAGGCAAACCAAAATGACAAAAATTTCAGTTTTAAAGCCTTGAAATTGCAGAAAACCCTATAAATCTTCACACATATAATTTGTGTCTTAAACAATAAGAATTCAGGGGAAAAAATACTTAGGACTGTTGGTGCATCTTATTAACTTCACTCCTGCTGCAGTGAGCCCAGGTGACCACAGCTCCACAGCAGCAGCAGCATGATGCTGTATCTGCTGCTCCTGTATCCTGACTGCATTTTGTTTTCCTGCATTCCATGCAACCCAAACCCTCTTTGGTTCACACACTTCAAAAAAAGACTGTGTCTTAAACAATAAGAATTCAGGGGGAAAAAATACTTAGGACTGTTGGAGCATCTTATTAACTTCAGCCAACAGAACTCCTGCTGCAGTGAGCCCAGGTGACCACAGCTCCACAGCAGCAGCAGCATGATGCTGTATCTGCTGCTCCTGTATCCTGACTGCATTTTGTTTCCTCCTGCATTCCATGCAACCCAAACCCTCTTTGGTTCACACACTTCAAAAAAAGAGCCACTTTGATTCCCTGAAATTCACCCTGTTCAACGCAAGGGACTGCAGACAGACAAAAACCAGCTTGTTTCACATACTTTTGAAAGCTCTCTGCAAAAAGCAGCTTCACTATTCAGCAGGTTCCTGACACCATGAATTGATTTTGTGCAGACTTTCTCTTTCTACCTTACTGTTCACTTCCAGGTAATACTTAAAACGTCAGTGAGCTGCTACCTGATCCTGCTGAGCCAGTTTACAAGGACAAGCAGATGCAACAATCATCACTCACTACTGAACTGCAGGGGTTTGGTTTTCCAGAAATGCAGCTGGACATAAGACACTGTGTATTTCAGTGTCTTGTGTCCTGCATCCTCTGAGCTTTTTCTGTTGATCCTCACCCTGATCACTAATAGTTAGAAGGGAGACCAACACACTTCATTCTTCAGGAAATTCCAGTTTTCATTCCTTGGAAAGAATCCAAATAGAATGTTAAATCTTTAAAACATCCATCCTGAATCTAATAGGTAAGAGGTGTCCTAATCCCTAAGACAATCCTCCCATGCATCTTAAATTCCAAAACAGAACTCATATTTCCAAATGGATTTGCAACTTACTAAAGGTTTAGAGCACACTACTAGGACAACAAAACTAAGCAGCTAAGGTTATTAGAGCTACAGTATTACATAAATAAGAGATGGGTATTCTCAAATATCCTGGCTGTTCCCATTATCAGTCTTATGGATTCATAATTCTGCCCAGAGTGACACTAAACAGAAAAATAAAGAAAAAAAAAGAGGGGGGGGTGGGTCCAGTAACGCCAGCTAGCATCCAGAAATGAACAGCAGCATGCCATGCCTTAGAAACTTAACTGCTCATTTTGGTAAGGCAACAATGTTCTGGAAGGTATTTTGTGGGGTGGTTTGTTTTTGTTTTTTTTTTTGGTGGTGGGGGGGTTTTTTTTGGTTTTTTGGATTTTTTTGGTCGTGGTGGTGGATTTTTTCCTGATTTTTTAAAAAAAAACTTGCCTTTTTACTTCAGCATCTCCAGTCTGATTTTGATAATTTGAGCAAGCACACTCCCAAGCAGGACAAGAAAAATCCCATAAGGTTTCATCTCGATTAAAATGAAAGAGCAAACTAATAACCCAACTGTTATAAAAAGATGTGAAAACTGTAATAAAAGAGAGTCTGTTCTATTATCCATGTGGAATATCTGCCACACTCCAGCCAGAAGCTAGCCTTTTTCAACAGCCACAGGACAAATCCCTGAACACACCAGTGGGTGATGGAAAGCCTGACAGGCCATTAGTGACAGCTGCATGAACAAGGTTCTAAGGAACAATCAAAACAGAATTTCAAATGAATCACCTGTAAAAGACAAAACCAAATGAAGAAAATAAAACCTCACAGAAATAGGTATTAACCCTGGAGAGCTGCAGCCCTAGAGTTTAGCCCCAGATTGCTGTTCTCCATGGCCTGGTCCTACAGGGACACTCCTAAACTTGACTGTGGAAGTGACAGAGTGGGATCCCAGGACACAAAACCCTTGGACAAGCAGAAAGGCATTCCCATCCCCTGGACAAAGCCACTGGATCTAAGAGTTTGCTCCACCTGTGGTTTCTCCCAAACCACCCCATCCAAGTGCTCATACACATCAAATGTCTACGTGTATCTGACTGCAGAAATGTATTCCAGACATTTTTCAATGCCAGGCAAAAAAAACCAAACAAAACACCAAAAAGCAGTTTTAAAATAATCTGTCTTTCACACTGGAATTTCTTTGCTATTTGCTCATCTTTATCCAACTACAAATCTGAGGTTCAATACCTCAGGGTATTTACCTAAGGGTAAACTGGTTGAATCACTCTGATTTCAATGTATCTATTTAACTCTGATTTAAATAATCTGTTCTGATCTTGCATTGTATTTGCACTTTCTAGAACTCTTCCTGAAAAGAAATACAGATTCCTCCTATTTGGAATGTTGGGGGGGGGGTATTTTTGGTTTTGACTGATTAGGAAGCTACTCTATAAACACTTTTTTATTTTACTATTTGCAAGCTTCTTACATGAGTATCTTCTTTTTCTCCTCAGTATTTGACTATACATTTTTTAGTGAACATTTCATATTCATTACCTGCAAAACACTTCATAAATAGGGCAAAAGAAATTGTGTAAATAATAAGGTAAAAGTAATAAAAATGTATTTTTAGGCTGAAGTAAAATTGTTCTAAATAAACTCATTGGTGAATGTGACTGTATACATGCCTCAAGTTTTTTTAGGACAGATGTGATTATTGGCAGATCAAAAGAAGGAAAAGCTTTGCAGCTTTTGTAGTTTCTCACCTTTGACTCCACAACTCCCTGAACTCCAAGAACCATGAATGAAGAATGTTTTGTGTCTGCTGGAAAGTGACTCCTGTCAAACCAGTTTGTGCTGCAGTAAATTCTCTGCAGACACTTCCACCTACACTGTGGATACACTTTCTTCAAAGTTACAGACGCAATTATATCCTTCTTGAATATTATAATTTAATTAAAAGTTACTACACTATGAAAAAGGTAGCGCCTGAATCTAGTACTTTGGAATCCAAATTAATTCTCCTTTTAATTTTTTATTTTAACCTCTTTTGTTTTCCAAAAAATTTCTTCCCCTGTTCTTCATCCTTTTACCCACATTTCCATCACAGTGTCCAGCATTCACTGTGTGCCACCTCACCTTCCCTTCTCTCATGAAGGCCAAGGAATTCTTTCCAGGTCTTACTCATCAAGGCAGCGTGGCCCATGAATCACACTGCAGCCTCTTCTCACATGATGAGCCCTGAGGTTTGTGCACTGCTGCACAAACAAGTCCAGGCAACCTCTGGCTTTGAGGATGAACATTCCTGCTTCTGTTGCCCCTGTGCCAGGTACACCCTCCTCTCCTCTGCTCTGTTCAAGCCCCAGAACACCCCAGGACCACCAGGAAAGCAAGAACAAGAAACTCTCCATGACAGGTAAGGCCACTGGGCCTCTGCTGGCACCTGGACTAGGTTCCTGTTGCACACCTCAGTTTCCAGCTGCTTGTTAAAGCCCCACGTGCTGCACTCCACTGGGCAGTCACCTCCTTTTCAGATCTTTTCAGGACTTCTCCATTTTTCACCCACTACATGTCCCCATTACAGACCAGCCACAGTTCAAGGGATTGTTAGGATCTACCTATTTATTTTTTTAACTCATTCTAAATTCCAGTACAAATAAAGTCACGCTCCACCCAAATCCACTGTACTACTCTAAAAGCAGGGCAAATTGTCTCTGAATGACAGAAGGACAAGGAAATTAAGTATCTGAAAATGTTACACAGTAGTATCAGGAACCACCAAAAATAAAACGCAACCCAGTTCAGGGATTTGGCCAAAAGGAAACTTTAGAGCCTTACATGGCTGAGGAGACACACAGCACATCTGTCATTCCCTCGGGAGGAGAAGTATTTTGCCACAGAAGTGTTGCAACCAACAGCATTTCAGAGGGGCCTTAGTGCACAACACCAGAGCTGTCCAACTGGGTGACACCAACAGCCAGCCAAGAATTCTTGGAGAGACATCACCCTTCCCAGCTTGGTGAATAATGACATGAGTCATTATTTTGAAGTGCTACATTTTGTACATTACACAAACAGGACATTATGGAAAGCCCCACCACTCAAGGGGATTTACATTTCTGAACAAAGCCTGTCCAAATGCTTATGTGACATTCTTGAAACAAAGCAATTCCTCTCACCAAACCTCAGAGTCAGCAAAAATAGCAATTTCCTCCTCCTTGGGCTCACTTCTAGCAAATACACAAAAAGAGAGAGAATGGCCAAGTTATGACCCAGTGAGTCCCATTTTATTGTTGAGGGACTAGCAGCACTCAGGGAAAAGCCACTGTTGGAGTCTTTGCCAGCTGGTTTGAAGGGAACTGAAAACAACAGGTTTCACCTGCTGATACAGCTCAGGACACGGCCACTACAAAAAACCCCACCACAAATACAAAACCAGCTGTGGGTGAGCAGGCCCTGAAGCCCCAGAGGTGATGTGCCACCCAGGCACAAAAGGCAGACAAAATCTCTGTGTTATCCACCTGAACCCAGACAGGACTGTGACTATTCATGACTTCTGAGCTTGAGGAAGATCCTTTCCACCTGCTGTGCTGCCAGAGCCCAGCACACTGCAGAGCAGCCCAGGCTATTCCTGCATGCCCTGCAACAGCACTCACCAGTACAGAGCAGACATGCACAGAATCACACTTTGGGCTCATCTACAGTTTCTACTAAAGGAGGAGATGTTTTTCCTAAAGGAGGTATTTAGGAAAAATTTACTAACCTGGCAACAAATCACAGCACAGGGGAAAGAGCTCTCATTAGCTGGGAATGACAATGTTAAGGACCAGGGAAGACACTGCAAAATGCACATCTCCACACAGCTCCTCAGTGCCACGAGCTCAGCAGCTCTCCTGAGGTTTACCTTTCTAATCCTCACCTGGCAAAAAAGAGCTCCACTGTCCTATTCCTTGTGTGACTATCCCAAAGCCACTCAGCAGGACTTCCCACCATGGGCTATTGTGGATGTGCACTCAAACACAAGCAGAGAAGGAATATCTGCATGGTCTTACCACCTACCACAGTTTTCTCCTTTCCTAATTTCAGCAAAAGAAAGTGATGGTGATATTTCTCTTCCTGGCAGTCTTTATCACACATTTCAATGTGAGCTGGCCAAACAGGACCTGACTGAAGCTTTCCAATGAATGCAATCTCATAGGCATTTAAATTTCATCTACAATTTCTTTGCCAAAACATTTTACTTACTTTACTAGGCCCTGTAACATTTCAACACTACATTACATCCCAGAGAGCCAGTTCTATCAGAAAAAAGGCATAAAGCACCAAGAATCATTTCTCATTGTTCATAAAAGATTTCACTCTGTGGCAAAGCAAAAGGAAAGAACAGAGAGCCCATTCCTTCCCAGGGGGACCACAGCAAGCACTGGCTGACAAACTGATACATAAAGGCAGAGAATCAGAGATGCCCCATGTTCATCCAAACCTCACAGCCTGTAAAACCTAAATAAGAACTTATTCTGAGCTTTTAACGAAGACTCAAAAATGGATGAGACTTTTGGAGCCTTATAAACGAGCTGAGGAGGGAGGAGTCTTTAATAAAGGCCCCATGGAAGAAACAAGTGTTGTGTATCACTTTCCATCACTTGAAGCACTGCACCTGCAAGAACTTCTGGATATTCACCCCCTTAGAACACAGGTCCAGTCCTGGCTATACAAAAGCTTTGAATAAGGTAGACAGAAATTTTGGATGTGAAGAACAATTTCCATGATCTCCAGTGCTGCATATAAAAATGATTAATTTCTATTCACCAGCCTGGCCAGAAGAGTTTCCTGATGTGAACAATTTTGGTTAATGAGCTGCCATACCATTCTGTTGCCTAAAGCTGACCGAATTTCAACCCGAAACTTCTGTTTTGCACTTTACAGGCTTTGCCAAAAGCTAAATAAAGACCTGCCGTGTGAAATTTACATCAGCCGAGATGAAAACTAACAAGACAGAAAGCTTAAGAAGCCCTCCACGGTTTAAGAAATTAACCAACCTGCAAGAGCCGCGACATCCTGTGCTTACTAGACCACGGCAAGCAGAGTGAAGTCATTTCAACAGAGAAGGGAGGTGTCAGCCTCACAATCTCTAGAGAGCCTCTGGGAGCCGCACAACAGCCAGCACTGCCAAGAGGCACCAAAAATCCGCCGCTCCCATCCCAAAACACACACGACGCGTCGCTTACACTTAAAAAAAAAATACAACACGGGGTGATGCGCGCGGTGCCGTTTTTGTCCAAGGGCATTCCAGACAATGGAGCGGGGCTGGGGGAGGCAGAGGGGCCGTGCCCGTGTGCCCAACACAACAGGTGCCGCTGCTGAGGGCGGGCCGGCCCGGGGCCGCCTCAGCCGCGGGGCCGCCTCAGCCGCGGGGCTCCCGGCTCCGCCTCAGCCGCCTCAGCCTCGGAGCTCCCGGCTCCGCTGCCCTCCCGCCCGCCCCGCCCGACTCACCGAGGCCGCTGATGTCGTGCCGGAGGCCGGCGCGGCTCCGCTCCTCCGCTATCGCCCGCAGCATGTGCCGCAGGGAGCGGTCGGGCTCGCCGTCCGCCTCCCCGTCCCTCCGGGCGCAGGCCATGCTGCCGCCGCCGCTGAGCTCATGTCAGGCCGCCGCGGAGGCGGCACCGCGGCTCCCGGCACGGGAATACCGGGAGCTTCCCGGTCCCGCTGCCCCGGCCGCTCCCCGCTCGGGACGTTCCCCGGGACGCGGCGATCGCTGCCCCCGACGCTGCCCGGCCGCGCTCCGCCGCTTCCTGCTGCTGCGGCCGCCGGGCGGCACCGGCAGGGCCGGGAGCAGCCCGGACCCGCCCACAGGGCGGATCTGCCGCCGACCGTCATCCCGAGCAACCCATCCTGCGTCCCTGACATCAGCCGGCATCCTGGGAAACCCGTCCTGCATCCCTGAGAATCCATCCTGCATCCTGGGAAACCCGTCCTGCATCCCTGACATCAACCAGCATCCTGGGAAACCCATCCTGTGTCCCTGAGAATCCATCCTGCATCCCTGACATTAGCCAGCATCCTGGGAAACCCGTCCTTTATCCCTGAGGATCCATCCTGTATCCCTGACAATCCATTCTGCATCCTGGGAAACCCATCCTGCATCTCTGGCAATTAATCCTGTACCCCTGAGAATCCATCCTGCATCCTGGGAAACCCGCCCTGCATCCCTGACATCAACCAGCATCCTGGGAAACCCGTCCTGTATCCCTGAGAATCCATCCTGTATCCCTGACAATCCATTCTGCATCCTGGGAAACCCATCCTGCATCCCTGGCAATTCATCCTGTACCCTTGACAATCCATCCTGCATCTCTGGCAATTAATCCTGTACCCCTGAGAATCCATCCTGCATCCTGGGAAACCCGCCCTGCATCCCTGACATCAACCAGCATCCTGGGAAACCCGTCCTGTATCCCTGACAATCCATCCTGCATCCTGGGAAACCCATCCTGCATCCCTGGCCATCTATCCTGCATCCTGTTCCCATTTCAAAGTTGGCAGGCCTTGCAAGTGGTGGTGGGGAGAAGCAAAAGGGTCAGAGGTCTTCAAATGTGAGTTGACAGCATTTGAGAGTCAGGCTTTTTGCTACAGCATAATAGGAAAGTTATCAAACACTGCAGTGGCATACATTTAGCCCATGTTGCCAATTTCACTTTCCTGTCAGCTTTTGACACCAGTAAGTTAATAACCAGACACCTGCTGAATGCATGTCTTGGTTTGAAAAGACAGGTGTCTGCTAAGGAAGGCAGGAGCCTCCCTTTAAATAGAGAATGCAAACCCCCTCCTTCTGAATTATTATTATTTTGAAGTTAAGGGGCTCTCAGGCAAAGATATGGGAAGAGGAATAGCAATTCTTTATTAGGGAAAAAATAAAAATAAAATAAAAATGCAGTAATACAAAACAACACAGACAGAATACAACCTGACCCCCTGTGGGTCAGGGTGGTGGCAGCAGTCCCATTCGATGGTGCCTGCAGCCCTCCTGCAGTGCCAGCTGTGGTTCTGTTGGAGCAGGGATCCTGTAGAAGGGTGGAGTTTTCCTCTGAAGGTCCTGTGGTGGAGAGATGGGCCTGGTCTTCTTCTGGGAGTCCAGTGGAAAAGAAAGCTGCTCCTGTGGGAATCCAGTGGAAAAGGCTGTTTCTAGTGTTTCAAATCTCAGATGATATCCAGGTAGGAACTCATGGCTCCTCCCCCTGGGTGGAGCATCTCCCAATGGGATTATGTAGTTTTATCAGTCATGCAGTGACACTCACTGGCGCATTAACAGCAGATATCCCCTGGAGAGAGGATTGGTGGTGGAAGAGATAAAGAAAACTGCCCCACCTGGTTTTAACAGGTAGTCTAATTAACAGCAGATAACTGCCCCACCTCTAACAGATGGCAATAGAATACACAGCCCCAGCCACATCTTGCATTTCCAACCTAAGACAATGCAATTCACAGTCACACACTTGTTTCCCATGACACCAATATAGATGCGTGTTTTCTGTGGAAGGCCCTTCTGCTGAATTGGATAGAGGAGAGAAATCTGAAGCTGATGTAGCATTTTGCTAGTGAAATATGTAGTTCTTTCATAAAGCAATAGAAAACAGGGACATACAATCTCAGGCCTTAAGCACCTCTTCCCTGGTTAAATCTGACAGTTCTTTTTCTTGGAGAGAATGAAGTTTGCAGTCACATGTTAGCCCTGTAAATGCAGACATTACAGTTATTGATCCCATAGGGAAGAGCAGCAGAAGACTGTTACCTCCAAGTTGTTCCTGACATTGTCAGGAGGAAGGTCTCTCTCTGCTGTCGGAGGAGCAACAGTCTCACTTCCCTCACATCATGCTGTACTCACTAAGGATTGGATGTCCTTCCCCTGCAGATTGCTTCTGGATCCCAACAGCACTGTCATGTTGGGGGCACACAGGAACACTGGTGTCACCAGCCAGCAGCCAGCCTTACAGCAGTTTCACTAGAGTCTCCAGCAGTTCAGCCTCTCTGCTGTGCCCTGAACACTAGCCATAAAGTTCCAGCCACCCTGGTTTAAAAAAAAAACAAAAACAAACAGCCAAGGAAACCTGCTGCTGCCCTGTCCAGGCCTTTTACAAAGTGAAAAGGTATTCCTGCTTCTTCTTAGCTCCCCACCCTACCTTCTACTTTCTCTGGCTTCCATCAAAACACACCCATGGACAAAAATTGCAGCTGTTTTCCTTCCTTAGGCATCCATAGCCAAATACCTCCTAGCAGATCACAGCACTTGATCAGAAAACACAGGAATAAAGTTTGTTTTCTTAAAGGGACTATTGATTGAGTACGCTTAAGATCAGTTAGAATGCTAATTGATTTTGGTTTTTAAAGTTCTCGTGGTACATTGTAAAACAAGAAACCACTCTGTCTAGCTGAAGTCTTTACGGAGAGGGGGCTTTGTATCTGATCTTTATACATTGGTCCTAAAAGTCTTCTTCATCAACACTTAACCCAGTGTTATCACTATAATGGGCACCAGGAGCACTGTCTGACCATGAATGCTCTCACTCAACTCAATGACACGCAAAAATTCTGTCTTACAAAGGGATCATGGGTGTTATGGTCCTGATCACCCTCATCTGGGGCCTCCTTCCCCCTCTCCCTGGCTGGGATCTCTGCTTAAGCTCAGCCCTGACCCCCCTTGGAAGGAGTCTTTGGGTGTGCTTTAGCTGAGGCTGCTGCTCCTCTGGCCTTTGATCTGCAGGCTGCTTACTTAGCTTAGCCCCAGACCCTGGAGGCACTTTTGGACCTGGGCTCTGGTTTTCCCTGTTCCCTCTCTGAGGTTCTGCTATGCTGAGATGTGGACCACAAAAGCCCTGCCAACCTGGGAGTGTCTCTCCAGGGAGCTTTTTGCCCTGACAACAGATTCCTGTGCTTTCTTATATAATAATGCACTTCATGTCCTGATGTAAAATACGCATATTGATCAACAAGATGGATGGGCTTTGGGGCTGAATTATTTTTTGTACCTTAGAATGTGTGTTCTATACAGCAGAAGGTTAAATACAAAGGCCTTAGGCTTATTAAAAATATCTAGCTGGCTGAATGTTGTGTGGTGTGCCTTTTGCACTGGTCAATAACTAGTCAATAACAGTCACCTTTGCTATGTGAAAGTCATGCAAGTTATTTGTATGAAGCTGTATTTTTCTTTTATTTATTTTAGTAGTAGCTAATAGTGGATAGCCTGCAGTGTGAGCTAATAAGACCACATGGGGTGTGAATATCTAATGGTGAAAATGAGTTTGCAAGTTAGAAAATATGAGTTTATTGAATGCATTTGAGTGTCTGTCTAAGGGCTGAGTCCTGGATTACACACACCTGACAATCCTGACCCTGTGTGGCTACCTGCAACCTGTCAGAGACCAGCATTGCTTGAGCACTTCAAGCTCTCTGTGTGCATAAACAATTGCAGAAGCAGACTTTGTAACTCTGAAGCTTTGGAAGTTCTATTCAACCAATTATAAACATGCAAAGTACCCCCATTTTTCTCATGTGTTCTTTACTCATAACAAGAAATTAGGATTAATAACAGCTGTATGTAGCAAATTAATGTTATATCTAGCTTGAAGAGACGGTGCATAAAATGCAGTTTTTTGAGGAAGAGATTAAGCAATTTAAAAATCAAATGCTATTTTATTCTCATATTGGGATATTGCCATCTTTGGCAGTCTGCTGCTCTGCTGAGGGCTTGCTTGAGGTCAGTGGCCATCCAGGCAGTTTATATACAAAGAAGAATTCTGCAATCTTTACTTAATTGCCTCCCTAACTTCATCAAAGCATTCTGACTTAGGATGTGGCAGTTTGGGGCCTGCCATTATAAACTGTGTTAAATTGGCCAGCTTAAAAGATAACTCAAAGTTATCAAGTTCGAGAACTTCAGCACAGTCCTGATTTTGCTTCCAAGATTAAACATACAAGTTACTGAAAGTTTTATGTATAGAATGTTACATGATCTTTTTTCAGCTAAAATAATTCTTTAGAGTTAGAACTGTGAATGCACAGCAGAATACTTAAGGTCATGCAATTTTGAAGTTAGAGATGTTCTCTGTGTTTAGTTTTCTTTTGCTCTTCCCCCTTTCTTTGTCTTGTTACCCCTGCTCCTACCTGGATCTGTTAATTGCTGTAGGTTGGCTTGAGGTCAGTGGCCATCCAGGCAGTATATGCAAAGAAGAATTCTGCAATCTTTACTTAATTGCCTCCCTAACTTCATCAAAGCATTCTGACTTAGGACCTGGAAGTTTGGGGCCTCCCATTATAAACTGTGTTAAATTGGCCAGCTTAAAAGATAACTCAAAGTTATCAAGTTCGAGAACTTCAGCACAGTCCTGATTTTGCTTCCAAGATTAAACATACAAGTTACTGAAAGCTTTATGTATAGAATGTTACATGATCTTTTTTCAGCTAAAATAATTCTTTAGAGTTAGAACTGTGAATGCACAGCAGAATACTTAAGGTCATGCAATTTTGAAGTTAGAGATGTTCTCTGTGTTTAGTTTTCTTTTGCTCTTCCCCCTTTCTTTGTCTTGTTACCCCTGCTCCTACCTGGATCTGTTAATTGCTGTAGGTTATAATGAATGGAAGCCAGAAATGCTCAGCCCAGCACTGTAGGAGTAGAAACACATCTGAACTTGTATGTAGAGCTTGCAGCCCAGACTGATCCCCTTTCTCTTCAGCCAAAACCACAGAGCCTGCTGCATCTGAGCCTTTTATCCCAGGTTGCTCCTGTGCTGTTACTGAGAGGATAATTATCTCAATAGCAGCGACATATGAACCACAGCCTTCGTGATAACAGACTTCTGAGATTTATAAGCCACTTACACGGAATCCATGAAACCAGAAACCCTCATTCACTTATGAACCCACCCCAAGCTCTTCACCAACTCAGCAAGTCTGAAATCCATGTAGGAACTATTTTTTCACACTGCTAACCTCTTGGATAAGAGGAAGTAGGGAAGTCCCTTGACAAATTCAAGTTCCTTTCAGGAAAAAAGACCCTGCCAGGCTAGGTAGGGCTATTCATTCAGGGCATGGGGTTCTGCTGAAAATATTGAACTGGCTGGGAGCCACCTCAGAGAGCAGAGGTGATCAGGACTTAGCACAGGCCAAGTATCTGCTGACAACTCTGTCCCAGGGAGTGACACAGCATTGCTTTCCACAGGAAAGCATCATCTTTCATGATGCCAGTATGCTAAATTCCTTGTCATGTTCCCTTACCTGTGTCTCACCTGCACTCTTGAGCCTCTGTGTGTTACAGCCTTTGAGTTCATAGGCAGCAGTTGCTAAAGAAAGGTTCAGCACCTCTTGGGCACAGGATTTCAGAACTGTGAATGTGTAAGTCTGCCTGAGTATTGCCTGTGTCCTTTGAGAGGACAAATCTGGTGGAAAACAAGTGGGTGGTGAGACCACAGGGGCTCAGCGGGGCGAGCCAGGGCTGGGAGCTGTCCTTGTGTCACACTGAGCTGTGGCTGCCAGGAAAGCACGTGGATGTTTGCCATCCACTTCAGGTGGTGCTCAAGGCTTGTGCAAGACCTGTTTGTAACCACAAACAACAGGTTTCAGCCTGCTTTAAACAGAAAATTAAATCCCAACAGGTAAAAAACCCCCACTTATCCAGAGGAGTGATCATTTCATGCAAAGGTTATAAAGAATGCAGTGATAAAGTCTTTAGTTCTTTTGGGGAAAAGATACATGATTACTTTCTTAAAACAAACTGACTTTTCAGAAATAATTTCTGAATAATTAACTTGTAATTTGGAAATGAGTTGTTTTTTTTTTTAAACTCCTGAATTAGTGTATACACCTCTAGAAGTATAGGGGGGAAATCAAATCAGAGTGTGAGTAACAATTCTATAAATGCAACAAGTAATGATGCAGTATTTTTTTTTTCTTCTTAGAAATGTCTAAACAATAGAAATACCTGGATATTTTAGAAATATCTAACCAAAAGGGTGGTTTGAAAAGCTTACAGTTTGGTAATAGTGTGATTTTATTTTACTGGTTTCAATGCTATATTAATTATACTATATCGTATAGTTGTGTTAGTATTTCAGTATTAATGAACATCTGTTAATATTTTTAATAACAGACAAGATAAGAAAGAATCTGTGAGCAAAAAAAATTTGCACTTTCCAGAAGATCTGCTTTTATAAACTGGGTTGCTCTAATAAATGACTCAAGCAGCAGCTCCAGATAAAGAACTCAGTGTGGCAGGTTTTTTTAGATCCATTTTTACTTAAGCAAACATTCAGAAGGTCAGCTACTCTCAAGACAATCCAGGTAATGTTTGGAGCTCTGAGCAGCCTGATCTAGTGGAAGGTGTCCCTGCCCATGGCATGGGATTGAAACAAGATGAGTTTTAAGGTCCTTCCAAGCCAAACCAGTCTGTGATTCTGTGATCTTCAACAATTTACCTCTAAGATTTTTCTCTACATATTACCTGGCTGAACTCTGCTCTGACATGCTCTCTCATATAATAAAATTGCTTTTCACCTTTGCAAAATATTTTGGTGCTCATACCAATATATATAAAATAAATACTAGAATCAGGGAAGTCAGGTTTCCAATTACAGAAATGCTTTCCCAACATAAAAAAAAACACAAAAAAACCCAATTTTGTTTTCAGGATGATTTTGAATGGAATTTGGCCTTACTGACTCAATCATGTTAAAGGAAGAGGTAAGTGGGTGTCAATAAGGTCAGGAGGTCATCTTGAAGGGGTTTTTTTTTAATTAACTCAGTATTTTTTTCTGCCTGTGTAGAATATAGACAGTCAATGTATCTTATGAAGAATCAACTCATTTGCTTGTGCAAGAAGCACAATCTGTAATTTTGGAAGAGAAATTGCATTCAAGCTGTAAAGCAAACAGAAGAAGTTGAAGGCTTAAAGTACTATTTATGTTTAAATGAAAGTATATGAAATGTTGCCTTTTTCTCTCAAGTAAAACCACAATGGTCTCATTTATTCAGAGGTGGGGAGAAAGAAAACCCATGAAACAGGATTTTTTTTCTGAGGATGATTTTCTAAATGTTACAGTGTCTTGATTTGGAGGATTTGGGTTGTGATGACATGCACTTTTCTGCACACTAGCTCAGGGTGAGGGAGCCAGTCTTTCTGCACACTACCTGAGGCATCAAGCCCAGGCAATTTTCTCCATGAGATCTTCCTTTTCCACCAGTGGTGAACTGAGTAAATACAACTAGCTAGGGTAGATTAAACTGCGAAGAGGGTCTCAATTATTTTATGGTTTTTAAAGCATTTATCAGTGCCCAAAGTGATTATTACACTTTCAACAAATGCTTTTATAAATCATGTGACCCACTATTCTTGCAAAAAGACAGAAGTTAAACCTGTATGTATAAAACAGGTACCCATCTAATGAGTTCACAACAATTTATGATCACTTCAAATAATCCTTTTTCTTATCCTGTTGAATTACAAACAATTACCTCCTAAGTTTCAGACCATACACCTTGACAGACACATATTGCACTTTTTGTATATTTTACAGTGTTTTATGTACAGCAATGCCTGGAAAATATCTCTTGTATCTGAATCAACTGTGCCTCTGACAATGAGCATATATTTACTAAAATTGAGCAATTTCATTGTGAGAAGATGAAACATAAGAAATGGATAAGTCTGACTTAAATCCTGGTAAGGCCTGGATATTTCCAGAAGTCCTGGAAGGGTGTTGTGTGTTTTCCTGCATAGAGACACTATCTCTTGTTAAAGACAATTTATATATGTGTAAATCTTACCTGGGCTTGTGGTATCCTTTAACAATGCCTAAAGAATTCCCCAAATGGTTCTTCAGAGGGACTGTGTGTGTTGGAAGTAAGTTTCTGTACTGCTTGTAGACAAGCTTGCTCTGTGCTGTAAGGCATTTGTGTCTCACCAGGAGGAAGAATTAAGACATTTGAAGGCTTGAGGTGTTCAGTTCTCCTCCTGTTAGGGGCAGGTAGCTCTTCCCTGGCCAGGTGCACACTCCCACACTGTCCTGGGGAATGCTGACCACACTGGTGCAGGCAGAGCAGGAGGAGATGGAGTCAGGCCAGTCAGCTTCTGGGTGTCTCCAGGCACAGCACTCCTTCATGCAGTGCTGTTCTTCTGTAGCCAAATATTTTAGATTGTAGATTACAGAAAGTGCTCCCCAGATGAGGTTAAAAAGTATAGGCATCTGTTAGATTTAGGGAGTTTATTATGTGCTTGTTTCAGGCAGAATGAGATTGCCTTTCCTCAAGCAATTCAATGAAGAAGAGGCAGCTAAGGAGCAGCTAAGGAGGTGGGATGTGTCTTTCCACTGAACAGAGGCTGTTCTTAGCATATTTAAGATAAATAAGCTGAAGAACATACATTTGAATTTCACAGTTCTAGTGGCTTAGAGAACACAGAGGATTACTTGATTCCACAAATTTAGGCAGAAACTTTTCACTCTTGAGACACAAATTTGGTTGCTAAGGCCAAAAGGAACGGTGAATTGCAAACATCTCTTCGTTCTTCACGCCTGTCTCTTCAGTGCACCCAAAGTGTGGTTGTCAGGAAAATCCTTTCTCCAGTCAGTGCTGCATGTCAGCAGTGCCAAGGGCTGCTGCCTTGCCTGCTCTCAGCTGAAGTGCACCCCAATACACTCCTCATCCTGCCTGCTTACAGGAAGCTTTATGCACACCAGATGCCAAATTCTCAGAATTATTTCCTGCAGCTCACCAGTTCTTTGTGGAAACATTAAGGGAGAGAAGCCATCTCCTGTCAGGAAGATATGAAATCTCTAAGTGCAAGCACTAAGTCCCTGCAGAGCAGGGGTTTCACAGGCTGTATCTCTGAGCCAATCAAGGCACAATCAAGAAAATGGGAAGATTTGGGAAGTAATTGGTGAGTGCATCCCATGGATGCCTGGCTGTGTCTTAGCCCTGAGAAGTGCTTTTATTCAGCACTGTCATGGACAGCTGCCAGAGTTCCTCTGGATGAGCTAGGCTGATGTCATGCTTTGTTTCAAAGGCCTGCACATAGTGCATGTCCAGGGGAAATACACCTGTAAGGCCTTGCAGAGGGTAGAAAGGGAGAATTCCACTTGTGAAGACCACATTCTTTTGTTGGGCAGTATGAAAAAAAAAAGGTTACTATTTTCAAATTAAACTAAAGGAAAAATGCCATGCTTTTAGCTTTGAATGCTACAGTATCCTACACATGCAATATCTAGAGGCTCTAAATTATGCCACGTTTAATTACTGTGCATGGACAAAAGAAGAGAGTCCTCTAAGAGATTAAACACACTAGTTATTGCTTATGAACAAAGCCTGAGAAATTAGATGGCAGAAGTCTTTCAAAACTCACATATGGCAGCAGTCAGATAAAGAAATTATTATAAAAGCATCCTGAACTGTCAGGTCTTTAACTTGGATGTCACCCAACATTTCATCATCATAAAAATCTGCTTTCTCTATAGCTAGTTGCAAGTCTCATTCTTTATTTTGTTTCTTTTTTCCCTTTTTTCCCATCCTCCAACCTTTCTTCAAACCTAGATGAATCCTGTAATCCACGAGGAAAATGAGCCCTGTTTAACAGCTTGGACTGCTGACCTTTGAAATGTTTTTACCACACCTTTGCAAGCAAACCAAGTACACCTGAGACTGGCCATGAACTGTGGCATTGCCTGGGCTTGTTTTGACCCAAGGGCAGCACCCAGCACTTGGTCCTGTTGACCCTCAGTCCATGGATCCAGCCTGTCCAGGTCCCTCTGCAGAGCCTTCCTGCCTTCCAGCAGATCCAAGTATTTCACTAGAATTATGAAATAAATCAGAAAATTGCTAATAGCTGTCATTAGGTGAATCTTATGTGAAGATTATAGCAAATCTAATCAAATAAAATGGATGTAATAAGAGGTAAAATTAAAGAAAAATGTTTCCATCTGCATGGTAGACAGCTGTGTGTAGCGAAAGCTCTGCTGAAGACAGGTTGAGTGGATTGTAGAAAATGTTAAAATAATTTGTAGCAGAGTCTATAGAAAATAGCTTATCAAAGTCAGCAGGAAGCTTGGGGAAGTATTGATAAGAGCATGAGAATACATGGAGAGGCACATTTGATCTTCTTGATGACAGAAATAGTCAACTACTGTTCCTTTCAGACCTTTAGATGCATTTTTATGAATAAATAAACTTCCTTAAAAGAAATATACATTCCTTATGACATCAGTATTTGAGTCAAATAGAAATAAATCCACAACTCTGAATTTTGGGAAACAATAATTTTCTGTATGCTGAGAGACAAATGTATACTACTTTGTGGTTTCCAAACAAGTGAAATAAATTACAGCATAATTTTTCATCTTGGTTCATGTTTTTTGTTAAGAAAGGCTGACAGAACATAGAAACAAACAAAAATATCTGCAATATTTATTCTGCACTGGTCAAGTAACTGCATAAAAACATTTCTGGACCTGACTTAATAATTCTAGCTCCAAGAATTCCCTGTGACTACAGAGCAGAAATACCACAGGCAGCTCGAAGTAAGCTGGTTCAGATTTGATGGCACTCCAGGAAACTCTACCTATGCAAGTTCAGCTGAACTGATGCTTGGCTGGAAGCTGCCCTACATGTGTTTCACTGGAAAATGTAGCTCAGCCCGTGCAACTGAGAACTGCTCAGGCTTGGACAATATTTATTTTGCTGAAGAGAACAATGGCTCTGCACATTTTGTCATATTAGTTTCTTTTAAACCAGAATTTACAATTGAGATCAGGACTTGGCCAAAGTTATTGTGTGGGTAAGTACAGTTTTAAATGAGAATTTAAAACAGTTTCTATTCTGTGAAGATCAAAGCAAGCTGAAGTTATGTGCTGTGTTGGTGTTGACGCTGAAATGGGAATGCCAGATCTTCCTTGCTATCCAGCTTCCAGATGTGGCTGCCTTCCAGGGATGGCTCAGCACTTGCCTCACATCTCTGCAGGGTATTCTCATCCCAGGCTGTGGGCAGCACAGGAAATGCTTTTTCCTGCTCTGTTATTCCTCTTATGATAAGCAGCCAGGGCAGCAGCAGTGTGCCTGCTGACAGGCACAGTGCACTCCAAGCAAGGCTGGAAAGGAATTGCAGCAGCAGCAGCTCACTGCCACTGCCCTACCACAATTAAAGCAGAAAACCAGTCATGCTGGCCTCTGGGTTTGTGTTGCTCCTTTTAATTTCTGTGTGTGCAACAAAATGCACCTTGACAAAAAAGCCAGAGCTTTTAATTTTAGAGGTATTGCACTTTTTCAGTGGTGAGACCTTCTTGTTATTGACATTTGGTTTAAGTCCACAGCTTAGCTGGACAGCAAAAAATGCAATGCTGCCATGTCTTTGTAATTATTTCTTCAAGGTCATAATGCACTTGTAGAGTGACCGGTTTTTAGGAAAAGTCAGTGAAAAGATACAAAAATCTTCTAAACATTCAGACATATATATGCACACTCATGCCTTTTTATTATTCAGGTGATTTAGGATTGTGTAGAGAACTAACTTGAAAGAATATCTCTAGTTTAGAAACTAGATATCTCTGGTTTAGAAATATCTTCCAGGAGAAAAACTCAGCTGAAAGAAGTCTGGACTTTTTGTGCCTGGACAAATGACAAAAAATACAATAGATGTGAAAAATACATAGTTTTTGCTTTATTATACAGATATTCCAGATGAGTGTATTTTTTTATTTTTTGCTGAGACTTCCTGTGCCTCAGCCTTTCAACAATCAAAGAGTAAAGGTTTTGAAGGCTGCATTCCCAGCTGGGGTGTGTTGGCTATGTACCAGTGGAGCTGTGCAAGCCTAAAGTGCTAAAGATATGGCCATGTGTTAGTAAATATCATAAATCTTTAATATAACTACCTTGTATAGCTATATCAGATAGTCATACACTATCTGCTTTTCATGGCATGTAGCGCACTTGGGCTTTGGCTGTTAATGAATACGGAGTGAAATTTCACAGCTGAATTTTTAAGAGGCTTAGGAAAGTGAAACCTGAAAGGGCAGTTATAGAACAACACATTATTTCTGAAATGAAATTCACATTCTATTGTCATCACATTTTTCATTTTGTGGTTCTCTGATTTATGTCAATCCTAGCAGGACCCACTGCACTGTAACACAGACAGAAGAGGTCTGTCTGCACCACAGTGAAACTCAGCAAATACATTAATAAATCAAAATAACATCAACTGTGGAGTCCACATCTGTACACACACATACAGGTTTCAAAAAACAGGTGAGCTCATTTCCCTCAGCTCCTTTAAATGTAAATGCTTTACATTTCCCCTAAAAGGTGATGCAGGACTTGGCACTTTCCAATGAGCAAAGTGCTCTGTATGGCTCTGCCTTCCCACAGGCTGCTGCATTCTGCGTGGGGAGCTCTGCTCCATGCTGCAGAGGGCCAGGACAGCCAGGACAGCTTGTCCCACTGGTGATTCATTCACAGGGCACAGCTGAGTGGACACTGGAATGGGGTCTCTAAGCAGGGAGGAGTTGGGGCCTGAAAAGACAAGTGACTAGGGAGCTGCACAGATTCCTTGTGGTCTGTGTGGGTCCCAGCAGCCCAGCACACATCCTTGTGCTGTGCTTTCATCTTGTTACAGTCCTGGCTCACGAAGGACCAAGCACAATGCTTCCTTACAGCTGCCACCCTACGTGGCTCTTTGTGCCTCAGGGAACCCGTGACTGAAAGAGACACCACAGCAGGGCTTCATCTTCTCACCCTTCACTCCATGAGTAAAAACTTCCACACACCTCACTCCTCACCCCCCTTCAGTCCTGCTTCCACCAAGGGTTAAAATTCTCTTTGGACTGGCATGAGGAGCACAAGGCTCCAGCGAGCAGACTGCTGACCTGAACTCTGGCCAGCACTGAAGGATCACGGTCAAATAATTTCACCCTCCGTGAGCTTCTCCTCTGCTAGATAAAGCTACAGTGTGTGAAACCAGTCAAACTTCAAAACATATCCAGTCCTTGCATGAAACTACTAAGACTTTTCTAAAACTAGGAAACACAAGAAGAGCTGATTGTAGTGTGACTTATGTAAGCAGTGCAAGGTACAGAGCAGTCAGAACAAAGTGATGTCACTCAGCTTGCACAATGTGTGGTGAAATGTAGGCACTGCACTGATTTATGGATGTACCTGCTGGACTCTAAATTTAGACTATGTTCTTGGGGTTTTTATAAGGGGCAAACCACGGCTGCAAGCATGTCCTGTGATGTTGTCATCACTCCTGCAGGAATCCTGGTTCTGGCCTCTGCCTGGCTGTGTTCAACACACTAATGATTCAGACTGCATGTCTGTCTGTGTGTGCTTGCATAGGGACAAGGTCTATTTTATTAACAATACACACTCTTTCTCTTAAGTGCCTCTATGATACTGCTCACTATTAGGACAGGATGATTTTTTTTTTTTAAATGAGGGATTTATTGCTTTATCTTTAAAAATATTGATTGCTCTATGACTGCATCAGCTTACTCCTGTCTAGATGAGATTCTAGATGAGATGCTATTATGATTTCTCATCATATCCAGTGGAAAATGAAGGATCTGGTTTTCACTTTCATAGCCGTAAAGATGGAGTTAAATGACTGGAGAAGTAATAACATAAAACCAGTCAAATCCCCTAGTTCTTGCCAAGAAATAAAAGCAGTGTCTAAGAGTCATATTTCGAGATAAGAGCTGGGTTTGTGCTCCCTTTTTATTTGGAAAGAAATTCCCAGATAGTGCTGTTTTTATGCAGCTTGAGAAACGTGCTCAGCCTACTGCTGTGCAGCTTTGGGATGAGTTCAGCTTCTATAAAAAGGAGGTGATCTCATCTTCACTACTTAAAGATGCATCACCCTATCTTTTCCCCTTGGCCCAGCACAAAGGGGAATTTGAATTTATGAACCCTAAAGTGGCTTTTAAAGGATTGACCTGACTGACAAAGGCATTAGTGTTAACCCCTTCAATTCCAGCCTGTCCACGCTTGTGCCCTGGCACCGAGAGCAGCTGGGAATTGAGATCCATGCAGGGCATGTGTGGTGCATTCCCTCTGAGCTCAGGAATCACTCCTGTGGCAATCCCTGGGGGCACACAGTGTGTGCATGCTCAGCTCTAGGAAAAGAGACAGGGATAGAACGTCCCCTGCACTCTCTGGTTAGACTGTGAGAGAACTGGTAGCCCCACAGAAAGGAGAAATGCTATATTACAGGCATTTATCAGCATATTTACCATTAGCAAAGTGGAGTTTGAATCCTAAAGTTACATTTTGACATGCCCACTAGGATGTGATTTTAAAAAGCATATATTTAAGTGAGAAATGCTTCAGGTCCAGCTATTCATTTGGGGCCAAATACTAAAAGTTATTTAGGCTCCAGAAACTTCTTGTTGTTCAATTTAATTTGAGGATTTCAGAATTAAACTCAAAGCATTTGCTCTGAGGTTTTTTTGTCTATGTGTATACAAAAAGGCAGATTATCTGTTGATAAAAGGTGATAATCTGTTTAACTTTAGCTACCTGCTTACATTTTCATGACAAAACAGTGGGGTTGTTTTGCACAGTCATTTAGTAAAGCTAGTCTAATCCCAAAGAAAATTTTTTAAAAAACTGTAGAAGAGACACATACAATGTTGAGAAAAAAAATTTACACAGAATAGTGTATTTGATGTATTTGTCTTTGTGTATTCTAGAAAGGTTTCTCATTAAGCCACAGCATAAGAGGATGTGGACTGGAATGCAGAAATGGTTAAGAGTGCTGCACTTAGAGCATTTCATAGCTAAATATTCAGCTCTTTCTGTCTTTCCACTGCTTTGTTCCTGCCTGCCACTGACAGCACACACCTCAAAATGCAATCCAGTCCTGTATTTATATTTCAGTCCCTTCTATTGTATTTCTTCTTAAGAAATTCCTTAACTTCATCCAGTAGTTTTAAAATAAGCTATAACAATGACAAGTTACTGAACACAAGAGGTGTCCTAACAAGAAAGAAAGGTTTCACCCGGTGGCCACAGGTGGAGCTGCTGCTGCTCTGCAGGTGCTCAGGGCAGAGCAGCTTTGAACAGGTCCAAGGAAAAGAAAAACCTCAGTCCAGGGAACTTCTCTGCCTCAGCTGGCTAAAAACTAACTAAAAGCCAAGGAGAGCCCTGTCCTGCTGTCTGTCCATCTGCAGACAGCACAGTCCAGCAGCAGGATGTGGAGCAGTGAGTGCAGTTCCTGAAAACAAACTCTGCTTCTTCTCTCCCCCTTTGCTCTCAGAACCTGTCTGAAAGGTGCAAAACTTATTTCTGGGCTAAACAGATGAGTGGGGATACAAGCATCATAAAGTCACCCCAGGACATCATTATAAAAATGGCATTTGCAAATATTTACTTTGTTTTGATTTTATGAATCAGAAATTATTATTATAGTCGGAGATTTGACAAATAAAAGAATACATTCATTACAGCAGTAAGTCTAGTGTCTCTCTGTTTAACATCCCCATTAATGCTCAGGGTGGGGGAAAGAGTGAACCCTTGGTAGGTTTGCAGAAGACACCAAGCTGGCAGGAGTGGCTGATACCCCAGAGTCTCATGCTGCCTTCCAGAGGGACCTCGACACGCTGCAGAAATGGGCCAACAGGAACCTCAGGAAGTTCCACAAAAAAAATACAAAGTTCTGCCCCTGGAGAGGGACAACCCCAGGCAACATTGTGAGCTCAAAGCAGCAGAGGGGGAGAAGGAGACCTTCTAGACAAGGACCCCCTGTGTGTCCCTGTGAGCACCAGGCTGAAGCCATGCTGCACTGTGCATTCCTGCAAGGAAGGCCAGCAGCATCCTGGACTGCTTTGGACAGAATACAGCCAGCAGGCAGAGGGAGCTGATCCTTGATCCTTTCTCAGTGCTGGTGAGTCCACACCTGGAGCTGTGCCCAGTTCCAGGCTCCTCAGTACAAGAGAGACATGAGCATAAAGGACAGAGTGCACTGAAGGGCCACGAGGCTGATGAAGACACCAGAGCCCCTCACGTGTGGAAAGGCTGAGAGCTGGGACTGTTCATCCTAGAGAAGAGATAGATTTGGGGGACCTCACCAATGTGCTTAAATAGCTGAAGGGAGAGTGAAAACAGGATGGAAGCAGGCTCTTCTCAGCAGTGCCCAGTGCCCAGCAGAGGCCAGGGGCACACACTGAAACACAAGAGGTCCCTCTGTGTTGGCAGTGTTTTGTGAGGGTCCCAGGACAAGGGAAGAGATTAATCTGACTCCATATTTCTTAGAAGGCTGATTTTTTTATATTATGATAGCATATTATATGAAAATAAATGGTATACTTTAAAATTTTATAATATATATTATTTTCTATACTAAAAATAATAGAGAAAGGAATACATCAGAAGGCTAGGAAAGGAATGAATCATAAAAACCCGTGACAGACCAGAGTCCCAACACAGCTGGACTGGGATTGGTCATTAAGGAAAAACAATTCACATGGAACCTATCAAAGATGCACCTGTTGGTGAGCAACCTCCAGACCTCATTCCAAAGCAATCAGATAATTATTGTTTACATTTCTTTTCTGAGGCTTCTCAGGAGAAAAATCCTGGCGAAGGGATTTTTCATAAAATATCATGGTGACACCTCTGAACATCAGGATTTTTTTTTTTTTCTGTGTGGGTGACTGAGTAATAGGCACAGGTTGGCCAGAGGAGCTGTGGAATCTCCATCCTTAGAGACATTTAAAAAACCCCAAATGGGTACAGTCCTGGGCAACCAGATGAAGGTGACTCATCTTGAGCAGAGGGACTGGAAAAGATGATTTCCAGAGGTCCCTGCCACTTCAACCATTTTCTGAGTCTGGGTTAGTGTTGAAGATAAAGTTTTGAAATGTATACTTTTGCATTTCCAGCTCCCTGACTGATAGAGATTGATCAGTTCCATGGATCCCACAAAACTGATACCCTCTTCATGAGCTGGCTGGTTCCATCTTGGATGGCAATCAGGATTAGAAGAAGTAATTTTGAGTTTGTATTCCAGGGAGAAACAAGGGGTAAACCCTTACTGAAAGATGAAATCAAGTCTTTTGCTTACTTTCTACCACTGCAAAACTGAAGTCTACACTCATCACATCGTGATCTGATCTAGAAAAAATACTAGCTCACGTTCATTATGTGTTAAAATCAGAAGAAGTGGGGAGTACCATGAGTCTGACACTTAAATGTGAGGCCCAAAGCTGTACTTAATCCAACTCTGCTGTCACCCATACTGCTTGCAAGGAGGAGTCCAAGGATGTTTAGCTCCTCCTGGGGGTTTAATCTCTCCTTCATGTAGTCTCAACAGTTGTGTTTGTAAATTCATGGAAATATCAAGGGAACAGCTAACATCTTGTTTTTAATGTATATTGTAGATATACCTATTGCAGTGTGTATAGAATGCACTATTAAGCAAGTAAATAATATTTGCTCACCAAATTAAAAGACATTCCTAAGGTAATCAGGTGCAAAACTACCCTGCCACCCAGGCCCTCCTCTAGCCCTTTCTCAGTGACGTTTAGCTCAGATTATTTAATCAAGGGATCACTCTTGAGATGGAATGTGTTTCTCAAGCCTGTAGTAATTATTTCACTGTGATGAATATGAAATTCAATTCATCATTCAGGACACAATGTACATATCCTAAGTGTTGCCCAGGGATTAACAGGATTTATGAGCAGATAGAACTCTGGATACAGCTTTAATATGCCTGCAAGTCCAAGCAGTGATAAGCTGCAAGTGTTTAAGCTGGGGAAAGCTCTTGTTGTGCTGCCTAATTAAACCTCTTCTGGTATCACCTTTATTACTCTTGATATCTTGCAGACAATTTGAACTGCAAATTGGTGAGTTCTGCCTTGATTTTGGTAATTGCTAATTATTAAAGCTCTTTGGTTCATATTGGAGAAGGTGTTTCATAATCCTGTTGGTAGGGTGGTCACAGTATCATCAGCAAAATCCAAATTATGCTTGCTGTTGTTAAGCTATCTGGTGCTGCATAAGCCAAATGATAAATACTTTTTCATATAATTCTCATTATACCCTCTCATAATGAAGCAGGCAGTGACATAAAGGTGAAACAAGACTTTTTAATTTGACACTCAGTTCTGTTAAACTGTTCCTGGAAGCTATGTTTACCTAAAACATGAAACTATGCCTTGCTAGAAGAGTTTTCATATACATTATTTTTCTTGGATTTCATAATACTTCAAGATGACATTGATACTAAAGCCTGTCTAAAGCTTTCTTTAAATATGAGAAGTTGGGTGGCTTCTGCTGTTCAATTATCTCTTTGATGACTATTCTTAGGGTAAAAATCTGGTGGGGCCTTGGTTTTCTGGAAAGAACCTTATCTTGATCTTTCTTTATTTTTGCTTTAGTTCATTAATTCTTTTTAAGTCACTTCTGTCTTTGGAGAACACTGAAGGGACCCCAAAGCCTTCAGTTTGTGCACATGCTCAGGTCATCCTTGGCATTTTGAATAAAGTGCTGCTCTCCTGTCCCTCCTTCTGGCAAAAGCAAGGCTGATCTCACAAAGCACAGATACACAGTAGAAGCAGTCAGTGTAAAATTACAGTGCACTGAAAAACATCAAGAATGGGCTGTTTGTGGGAGCTATTGATACATGTAGAACATGCTTACCTGTTCCAGAATCTATTAGAGCTATTTTAAGAGGACTTTGATTTCCACAGTGTGTCTTTATGAGCTGCATAAAACAATGAGTGCTTAATAGTTTTACAAGTGCTTGAGATGAGACTACCACCAAAAAGGAACCTGTTTATGGGCTTAGGCTCTGTCAGAGGAACTCATAAATGGCTGTAGGTAAAGTCACAAGCAAGGTAAACACAAGGGAATGGTCTGCAGTGTGAGCAAAGTGGCTGAAACCTCCTCACAAACCAAACTCACCACTGCTCTTGAGATTGCATGTGAGAATGAAGTGAGGAGGGCAGTGCCTGTGGCAGGAACACCTCCCTGCACTTCATCACCCACTTCAGACAGCAGAGGACAGAAACAGCTTGGCAAGGCACACACACAGAACAGCTACCAAATGCTGACTCAGGCATGAAAACAACCCTCCCTGAGTTATGTCAGAGAAGCTGACAGAAAATGGCTTTTTTGAGCAACAGCTCAGTCATCCAGCTGTGCCAGAAATACATGTCTCCACAACAAGACATTGAGGGGCTGGGATGTTCCATTACTGAGATTCCAATTAGCTAAAACGGGGACAAAATTGGTTAATGCTTAAGCTGATTCAATCAACAGTCTTTAAATTTAAATGCCAGACTAGTAATCATTTCAAGCATGTTCTCAGCTATGCACTTGTGACAGCCTGTGGATGAGCCGATTCAGAAGATGCATCCAGTGAAGCTGATCAAGAGCTGGTTGACATACATAATTTAATTTCTATTTTTGCTTCTCTCTTTTTTGTCAATCACTCGTCTGTTGAGAATTCACAGCGATTTACTCATCAATGCCAAGAGTAACTACAATTAATACACATAAGGGTATTTCTTACATACCAGTAGCAAAATCTTTGAATTTGCATTTTTCTAGAAATCTAGGCATGTGACCTCTCTGCGTAGTTTTTGTAGCTAGCTCACTGTGTTTATGAACTCACATAGCTGGAATTGTCCCCTCAGTTCACACCATGAGTCACCTTATTTAGTCTGGCTTTACTGGATGAGTCTGAAAGAATTGGGAAAAGCCCATTGAAAAAATTACAAAAAAAAAAAATAAACCTGTCAGCTGTAAGACTTTTTCTAAGTACATGTTCTCATGTTTTGGGGAATATTTGAACCTTAGGATTTGTTAATCCACAGACAGCCCACTTGCTCCTCTGTGATTAAAGCAGATTGTAACAGTTGGGACCAAATACTTCACTAAACCCTTTATTTGTTTCCCAGTTATGAAATGTTCTCTTCTGTTCTGTCAGTTTAACTTATGCCTTGCCTTCTTTGCCTACAGCTGAAGAAAACTCTCCAGCTGTCATCTCAGCTCCTCTGTCATCCCCCTCTTCTGCACAGTCATGCTTTACACATCACTTGCTATTACTACATCCTCTTCCTTCGGCACAGTAACAGATCTGATTTCATAATCATATGAAATCCTGTGTGAGCTTCAAAATTAAGCTCAGGGAGGAACCTTTTCTATCTGCTGTGGCAAACACAAAAAACCCCCACAAACATCCCAAAACCTTGCTTGCAACAACATAAAGTTTATCTACATACTGAGAAGATATTAAAATGCAATAATCGCTATTAATAAAACTTTAAATTATTTAACATCTTAACAATACTGATGAAGATTCCTAACACCATGTAGACAAACTTAACGTACTCGGCCATCCCTCTGAGACCTTCTCAGTTTTGGAAAAATAATTTTTGTTTTATAAAAAATACCATTTCATTTACATAAATATGAAACAACATTTCCTTTACAAGAAATGTGGTGGTAGTAAATAAAAGTGTCATTTCTATCAATTTGATTAAAGAAATAATCTCTATTATTGAGACTTTTCCACCAAAACAAGTTGAATGCTTATCAAGGATCAGTGGTTAAATAAAATAATATTAGGAACAGCTATTAATTTCTGAAGCAGGGTTTTCTTGTTGTAGTTGTTGTTGTAGCCACAGACCTTTGAGATTGTACAAACACAAAAGACTAAGATATCTACAAATTTTGTCTTTAACTTAGCAAGAGCCTTACTATGAATTGCAGAAGTGGTGAAGGTTGGAAGTGTTTCAGGCCAGGCTGGACGGGGCTTGGAGCATCCTGAACTAGCTGGTGTCCCTGCCCATGGCAGTAGGTGGGCTGGATGAGCTTCACAGTTCTTTCAACCCCAACCATTCTGGGATTCTACACCACAGAAAATTTTCAATCAGCAATTGCCATCTTTTGCAGAATTCTCTCCTAGGATTCCTACACTAGGAATGTGGACATTGTTGGAGATGTCAGTGCCCTGATCAGAAGCAGAAGATGGTACCAGGAGCTAAAGTGGTAGATGTTCTTTGCATCCTTGGTTTAAACTCCCAGAAGCTGGAAATGGTCAGGGCCTGAGGATGTCCTTGTACTTCCTAGTTTTCCTAGTGAAGACTTCTACCACTTTCTATATTAGGTTCCTGTACAGTGTTCAGGTAGCTTGTGCTTTCCCTCGGAATCTAATTCTATTACCAGTAGTAACATGCTAACACTGATTTTTAATATTACAACACAGATTACCACAGTACTGCATTGATGAAATTCAAAGAAGTGGGCTCTGAAATGACCTATGGTTCTTATTATATATGACAGCAAAGATGAGCACCTAAATTCTCAAAGCCTGCTTTATACCTCCATCAGAGTAATTTTTATAATGCTTATTTTTAATTCTGTTTTTTAAAAGTTCAGAAATTGGTAGATGAACCTCTTTTCTTGTTGGGAACTGGTAATAGTGGAATCAGCTTGTTTTTAATATCTGCTTTCCCCAGTTACAGCATTTCCTCCTGCATGACACACTGCTTCAGCATTTGAAACAGAAAACAGTATCTGCTTTTATGATTACAGTTTTCAGATCTAATTTCAGTTTATTATTAAATCTTCTATATTTTATCTCCACTTGTTCTCACTGCTCTTTCTTTGTGTCCTTAAAAACACACAAGAATTAGTTTTGATTCTACCACATATAGTCTCAATTTTAAATTCCTTTTTTAATTTTCTTTTTCCATTCAAGAAGGCATAATGTGTAGGCACAATTATAAGATTTGACATTTGTGGCCACCCTAACAATGTTTGTCAGATTGTGCATTAAAACTGGCTCCCCATTTTAGCTTATATGACTGAGAGAAATAGGTAAAATACCATTGTGAATGTCAAATGGCATTATCACACCATTCAATTTTTATATCCCACTTTCCATACAAAGCTGATATAAAACCAAGGTACCAGAATAGACATAATTATAAATTATATATATATGTGTGTGTGTATATATATATATATTTTAGTTATAAACATGACCTGTAAAACTGATAATAATGGACAAATTCTATTTTGAAACCTCTGATATCAGAATGAAATATTTTTCCAGGTGGCTGCAAACATGTATAACAAATTCTTGTTACTTCACACCACCAAGATTCTTTCATGGAAATGTCAGATAGCAAAAAATAAAAACTTTAGTACTTGTATGTGCTTGACCACCATATTAATAAAACCTAATTTCCTTTTTTAAAATTCCAGTGACAAAAGCAGAAGACTGTATCAATCCAACATAATCCTTGCAAAAAAGTCCAGTATTCACTAAAGAGCATGTTGAATATCATCCAAGCCCATGTGATACAGCAGCAACTGTATTAGAGCTAGTTATATATACTTCTTTTAAAATAATAAAAGGATGACAGCAGAATAGAGCCTTCCACTGTGGAAGGACATGCTCAGTATCTCCACCATAACACACAAGGCTTAGATTTTATTTGTGCAAGAAATCTCTGAAGGATCTAAGGCAATGTGAAGTGCATACGTGTAAAATCAATGTTCCACCATGAATGCTTCTCTCCCAACCATTCAATTTCCACAAATAATATTATATAAACATCAGATTCGTTTAAAAACCTTTTGCAGTTCTTTGATGCTGTGTATAATGAATTTGCAGAATATCAGTGCAGTTATAAATGTTTTTGTTTTCAGGCTACTTGGAATGCAAAAGATCTATGTAAATCTATCCTCAGGCTGTAACTGATGTGAAAAAAGAAAAAAAAAATATAAGGAAGTTAAGAAACTTTGCTTTGATGATTTCTTATTAGAAGTTTTGCTTACTAAATGGTCACGTCTCATCATCCTCCTGGTCTTGTGGGTGATGTGGGATGCAGAATGCTGACTCAGCTGCATGTGCCCCAGATTCCCATGGAGCTCCTTGCTGTCTTTTTGCTTACATGTCATTGCTTCACTTCCATCCCAGAGCTTCCTTCCAGTGTTACCCAGCACCTCTCTCCTAGAGTGACAAAAATGTTGAAGCAATATGAAGCACCAGAATTCACAGCACAGCATGTCTTTAGCTGCACTAGGCTGAGCAAGGCAGGGCCAGCACCACACCTCATCCTCGTTGCTCTGGTGCCCTCTGCTGCAGTAAAGACCTGCTTGGCTTCTGAGTCACCTGGGCAGGGACAGGAGCCTCTGCCAAGTGCCATATGCTGCCACCTCTTCATCTTGATATATTTCCATTTCTGTTCTGTCTCAACAGAAAGGCAGAGCATGACTCTTTACTTCCTTTCCTTCCTGCAGTGGTACTTAGGCTTTGTCACTTTTGAAATTTGTTATTTTCCTTCATAACATTTCTGCATGACATTTTACAACAGCCTTATATTGATCTTCGGGAGATTACATGTGAGTTGAGATGACAACAACTGTAAGAACTATACTTTATAAGAATTCCTCTGTGTGTGTATGCGTGTGTGTAAAAGCATTAATCACTTAAATTAACATTGTCATTTTTGCCCCTTTCTGGAAGATTTTCTCATGTGCTGAAAGAATGGGGGAAAACAAGAGACAGGTAAGGCAATACACTCAGCACAGCTTTTCTACAGTAAGTCTGTATTTTGTTTGGCTGTACACAGACAGCCTTACTCTCACCTGGCAGAGATACCTAAATTGTACAGATTGTAAAGGCAGTATTTATCTAAATTGTAAAAGGTTCTCAGGTTCACATAACAAGCAAGATGAGGAACTGTCTGGTCTCCTGTTCCAGCCACCAGACCTTGTGCATCCTCCACACTCATGCAAGTTACAGTGATTACATGAGGACCAAACTGCCATCTGAGTAATTTTTTCAGTGGAATTTACCAGGCAAAGCACTCTTACTACATGTAGAAGGTGGGATTGTCTTCTGTCTCTGCAGTCACAGCACATTTCTTCAGTAAAAGATGATTTCTTGCAGTTATCTTTGCTTCATATGACCCCATAAGGACACCAAGATTGATACTGGCTTGGTTTGAGAACATCTGATGAAAGATTTCTCCAGTGCACTTTCCAACAAATAGAACTGTCAATTCCCACAGGAAAATTGAGCATCAACCTTACCTAATCCTGACACATGAAACAAGTCCTAACTGCATAAAACAAGTTTAGGTGTTTTTATATTAGTCTGGATTTCAAGGGGCAGCTGCTTATTCAGAAATCAATCCCAGCAGTTTTTTTTAATATACATATATATATATGTGTGTGTGTGTGTGTGTGTGTGTATATATATATATATATGGCTGCAGCTTATATTAATAAACAGTTCACAAAAGATTATTTTCAGTGACAATTTATCAAATTTGTTTAGGTGGGCTGAGATTATTTTTTAGAGATCATAGCTGTATGGTAATTTCCAATAGTCTTTTACCAGATTCTACATGATCACTTTCTCTTTGATAGGCACACACATAACCCCCTACCTTTTAACAAGAATTTCCTCTTCTTCTTTTAAATATCTTTTTAGCATAATATTTTCAGTTTCCTATCTCTCTCATTACTGTACTGGTAAAAAGTTGTTACACACCATTCCAGCAGTTCAATTTCAGCAGGAAACACTGAAATATGTGAACTGTAAATGTACATTACAATTTGTTCCTGTTGTGCATGTTCTTCTGGTTGTGGTAAATTTTCATGAAGACTGACATCATTAATCCTAAAATTTAGGGATTTAAAAAAAATTACATTTCCATTACTAATTTTATTTTTTAACTTGCTTAAGAAGAACACAAGTTTTACAAAAAATATGTTATCTTTTATCATTTTTTTAAGCTTGCTTGAAGGCTTTAATAATCTGACATGCCACATGATGCTGCCTACCCTTCTTTGATTCCAGCAAGTGAAGGATGCAGTATTTACAAAAAAACAGATAGAAAAATCCCCAAAAGGAATCAGTAAGCTGAGTGAAAATTAGTAACTACTGCTGGAATTAGCTCTTATTACCAGGCAGAAATGACTTGGCTGGTTAATTTTTTTGATCTTATTTTTCTGCATAAACTACTGACATAATTGCTAAATAAACAAAAGTGAAAGGATCAGAACATCCTGTGAGCACAGATGGAGCTTACAATGTGTATACATTTTTAAGATATTAAATTAATTTAATTTTAGCAAGAATGTCATCAATCTCTCAGAGATGAAGAGGTATTTTTTGCATGCTCATTGAGCACGTGGAAGGCTGTGGTATGGGTACAAGTTTTGGCCTGTTAACTTACCTCAACTACATTGAAGCACACTTTCTGTTCTGTCAGGGAAATTTCTTATTCTGACACATAAGGCCACAGTGTCTCCAGCTTATTTCTCCCCAAAGCTCTTGGTTTTCTGGTTCCTTTGCTGGGCAGATGTGCTGCCAGCATGAAAAATCTGATCCAGAAAATAAGTTATTCATCTTCCTTGTGTAGTCCTCAGTCTTTGAGTGCAGTTGGACTTCAGCAATTTGATATTAGAAAGTTATGTGGCAGTTTATCACTGTCTCTCCCAGGCAGCAAATTTTCTTATTGTTTTCCATTGACACAGTGCTCTGCAAAAAAAATTTAAAACAAACAAACAAACAAAAAACACCCCAACAACAGCAACAGCAACAACAAGAAAACAAACAAACAAAAAAATCAACAGCAGTGTTCTCTATTTTCATGCACAACCACCACTTTCTCTTTGGATTTCCTTCCACAGGATGCACAATTGCATGTTAAACAAACGAGATAAAACTTGGCACTTACTTGCATGTTAAACAAACAAGATAAAACTGTTTCTACCCTACACAGATGAGTCCAGCATTGAAAACCAGTTGAAGGCAAACACAGTCATTCATTATTCTCTCAGGTATAACAGCTACAACTTACAAGGTTTGGGAGGCAGAGGCTGACACAAATTGGTTTTGTCTTGCACTTCTCAAGCTTGCAAATTGAAAGGAGAATCCCAGAAATACAATATTAAAATTCTGAAACTCAGTCTTCCTTTCAGTGTCAGTTGCAAAACCAGAGAGCTACAAAGAACAGAGCAGAATCAATTAGGCTGGAAAAGATCCTTTGGATCATCCAGCCTGTCTAGCCACGTTGTTGGGCTGTCTGTTGTCTTCTGGGTGGAAGATCCTTGTCAGCCTCTCTAGAATGAGTTTCTCCTGCTTTTCTTCAGGCCCCTAGCTGAAGAACCCAGGGTTAGTTTCCTGGCCTCTGGGTACTCACCTCTCTTTGCCCCAGGGATTTCACAGGGAGAAATACTGGTCTGCTGGCAGAGTGGGATTGCTGAGCGTGCTGTGCATCACTGGCTTCTGTAAGATCCAGATCTGCCTGGAAGGAGAGGAGGGAAGGCTGTCATCCTCAATCACTGTCAGCACCTTAGGAGGAGACAGTGCTGAAGAACTGGTTTGCACCAGGAATTTATGCCACAGCCAAAGAAATCTACATCTGGCATGCACTACCTTGAACGTTAATGAATCTTGGCAAAAACCTCAACAAAAAAAAAACCTATGTCACTATGAAATACTATTCAGAAGACTGATACAATTCCCTGGAACTCCAGACAGGTAAGTTTATTAGCAGAGAATAAACACACAACCTGGTAGATTTTACAGGTTCAAAGTTGTTACAATTAATATGGGCCCAAGCACAGCTTATATAACCAGTACTTCCATAAGAGGATCTGCACCTCTGCAATCTAGGGATTTATTATGGGTAAAAGTACAGGAAAGAGTAACTCACCTCTTTGGTGGAGGGACAATTTTTGGTATTGCTAATTTTTTGAGCAGCACAACGAAAAAGAAAATCAAGTTGGATCCACCACTACTATCTGAAATCTGAGTCAGGTCCCTGTAATTCTATGTGACTATTAAACAGTGAGCTGTAGCACAGCATAATAAATTGCCAATTCTCATGGTTTTGGAAGTTCCATGTCAAAAGAATCTACTATTATCAGACAAGAACTGTTTGGTTGCTCTTCATTCTTCAGCTTTTCTCTGAATCCTGAGAGAGGTCTGTGCTCTGTTAACCTTGAATCCCCTGCTCATCACTGCTCAGCTGCCTTTTTAGAGGTCAGATCTTATCAGCAGCCAAGTGATGGATGTTTTCCTCAGCAAACAATTTCTCACTAAACTTTCAATTTTCTTATTCTTGAGAACTTAAAGATGAAGGGGTTGCTTTGAGGATCAGGGGTTCCATCACAGACACACTATTAGGTTTAGTGCATATACATGGACAACAAGAAAGGCTTTATCTCCCCATGTAAACACAGACTTCCCTGTTTAATACTTTCACCTTTTTAGGGCTCCCCAAATGAAGCCTCCCAAGTGCAGCTTACCACAGAAAGGCCTGAAGTTACAGACACTTTGCTATTGTGAAGATTCAGGAGCACTATTGTATGAAAGATTTTAGGCAAGTCTTGCGTTTTTTTCAGGAGGTCAACACATTTGTATTTATGACCATGTGTCACACATTTTTGCACTGACATAATTTTCTTTCTTACAGATAAAACACGATAATGATCTTCTAACTTAGCAGCATGAAATGTAAACATTGGAGCTATGTAAGGGAAAAATATTATTGACACTATAAAAGGTTCTACTTTATTAATTTTTTTTTTCTAGAGACCTATAAACTTAGCAAATCAAGGGTAATGCAGTTATAGCCTATGTTAATTAACTGATACATAAATGGCTACAGCATGTGAGCAAGCAGTTCTGATGGTAAGTTGTTTGCACATAAACACAGTTATGTAAAGTACATATAGAGAAAATTGATCTGATTTCCCTCACTCTATGGTTTGTTAATTTTTATACTGATTTAGACATCATTGTTGCTTTTTCACAGTGCCATACATAAGAAAGATTAGAAGTCGCAGTGATAAGACCTCTTTAAAGCATGCATAGAAATGTGAATTTGTATTATGTGCACAATGAAGTGATAGCTTACACCGCATAGCATGTCTACAGAATATCACTATAATCCTAATCAGCTTTTCCATGAAAAGACCTAATCTTTACAGCCTTATTTAATATAAAAATTCTACAGTGTAAAAATTAGGTTTTCTTTCAGATCATGACATCAAATTTGAGCTCAGTAATAATCAAGTCATCACACCCATGTTTCTCAGGAGGCAGTTTCCTTGGCACCAGTCCTGTTCCACTCCCCACCTTGAACCAGGAGAAGGGATGCTCCTGTCATCCTACTGACCATTTACTGAGCTGAGCTCCCCAGTTCAGCAATCCCATTGGAAGGAAGCCTGACACTCTATTCAGATATTGCAGGGCAGGGACAAGAAGGCCACAAACAGCCCAGATACTCTCTCCCAGCACAAAGAAAGAATGAGCACAATGTCTGTCCACATTTGGAGTATTTTATGTAGTCATGCATAGTTAGAATTGCTGAAATGCAGTAAAAATAATTAAATTCATTTTGAGAAATCTGAAAGTAAAAGGAAACTCTGTTCCCACCAGGAACCTAGCAGCCAAAAAAGTGTTTTGCTGAGCCTAAGGAGAGACAGGAATGTTGTTTCACATTACACAGGCATGGGACATTGTCAGGACTGGCAGGTCTGGCTGACCATGTCCTCTCTGGGGGCAACCTCTCACTGCCCTTGAGACACTGAGGTGCTGGGCTTTCCTTCCTGGGGAAGAGAGACATCCTTTGCAGCCAGGAACCCCTGCCCAAATGTGGGATTCTGCCTCCTAAAATTGCAAATGTCTGAGCATTGCTCTCAGGTGAAAGCTGCCAGGACTATGGCTCTGGCTGGCCTTGGCCTCCCAAGCAGCCCCCAAGGCATTGGGGTGGAAAGTTTTCCTCCCTGTGGAAACACCTGAAACACTGGGGCTATTTGTTTTCCTTCATGTGGAAAAGAACTGCCACTCTTTTCCAGCAGCTCATGGAGGAAATTTAGAATCTACTTCCAAAATTCTATACATCCAAGGTTGCTCCCAGACTGAAGCATCCAGGACAGACAAGTCTGGCTGATCTTGACCTCCCGTGGGCCACATCACATCTGCACATTAGGGACATACTTTCCTTCCAATGGAAAAGAGCTGTCTTGTAGTTCCAAAAGCCAACAGCTGAGGTTTGGGCCAGACCTCTAAAATGTAATACATCAATGGACTGCTCCCAGAAAAAACACACTAGGACAAATAGGTCTGGATGGCCTTGACCTCCCCTGGGCTGCCTCTCATCTGCATTGAAACACCAGGTCTATAGGCTTTCCTTCCTATGGAAAATAACTCATTCTGGTCCAGGAGCCAATGGCCTAAATTTGCATTGCACCTCCAAAATTCAATACAATCGCTCCCAGCAGAAAGTGGCCAGGACAGAGGAGTCTTGCTGGCCTTGTCTTCCCCTGGGCTGTGTCTCATCTGCACCTGGGTCACTGGGGGTATGGGCCCCAGGACAAAAATCTTCCTCTTACTGTGCCCCCTGTACTAGAAATTTGTTTTTGTACCACAATCATGTGACAGTCCTCTTGGCTTTTCAGCATGTAAACTGCAGTCACACTACTGTGGGAAACGACTGCTCACTTTTAAATTTTAAAGGTTTATTAAACCTTAACAAAAATACAACAAAAGGACTAAATCAGGAAAAATTACAGCACTGGAAGGCCCTGTGAGTATCAGGCATGTGCTCATTTACTAAATGGGTGCTCTGCCTTTTATACCCTTAGCCCATCCCACAGTTTTGTCAGTCAGCTCCCTCTCTGCCATCCATGGGTGGAGATCACTCTCTCACATCTCGATTGGAGGTCAGGTGTTGTTATGCCACACCTCCTGGTAATACACTTTTTTTCTTACCTGGCAAGATACTTTTTTTAAAGAGAGGAATGAGGTACTCGCACCAGGATAGCAGCCACAGGACACCTAAATCTTTCAGAGAAAAAGAATTTATTGCTCCCTTATCAGAAGAAACTAACTTTGTCCTGCCTTGCTCAGCCCTGAAAACGCTGTCAGAATTCAGAGGAAAAAGTTGACACTGACCAGACAGAATCCTTTGTTTGAATGCAATTTATGCATCATGTATGAGGTGAATGAATATGCAACAGGCTATTGTTTTTAAGGGTTAATCCTCTGTTATCATTTCAAGCTTATTTTGCCCAGAAGAAGGTACCTGGACTGTCCGTAACTCTTTGTTTTTATTATCTTGTATTGTCCTCATCCAAATTGTCCAAATTTTTATTACTCTAATTTAATTACTATTTTTATTACCATTTTATTACTATTAAACTTTTAAAATTTTAAAAACAAGTGATTGGCGTTTTTCACACCACCAGCTTGTCACTTTGTTCTGATAGGGTTTGTGGCAATCTTATGTCTACCAGTTATTTCACCTGATGCTGTTGCATTTACCAGGGCCTCACCACCCTCACAGCTGAGAATTCCTTCTGCACATAGTTTTGAAAACTCCAGTTATGGTGACCAGTTATTTCACCTGATGCCGTTGCATTTGCCAGAGCCTCACCACCCTCACAGATGAGAATTCCTTCTGCACATAGTTTTGAAAACTCCAGTTATGGAATTAAAACCAGAGAATTATGCATTTTCAACACAGTTTTGCAGCTGGAATTTGGGGGTACAGGTCTGGAACAGCCTCCTTGGGCACAATGTCAGCCTTTACCCATCTGAGTGCCAGGATTAAAGCAAGGTGCTTCAAAGGGAGGTGGGACTGCTGATGGAAAAAAACGCTGCAACTGAGCTAAATACTGCTACCCAAACACCAGAATAAACCATGCTGAAGGAGGTTGCCACATTTCTCTTCAGTGAGAAAAGCAAGGCACAATTCCTCCCAGGAATATTTCTGGGTTTCACATTCTCTGAACAACATCTCTCTCCCCTCATCGGAGCCGCCTTTGATTTCCGGCAGAAGGATCTGGAAGTTTTTTACGCTCTGCTTTGA
>NW_024366592.1:5566227-5747282 GCF_014805655.1 Passer montanus
AACAGTGGTTTGAAATAATCTGTGTGACTGCCTATCATTTTATTATTTGTGGGTAATACAGAAAGCCTTTTCTTCTGCCAGGAGAACTTAAATGGCACCACACAATGTCTTTTCTTTCCTATGCCTCATTTCTAGAAAAGTAGTATTTAATGCTATACCAAAACACATCTGGATAACCTGAGATGATGAATCTCTGCTAGAGTGGTTGGTTTTCCTCCAAATACAGCAATCTGTGAAAATCTGATCAAGTCAAAAGTTCCTCGCATTCCCAGGGGAACAGCCTCATCTTTCAAAAACAGAAGATATTTTTTAGAGGCTCCTCACCCCCCTTCCCCCCATACTCACCTTCTGTGTGTAAGGGCACAGAACATGAGAGATGTAGTTGGGGAAGGGAAGGACTGTGTGGAGATTAGGTCCATGTGCATATATCAGCCAGCTTCCAAATTCTACTGAGGATGAGGCATGCTTTCATTTAAATTTGCATAGGGAGCTCACCTTCTGTGTGTAAGGGTACAGAACCACATGAGAGGTGTAGTTGAGGAAGGGAAGAACTGTGTGGAGATTAGGTCCATGTGCATATATCAGCCAGCTTACAAATTCTACTGAGGATGAGGCATGCTTTCATTTAAATTTGCATAGGGGGTGGAGTGGAACAGAGTTAGATTAGGTAGAAAGTAGTGTACATCCTACCAGGCCTGAGACACCTAAGCTAGAACTCAGAAATTTATAGCAATTTTAATTTAATTTCTTTTTTTAATTTTTAATTTTGCTTCTAAAGAGAGTTAATCCAATCCATGTCTGTCTCAGACAGTAAACTGCTTTCTGCTCTATTAGTATAGATTAAATATAAACTAATGCCATTAAATACATCAGAGCAGAGCAGAGGAGGAAAAATAACTGTAATTTTTATGTGGTTTTCTCGGTCTTCCTGACTTGTATAAGTTTTACTGTCTTCTGTACATGTAAGTTTGTAATTGTCAGTGCCACAAGATACTGGTGGGACATAGCAGCTGTGTGTTTGAAAATGGGTGAAACAGTTTTAGGTTTGGTGACTTTATAATGCTATGTGGTATCGTGGGTTGGAGACAGACACACAGAACAACACCGAGTCCTCAGCAAACAGCAGTGAGTTTAATATTGCTGCCTCTTTTAGAGGACTGGATTTCCTGGGCTCAGATAATTGATTGGGAAAGACCTCTCTCCACTCAGCTCCCTGGCCAGTGGTGTGTCTGTATCTAAGCTAGAACAGGGCTGGCTGAGGTCTTTGCTTGGGTTTGAATCCCACCCATCCCCTGCCTTATCTGGGGACCTGTTTTCTTCTAGGTTGGCTGAGTTTAGGGGGCAGCTTTAGAGCAGCTGCAATGGGACATGATAATATCTGGCAGGTTTGCAGTTTGTCTGGATTGCACTGCTTCCTTGTGCAAAGTCGTGATCCAGAAGACAAACCAGGCTTTTCTGGCAGGCTTTTGTGACTTCTTGAACAAAAAGGGTATTGCTTGATTTAGTTCTTTGAACTGTGCGTTGGCTACAAGCCAGTGACTCCAGGGTTCCAGGAGCACAGTAGGACCCAGAGGATGTCTTCTCCAAGGACTTCCAGTGACTGCACAGGATTCCTGTGCTTATTTCAAACTCACGACAAGGATATTGTAAAGAAAAAGGACATGCAATATTAATACATATTACTTTCTTATCTTTGAGCAGAAGGTACTTCAACTATTTGCAAAACCTCTTGTCATTGTTTTTAGAAAGAGTGGAGTAGTATAGTAGTAACATACAAATATCATATACAGAACAGCATATTTATATCACATATAAATGTAATAGTATGTACTCATACTTGCAGGTACCCTTAGAATGAGGTGCACCATGTCTTTTCCCTGCCCCTGCACTACCACAACTCTGTAGGGATGTGCAGCAGCTGTTGGGAATTCCCCTCAGCCTGCAGGAGCTGGGACAGACCCCAGTGAGTGCAGCCTCCAGCTGAAATTCCAGGGAGGATTTGACACTGCATGACACACACTGGATCCAAGAGGATCAGAGTGTCTCACATTATCCAGCAAATGAGGTTTCTAGGTAGAAATCTATGGCCTACTACCATTCTTTGGAGTCTCTGAGAAGGAAAACAATCCAGTGCTATGTAGTAGTCTGTAGCCATGACCATGCAGGACCTTGGGGTTACCTGAGGCCAAGCAAAGCATTTTAGGTAGTAACTTCTCCTGAAGGGATTTGTTTAATAGTTTTCTATTGTGCTATTCTTGGTAAAATCCACATTTAAAGAGAATTAAAATCGAGAACACTTATCAGTGACTCCAGGCCACGAAACATTACAGAGCTATTTTAAGTACCCCAATGAACAGGATTTGCAAAACTTAAGGATTTTAGAATTGCATTGAAACTCCTCAGAAATCTGAACAAAACAAAAGGACAGATAAAGGTCACTGGAAGTGTTCTGTTCCATATTGTTCTTTATGTGTTCCTCTGAACACTGCATACAAGTTTCACAGGGTGCATACTCAGAACATTGTCTTACCACTTTTCTTGTCATACCTATCAGTGTTATTCCTCTATAGCATGAATTATTCCATTTGTTGGCTATATCCTCTTCTCTTTTATTCTTCTTCAGTGCTGGGTGATCATATGTTTGAATAATTGGTTTTCTCATTAAAGAACCCCAGGTTGTTTTGTCTTGTTGACTATATTTTTTTCTCTTAATTAGATTTTTTTTCCAAGAAGCTTCTTCACGTTTTCTTCACATGAAGTGCCTTTTTCAGGTAGTTTTCCATTGTCCTCTGTGGCAACAGCACTACAGTTTGCCTTTGCTTACAGCAAAATCCTTGATGTGATAAATTCCTGAAACTTTATGTATTAACATTGACTCTAAAACATTGTCCATGTATATTGAGGTGACACAGGGAGGGACAAGTGCTTGTGTTTGTTTATGATCAGTCTATATCCCATTTCTGTTGTGACTAGGGAACTTTGGTTCTTAAAACAATAATTTAATTGAAGGTAAAGTCTTGATATCCTGGAAGTCCATAGAAATAAGAGCCATTTCTCTAGGTGACAGTTTGGAATCAAAGTCTCTAGTGAAGAGCAATTCAGCTGAATGAGAAAAAGAAGCATTTATTTTTAAAGAGTAGTATCAAACCCCACAAAGCCTACACATGCAATTTGAGTAAAGCTGCTATATAAGATTTCAGTGAGTTTTAACTCTGTGATAAGTCTAATGAGCTACCTTGTTCGGCCAAGGGTCTTAAGAATAAAAGTGTTGGATTTCTTCAAGGACCTGTTTTGCATTTAATTTCATTTGTAGCCAAATTAATTTATGTCTGAGAAGAAAAAAGAATAACTGGCCTGGGGATATGCATATGACCTTCCTGTTCTAAGAGGGAAATTTCTTTTGGCCACAGTCAGTATTTTTAAATTCCTGAACTGTAAAAAAACCCCTTTAGAATAAGAAGGGAAAAAAAAAACCCTTTAAAAGGAAATAAAGCATGTAGAAATAGTAACAGCCATACCTTATAATATTGACTCTTCCTGCTCTGACTGAACACGAGTGCCCAATACAGGAGTTGTTCCTGAGAGATGCTTCTTACCCTGTTTATCAAAAATCCCCACAATGTGAATTCACAGGCTAACTAGGTAACCTGCTTAGCAAGCTTCTGCAAGGCCAAGCCAAGCAAACTTTCCCTTCACATAAATCAATCCCACTAACCCCACAGGGAGAGCCCCACCATGCCCTGGAGTGTGACATGGCAAAATTGCCTGCCACTAGCGCCCATCTTCACATAGATACAAGAATTGTATCTGGCAGTTGTCAGAAAGCCTCCTCAGTCTTCTCTCCATAGGATGAAGATCCCTGGCCTCTTCCTTGGCTGTGTTTTGTGAGGAGCTCATCATTCCTTTCTCCTCCTGGATTCTCTGCTCAACTCCATCCATCCTATGAGCGTGCCAAGGCTTGGCATTCTGGCTGAACTGTGCCAGCCTGGACACAGGAACCATCCTGCTTCGGTGAGGACAAAGTCAGCTCGAGTTAACTGGGTGCTTTTAGAAACAGAACAGCAACTCTCCGTGTGGTTACTTAATTGCATCCATGTTCTATGTGATGAATAACATTTCCCACTTACAGAGCAAAATTAGTAGACAAATGCCCTTCTTCCTCCCAAGCAGGGGGCGGGGGAGGGTGTATGAAGATGCTGTATCTGTAAAAACAGATGTGTTATTTAAATGCTGCAAGCTAAACAAGGAATAATTAATGTTAACGTGCTGCCATTTGAGTTCTTAAAACCACATATGAGAACAATGTCTTAGACAGAAGGATCTGATTTAAGTTCAATTGTTACTTGCTGAACTTCCCTGCCTGAATGGAAAATAATTTGGTTGGTTGTTCTTTGAGGTGGCAGGTTTAAATATCAATCTCTTCTATGCCATTTGGGTCTTGCTTTCAGTGCAGTGCCTTCAACATACAGATTCTTGACTGTCTAAATGCTGAAGACTTCTACTGGAATTGTGTTTATATCATCTGAAACCTTGCCACCATATATTAATTGCCTTTTCTAGAAGAATCTCATCCAGTTGCAAGTCTTAATCCTAAATTTTCTTCCTCTAAGTTACAGTTTTTAATTGTCCACGGTGGCTCTAGAACATGAACTCTCTGTGAATGCAGTGCACTTGTAAATGCTGAAACTAGAGTTCCTGAAACTGCTCTTTCGTTGGGGCAAAAATGACTGACAAGTATGACAAGCAATGTGAAAATTGATACTGATCTGTCAATCTTTGAGGCATCCCCTCTTATTTCAAAGGAGTTAATGAAAGCTGATTTTACATTTCTCCTCTCTGTTTAGCATAGGAGGAGATCTAAATATGCAATATGTGGAGGTTTTTCTTGTTTTCAGTTCTACTTCATTCGTAGAATATAAATAATATATATATTTATTACAATACAGTAAAATAATTTATTCCAATACAGTAGTATAGAAAAAATTAAAGATATAAATGGGGAAATCCACCATCAGGGACAGCTTACTAAAGGTTCTTAAAATGTCGGAAATGTTTATAAATAAAAATAAAAAAGTTTAAACTGTATATATATATATATATATATATATATGTGTGTGTGTTAGCCAGGTGATAATAATTGATAAATTTTGTCAAACAGTTTTAGATGTTCACAAATTTGCAGAAGTAGACAAAAACCCCACAAGCTGCTGATTAAAAAGTTAAAATTTGTAATTGTAGATTTGATCTCCAGATTGCAAAGACCCTTAGATACCCAAGTTTTCAATTTATTTCCCTGGCAAAATTTCAATCTATTTTACACTAACTCTGTGCTGTATGACAAAGGCAGAATTAAATATTGGATGGGGATTGGAGCAGTCTCATCTAGTGGAAGGTGTTGTTGCCCACAGCAGGGAGTGGAATCAGATGAGCTTTAATGTCCTTTCCAACCCAAAGTATTCTGTGATTCTAGGAAATACTGATAATATTGGTGTATACTTGTATACACCAATATTCATGTGGTGAATACACAGTTCTCCATTTTCACTAGAATTACCTGTATGTTGTGTTTGCCATTATCTCTGTAAAAGATGAGCTTGAAAACATAAACCAGGTAAAACTAATATTTAGATGTGTAGTAGTACTCCTGTATATCTGCTGAGAGCCCTGAGACAGAAAGTCTGAGAGTCATAAACTCAGAGATGCATTGCTTTGAAACCCTGGGCCATGTAATAGAAGCAAAGTGTTTTAGCCCATCTGGCCATGCTCTGATGGACAAAGGAACCTGAAGGTCCCTCTCACTTTTTTCTTTCAAGGATAGGGCAAAAGCAAGGGAAGTGGAGAATTTCTGGCCTCAGCCTTGAAAAGGTGCCAGAGGACATTGTATCTGCAAGGTGAAAGGATAAAGAAAAGCATTGTTGTTCCAAGTGGGTTTATAGAGTTGTGAAAATCCATTGGAAAAAAATGCATGCTGTGCTGAAGATTTGAGACTTCTTAATAGTTTATATCCTGTCTTGAATTAGGTCCTTGAAAGCGAGATTGTGTGTGGCATTGCTGTTCCAAGGCAGCAGTGCTGTGCTGTGTTTAGTATGGCACTGGGCTGCATTTATGTTCAAAATAATCTCAAATTTTGGCTCTTGAGTTGTCTGAATATGAGTCTGTGTAAAAAGAAACTTCAGAAAATTTTCAGCAGGATGAGAACAGAAGATAGGATCTTTCCATAAAGAGCTATTGGTGAGGTATTCAGGCAGCTGGAAGTCTTTCTGGAGGATTGGACTGAAGGGAGACTTTCACCTGGGTCTCCTACTTCCTAGGGAAATGTCCAAATCATCAGCCTGTGCAAATGCAGACTAATGAGCATGAAAATAATCCATGAGTGATAAAGTGTGCAAACTATAGCATAAAGAGAAACCTGTGGTCCTGGATTCACTTGCTGGAACTGGTTTGCTTTTTGAGGCAAACTTTTGCTTTTCATGGATAATATTTCTGCCTTTCCAACTAGCTTTTTTTTTTTTTTTTGCTAACTGTAATCTTACTAGGTGCATATTCTCTTCTCTTCTCTTCTCTTCTCTTCTCTTCTCTTCTCTTCTCTTCTCTTCTCTTCTCTTCTTCTCGTCTTTCTCCCGGGGCCAGAGCACTTTTCTGATGGAACAATCATGCATTTGCCTTCATATCACACTGGTATCCTTGAACCCTGCTTTCTGCCAAGCCAAGAGAAAGGGATAGTCCTTACTCAGTCTTTCAGGATAAGAGCCAAAGCTGAAATACTTGCCAAATGAGCCAGTCAGCTGAAATGCTTCTCTTCCTTTGTACTGCCCCTAGAAGACATGAGGAAAAAGAAAGTGGAAATGAGAAATAGAAGATTGGCAGTAGCGTTCAGTAGTTCATAAAGACAATTTTTTTACCCTTAGAACTGGGTAAAGAGGGTGGGTAAAGAGCAGAAGCTGTTCTCTTTTAGCTGACACTGGCCTTGGCAGTGGAAATGGTCAAGGAGAAAGAGAATGAGGACAGAGAATTAGGGGGATTTAAGACTGGATAGGAGCATAATAATAGTATGTAAAATGGTCATCACATCTGGAGAATCCTGGTACACTTTTCATTATAAGTCTGAATGTGTATTATCTAATTAAACATTCATCAAAGGTTTTGTCAGAACTAATTTACTCATGTCTGTCTGCCCCCCCAAATTAAAACAATGAAAGAAAACAGCTAATTCAAAGCCTTCTGTAACTGAAGTCCTTAAAAACATTCCACATGTAATTTTTTTCATAAAAGAAAAAATACAGCAAGGAAATACTTCACTAGAGTCACTTTATGTCAGCTAATCTCACATGAGAACAAAAGCTGTTATTACTGCGAGGTCACTGTGAAAGAGAGGTTATGACTGCAGTAAACGAGACACCAGCATTACATGGTGGCTGCTGGGTAGACAGAAGGCCTATTTATATGACAGGCAGAGGACAGGAGAAAACAAAGGCACTCAGGGATTCCAGTGGCAAAATAGATCACCAGAGCACTAAATGGCTAAAATGTCCTCCTCCTGAACAATTACAGTGATTCAGTAAGCTTGGGAGCTTTTGGTTTTGCTTTGTAGGAAGCAGAAGTCAGTGGAGGACGAACTTGACTTGACTCAAGAGGAAGAAATTGAGCAAGAAGTTTTTGTCTATGTTCCTGAAAATAGTTTGGAGGGTTTCTTCACTGATGACTAATATCAAAGTGATCTGCTTACAAATCTGAGAATAAAAAGTATACCAGCATTAGAGGAAAAATGAAAACTATGTGTGCCTATTATGGCAGAGTTTTTATTTGGGTGTAAAATTTCATTTCAGTGGGCTTGCCTCTTGTACCATTAGATAAGGACCAAGGGATAGTAGGAAGATGAATAAGATTTGAACAGATACAGTCTGAAAAAAAATTTCAAATAATTTAGGCTCTTAAATCTTGACTTTAGCTTACTCTATGCAACAGCTTGTCAGGGTATTGATCCTGGTTTTCAAGAGTGCAGAGAGAAGTCTCATGCCTTGATTAAATATGTATGTGTATGTACCAGGATAACGAAAGCCACAAAACAATACAGTGTTTCTGCACATTTTTCCACCTTTTTGAATATTAAACCTATTAGATGAGCTTTCTAACTACATTGTTGACTTCTGCTTCTTTCACACCTTGGCTTTTCTTCCAGAGGCACAGCTGCAGTGATCTAGATGCTTAAAGATATGGACTGATAGTCACAGTTGGAGGGTTGCTTCCAGAGCAGTGGCATTTCTGTTAAAATGTAATTGCTCTGTTATCCTGTAGTCTGTTCCATGAGATGGATTTTTCCTTCCCAGAGACTGGTGAAGGTTTCAAGGTTCTTTTTTTCATTTCCATTTTTATTCTTCAGCAGGAACTTGTGTGAGAATCAAATCCTTTGTACTAGGAATAAGTAAGTGTTGCATTGCTGTTAACTGATAATTGTCATGGTCTTCACTTCAAACAACCTCTAATATGTTGAATCATTCTAACTTCAATTTTTTGCAGCAATTGTTGCACTGACATCAAAGTGGTTTGTTTGGTCAAGCCTCATGTGGTGTTGTGAAACACTGGTCTCTCAGTTTCCAGCTGACTGCTTTTGCTTTGGTCTAAAAAGGATTCTAAGACCTTGTCCACAAAAGAGTGTTTGTCAAAATTGGTATTCCAGTATAATTGCATGACAAAACAAAACAAATAGGCTAATGCTCTGGTGTTTGGTCTTACATTAATGTTTGGTTTTTTTCAGTACAGCTTAGTTCATTTACTTGATATAAGCTAAACACGATGAACATAATTTTAACCTCAGCAAAACTATTTGGGCAGGCATTTGCAGAAATTTTGCTAACATTGTTCCAAGGACACCTTCAGTGGCTGGTAGAACTGAAGCATAGACAAGCCTGCTTTCATCCTAGTCCTCAGGGACAGAAAAATAAATTATTCACTGACATCAACAGGAGCTGGATTGGGTTTTCCATGGTTATTTACTGTGAGTACATGGACATCCCATTTTTGTTATGTTCCTGTCACTTAAATCTAATGTTGAAGTACATGGATTGAAAAAAACCATCGTAACTAATTGTTTAAAGCTCTCTGATTTTTCCATATGCTAATGCTCATTTTCTCTGAAATATTATTTGATTGTAATGTAGCAGTAAAAAATGTACACTGACAAAGAAGCAAAGATGTGGGAACACACTGTCTCCAACATCTAAGAAACAGATCTGACGTCTGTATTGCCTTGTCTGTTTTCCTATGCTTCCTGTAAATATCTGCTATATTTACAGCCTTGAACTGCCATAAAATTTCTTATTGAAGAAATGACACCATTCTTAGGCCAACCACTTGCATTTTCTGTTCCTTTCAATAACAGGAACCTGTTGGAATTAGACAGAGACTGTGAAAACTACAGAAGTGCTTTTATCATGTAATGTAACTGAATAATTTTAATGACAACTCATCAAATAGTTTCATTATGGGTCAAATGATAGTGATGATTTGACCACATTTGATCATTTGGCTTTTGGTAAGCCACCAAAAGCCAGGGAAGGGAAATGGGTAAGGAGAACCTCTAAAGTGTTCAGCTAAGTGAACAGGCAAAATGGAAAAGAGAATATCTATTTTTTTTTATTATGCTGGCCTCAATATGTACTTTCATTTGGTTTATGCTTCTCTTTGCATCTCAGGCAATGACACTTTCATAATTCAGTACCAGTAAACCAAACCAATTAGTTTTTTAAATAAGGGGGAAAAGACATGAAATGTATCTGTTGGGAGAAAAGGGAAGGCTGACAGCAAGTAATTTTGATGCAAGGTTTCCTTCTAGAAGTCACTACTTTTTCTCTCTCCTTTTTAACATTTGGGAGAGAGGGGTCAAAATAACTTTATATTTAAAAGTTTTAGTGGGTGGATTGTATACATCCTGTTTCTTCTGCAAAAAACCATCTGGATTGCAAAAATCCTCCCAAAAATCAATCTGACTTGGTCTATTTGTTGGTGGTGTCAAAGCAGCTGAGCAGATATGGAGATTATGTAAACCCATGTAAATAACTCTGGGGTACTAAGCAATAAGTTCCATACTTCCAGGTGGGTTGAGGGATGCTTCCCATGGGTAAGGTTTAATAGATGTAAAGCAAAGTAGATGAATAGAATGTCGCATCTAGTATTACTTACATTTTAAATTGAGTTCTGCTCATTAAATTCAGTACTAAATTATTTTGGGATTTTGGTTGGTTAGTTTTTTGGGTTTTGTTTGCGTGTTTGTTTTCTTTTTTGTTTTGTTTGTTTGGGCTTTTTTTTGGGTTTTTGGTTTGGATTTTTTTTTTGTATTGGTTTTTGCTTTTCCTTTTTGAAAGGGAGAAAACTCTGCCTGTTTATACCCCTTTGAAAGGGCTAAAAAGAAAAAAAATCTCAACTACTATGGATATTTTATTTTCCTTTGGCAAAATTTCGCTGTATTCCAAAGAGAGCAGTAAGAACCATGGCAATCCCACTCTCTCCCCACTGGGTTAGGGAGTCTCGTGACTCTGTAGCTGTTGAAGGAGCAGTAACCTGTGATTCCCAGTGCTCTCTGTTTCACCCGGGCCACATGGCTCCCATCCCTGGTTGTGGCAGTACTACTGCCACATAAATTGTAACCCACAACCTTCCACCACAGTCTGTCATTGATTATTTTCTTTCCTGGGTAAAATTTCTGGTCAGATTATTCATTGGCTTTAGAATTTCCCATTCTAGTCTGTACGGGTATGTCGCATTTTGCTTCATTCATGGTCTTCAGGCAACTTTTGTACCTCTTGGTAGCTTTAGAAATCTGCAGTTGGAGTCAGCAGTCTGGTTATTCAGTGCACTCCCTGTACCACTTCAATTTGTGACTATTTTCCTTTTACTAAAATATCAGCTCAAGACCTGAGGCCATTCCTTTTTCTGAGACTCCAGCTGCTGTTCTGAAGAAAGGCAGTAACTACAAGGCTGTTTCTCTACCATGCAGGAGAGTACCAATTCTTTCCAAGGTGTTTTAATAGTGTAAAGAATGGCTAAACACAGAATTGTGTCTCTAATTCATTCCTTTGCCTGTGTCTATCTGCTTTTCTTTCTCTGAAAGACTTATGGATTGCATTCTGTACAGGTCAGAGAAGGGTTCAGGGTGAAGACTGCACTCACTGTAAGAATTCCCAGTCACAATTCAGTTTGATGCTTGTGGCTGATGTGCCCAGAAGGACACAGTTCAAGTCCTTTCACAGCCTTACTGTTGAAATTCTAGTAAGTGATTAAACTTCAGGAAATTATTTATTGTTTTAGAACAAGCAGGTGTGACTCAGCAATGTGTTAGGATCCAAAGTGCCGAATACAAAGATACTTATTTTTATATAATGACCTAGGTTTTGGTACTCAGCCATCATATCTGAACAGACACAGGTAGATGCTTCACAGGGAGATGGGTAGGAGGCTCTTCTTTCCTGCTCCACTGACTGGGAGTATCCATTAGGCTTTTCTTGAAGGTGAGAGATGTCCTACTTTCTCATCAACCACCCATTCAAATAACTTTTTTAATGCAACAGGAGAACTTAAGTTTACAGTATTCGATGACCTTGGGTTGTCTCAGGTTTTTAGAGGTGGCACAGGTGACTTCACCAAAGTTCTGGTTTGCTTCAATAACCTGTCTTACCTTCACACCATCATCATGGTTGTGAAGAGAGATGGTATTTGCCCTGTGCAAGGCACTTCTACATCCCTTGTAAGCCGTTCCCCTTCTGAAAAGAAAAACAAGCTCTGTTTTCACCTGAGAAAACTTGTGGGATGTTTTGTGCATCTCACAACATTTACCTCTGTCAAGAACAGAGTAGCAGCCATGCCCAAAAGTAATTTTCTCTTGAAATTAGGTGTACATGCACAAATTGTCCTTTGTATTGCTTTGAGATTCTGTAAAAAACTACTTTGCTTTTCCTTTTGCACTTCTTCTCTGAGACTTCATAGAGCCTGTAACCTCCACTGGACCTTGACGGAGAAGACTGTGTATGATTTTCTGAGGTGTCTGTTTGCTTTCTGCTGGGTAGCTGAAACTGAGCTCCCTCACTGCTGGTTCTCCAACATCACCCTCCTCTCATCTGCTGAGGAACCAGGCACCAACATCCAAATGCATCTGGAAAACAATGCTTTTATTTGTCCTGGTAAACTAAGTGGATCCATGATGTGGGCGACTCAGACACTGGATCTCCATCCCATGGCTTTAAATTTGAAGTGTGCACTCTAGCACAATTTGAGTCCCTGCAATCTCTCTGCTAAACCAAGCTTGTGAGAATATTTATCCTGCCAAATTCAACCTTGTGGACTATAAGACCATCTGTCCTGGATGTAGGAACTTACTGGAACTCTTCTGCTCACTGTTTTGCCAAGTTCAGATCTGAAGGGCACTTTTGTTTTCCTCACCCAGCTGCCCCTGTTGGCACAGACCTGAGCCTACTTTGCAGTGAATTCTAAAGCCAGTGGAAGATGGTGTGAGGAAGGGGCTCTTCCTCCCACCACTGGTAGCTCATGCCAGTCTAAGTGCTGTCTAACTGCTAATTGCAAAACATACAGAAAAAAACCCAATACTGTTTCAATATTTGGATTTAGTCCTACTTACCTTTTGAGTAACAAATGAAAGGGTTTAGGAAATGGCTTCATCTTTGATACATGCCTGGGAGGTGTCCTGGTAGGGACAGTCCCATCAGCAAGCAGCAGTACCACCTCTCCCTATTGAGGACTCCACAGCAGATGTGTTACCTGACAAAACCAAGGGACCTGGCTGTTCCCTCTCACTTTTAAAGTATTATGAAATGTGTAGGGGAGAAAAGGAGTTTTGTTCATTTTCATCCTGCAGGACTGTTTCTTTACAAAATGTGGTGGGTTTTTATGTTGTCTCTGTAGTTGTCAGGCTAAGGATCAGAATTAGTCACTGAACCTAACTTTGCTTTTGAACTACATTCATTCAGCTTCTTTAGGGTCCAGCTGACTCTGTAGGCACGCTTTTCATCTTGGGCCTTCAGGGATAAGAATTTTGCAGGAGTGTTAATTAAATCTGTACTTCCAGGCCACCTATGTGCTGGTGGTGTTTGTCTCCCTTAAAGTTTAGAAATTTGTTCTTTGTAGAAGGCTTGTAAGTTTTCCTGTGTGTTTTTCTTTAGTTTGCATTTAGTCTAGGTCACTTTATGACAGTAAATTCTGTTGTGTATTTGCTGAAACCTTGGAAGAACTGGTTGGTTTTGGAAAGGCAGTACAGTTTATGTACTCCTGCCTTCACAGCTTTGCAGTAATAAAGCTTCACTCTGTGTTTTCCAGGGCTGCAACTGGACTTAAAAGGTAACACAAGCAGCAGCATAGCAATAACAGGTGCTTTACAGATGTCTGTGTCTTTATCATCCTCTTCCTCTTTCTTATATGTTACCCTGGAAATAATAAAAGTAGTCCTGTAAAGAGTTGTCTGCATGTTGGATTCAGGGAACCCCCTCAATGTTAAATACATTGAAATTGGGTTAAAGCTGATGAAGGACATCAGAGGTTCAATAAAGCTCTGCACTGTAAGTGCAAATCAGACAAATCTCTTCTAAAGGCACACATCCCCCAGACAGATGTGTGAAATTAAGCTGTGTACAGTGCTTTGGGAATTTGTTTCAAACTCCTAGCTCCAAATAAGATATAAGCTAAATAAACCATAACTTGAACCAAATATGTAATATTTATCATACAATGAACCAAAGCTGTATTCCAACCAGCATTGTTGAAGCTCTCTAGAAACATGAGTGAACTTAAAATTCGGGTGATCATGGCCCAGATGTCAGTTGAGAAAAATGCCAGAACTTAACAATGGCATATTGTGATTGGGCCAGTAATGAGTGGAGGAGTTCTACATCAGCATCTCTCAGTGTGGTTTTCAGGGTGTTGGGCATTTTCCCTTTATCTTTATCCCTATCAGTGGTGCTGTATCACATAAGCACAGTGATGGGGCACCTTGTGTGTGGAACTCTTTGATATTTCTGTGGTTTGAAACCATGTGGATAAAGCTCACAAAGCAAGGCTACTGCTACTGCAGTGATCAGCATCTCATGGCGTTCTGCTCTTCCTGGCAGTAGGACATGAATAATTTCTGTGACATGAACTGTCTAATGCCAAAGCAAGCCTTACATTTCACTTCAGAAGTGAGCAGCATGAACTATGAGTCAGGAGATCCCATACAAACACCACTTCTTACAACACAAGTAGTGCTAAGAAAGAGCACAGAGTCTCGTGCAGCTGGCACGGCTGTGTGAGTGTGTTTCACATGCACTGACATCTGAAGATGAGCATTTGTTACTTTGGACCTCATCTAAAAGGTTTCCTTTGATCTTAGCTGGATATCTGTTGGTGGTTTTCAATAGTCAGTGCAGATGTTTCAAAGAAACAAATCTGTAACAGGGAGTCCATGATAAATACTTCTTCAGATAAGGTAAAACTGCCTGTTCTTTTTTTCCAGGAGGAGGCACAGACTCCATCAAATCTTCTGCTTGAGCTCTGCTTTATGTCCATGAGAATGTGTAGAAGCTGAACGCCTCTGTGACTGCCTTCACACAGAGTCTGTATGGACCATTATTTCTGTACGCAGGTATGAGATTTGTAAAGGTTTAAACTCCTGGCTAACACAGCAATGCCTGCAGTGCCAGCTCAGAGAGAGAGAGAGTGCTGCAAAAGTGGAGACACAGTGATACCCTGGGGTTGTAGAAAGATGAGATCACTCAGGGATGTGTTGAATGCTAATATTATGTGAATGCTGATGACCACACCTTCCCAGGGGCAGAACCATTCGCTCAGCTAAAGCTAAACTCAGGGAAAAGTTTCTGAACACAGCCTCTAAAGCTGCAAGAATAGTTTGTCCAGGGACAGGTTCATTCTTGTTTGGCAGATTTTTTCTGTGCTCAGCTTGAAGAGCAAGAGAACCTAGGAGAATCAGCATTTAGAAAAAAAAGTGAAAGTACATAAAAATTATAAATCTTAATGGTCTTGTAGAGATGCAAATAGCAATGGGTTTGTTAGAGCTGCAAGTAGGAATGCCAGTAAAGAAGATACCTTACAAATGAACATAGGAACAGGAACATTGGTAGGGGGAAAAAAAAGAGGCACAGTTTTGTTTTCCATTTTACATGGATATAATAATAAAAGACAAACAGAAAATTCAACCTAGTAGTTTTAAGAATTAAGACTTTGATTAAGAATGGTCTTTACCCTATGGTGAATTTATTCAGTTGGGCTTGAACCCAACCCTAAATGTACTTTGGGCCAAAAGATGGAACAGGAAGGACTGAAATCTGAGTTGTGGGAGGGAAAGGAAAGAAACCCTTTTGCTGCCATGTGCAAAGGGATTGTGGTGCAGGAGCTGAGACACAGTGCCATGATTCCCTAAAGAGCACCTTGATCAAATGCAGGCCTGCATTTTAGCTGGTAAAGCATAAATTTAAACCTCAAAATACATGGAAAAGCCTAGAAGAGAAACCAGATTACTGAGATCCACTATATTCAGGGAGAAGGAAGAAGATACCAAATGTGGGATAGAAATGGCAGTCTGGAGGCATCACTGGAAGAGAACTGTTCTTTGCCATGGAGAGCTGCATGAGCACTCAGGTGATGATGGGACAGGCACTAAGTGATGTGCTGTATCCATAATGTGGAGCTGAAGGAAGACTGCAGGGAAAGCGTGCAGAGCTACAGCTGTGATCCATTAATATAAAGATTAACAGAAACTGGGGCAGTAGATGTGGGTGCCTAGGTGTAGAGGAGGAAGAATGAAGCTAAAGATGTTGGTCAATGACACATTTACCAGAAGAGAGATTTTGATGCAGACATATAGGCAGAACAATCTTTTTGGGCGTTTAAATAAAAAATCTCACTGATACTAAATTAGAAATCTTTTAATTTTAAGAACAGCTTTTTAATTGGTTTTACTGTATTTGAAATCAGCCTGCAATTGCAGTTACAGAAACCAGTGTAAGATATTTTTCATATAAATACTAGTTCATCAAATTTCCCTCACCTTTCAGGTAAAGTGAAGAGACTCTCTTTGCCTCTTTGACTCCAGATAGTTTAGTTTTTGAAATAAATTCTGAGGCATAAGCAGTAAGGTTTTCTCCCAAATTAACACATTCCTTCTTTTTGCCTGTCATTTAACATTATTTAAAGAGCTATAGGCAGTACTTTTCATGCATCAAATACAATTTATTGACTAGCTTGAAGAAAAAGTACAACTTGTCCCATGAAATGCATTATTTGCCAGTTGCTGTCTCATTAAATACTCTGGTTTCTTTTGTGGTAGCTCTTTGCTGCTGAACTTTTGAAAGATAACATGAAACTAACAGGAAGCAAGAGTTTGCCATTTTTTCTTTTTTTCTCCCCTCAGAAGTGGAGCCTGTACTTCTATTGCTCTAGTAAAGCAGTGTTTGTGTAGGGTTATTTATAATTTGCAAAACACAAAAGTCTATCCAGCTCATCCACATGTGGCCTACGTGACTCAAATAATTACTTCGTTAAATACCATATTTACAGATAAGAGAAAAATGAGTTGTGATTTTGCAATACCTCATCAAGTGGGCTGTGTTTTTTAAAAACAAAATGTCTTTCATTTATTCCATGGTTATTTTACTCTGTTCAGTGCAGGAAATGAAAAGGTAATCTTAAGGTTCATGTTTGTCACAGAATTCTAGGGCTCATCCTGTGCATTCTGCAATCCCCAAATTGTTTCCTATTTCCTTTTCTCCAGTAAGTCTTTGAGTGAATATTCTTTGTGGAATTGATTTCCCTTATTCATAGAGATGTGAGGGAAACATCGTAGTAAAGGTATGATAATAAATGGTGAAAGAAAAAATTGTTCAGTTCTACACTCACATTTGTGTAGGTATATGTGATTCTGTAATACTAAGAGAAAATTAGAATGCATTTCTGAGGCAGAAAATTGCTTCCAATGTGGGACAGCATTCAAAATGCAAACTGATGGAGTTCCCTGTATGTGCTGTGCCCAGCAAGGTTTGAAAATGGAACAGCTGGCAAGTGGACACACGTGTTTAGTACCTTATTGTGCAGCTTATATGGGCTATAGGAAACCAGCAAGGAAACTGTAACTTAAACTGAGAGCTGTGGGATTTCAAACTTCCCTGTGCTTTCAAAGGCTGTGACTGTAAATGTGTATATTAGAGAATTCTTCAGATTGATTCAGGCTGATGATGTATGTCACTACCTGGTTCATGTTTGCAGTAAGAGGAGGCTTAAATTCAGATCAGTGAGAAACCAGTTGACCCTTGTGTACTTACATGATTTTTCTGACAAACTGAAAATTTTACAGTCCCAGTTATCCAAAAATATCCAGTCAGTTCTTTGTGGTAGCCATTGCCAGCTGACAGGCACTAGTGAAGCCAGTATTTGAGCTGTCTCAAAAGGGGAGAGGGTTTTTTAATAACTAGTTGTGGTGGTTTTGCATGGGAAACCAGTTCACTAGTTTATGCCCATTGGAACCTCATGGCTGGAAGTTCCCAGGCAGTTTAGGATTAAATTACAATATTACATGATGGCTCCTCATGAGCAGAAATGACTGTCACTAGACTTGCACACAAAATTTGCTCTGACAAGTGTTTCTAGGTATACACCAGCAGTTACCAGGATTTCCAAATCAATTTGCCTTGTGTTTGTAAACTGTTTCATCCTGTATGTCATTTTAATCTGTCCACATCTTTTGTGCTAAAGCATCTATTAGCACCTGAGGGTAAAGTGTAACAGCCATTGTTATGTTAGAAATTAACCATGTGAGTAACTTCAGCAGTTGTAGCTGGAAGAGTAGGGACAGGCTGTGAGGTGTTGGATTTTTAAGCAGCACTGGTAATTAATAAAGACACAAAGCAAATGACTGCTTGTGATAAACATCTGTGGTTGTGAGAACAGTGCCCATGCTCAGTTGAAGTGAACATGGCCTGGATGGTTCTTTTTAGTGTGGATGGGTTGAGAGGAAAAACCTTTTAACAGAAAGTCACTGGGAAGCTATCTTTAAGTACTAAACATCTTATGGTTAAAAGTGGTGTCTTAGGGCTGTATAGAGATCATGATTTGTCCACCTCATTAATCTCTTCTGTGAGGCTGAAGCCGTGCCTCAGTACAAAATCACTGCCAAGCTAAACCATAATCCTTTCATACAGTTTTCTGGAAAGATGTGGCCTTGCCAGAACAAGTGGGGGCTGCTGCAATGTCCTAGGAGTAAAACAGTGTCTTGGCTTTTCCTGTGTGTGAAAGAGATTTTGTATAGCAATGAGTGAAAGTTGAAAACTCATTTCAGTGTGTTTCCCACTCGGTGGCCCTGCTGTGAGTGTGGTCAGAAGCATTTACAGTCCCTGAGATGGAGCTGATGGCATCTCACAGCAATGGGGCATCACTTCAGTTGTCAGTAGGGCAGCTCTGTTTTAGCAAAGAATTCTACTGTGTGCCAGTAGATAGGAACAAATACCTGCACATGAGCAGGAGAAATTGTGCTTCTGAGGGAGGGACAATGTATTTCTGACCCTTGTACAGTGTAACTGTAGTTACTAAGTATGGGTTTGATGCCACCTGTAGCATTTCTTCCAGCCTTCCTGCCGTTTCTCCTTGCACACTCCCCAGCTGCGTGGCTGCTCTTCACTGCACTGTGCCTTTCACTTGCCTCTTTTGCCCATGAACATCTTCTGACCAGATTACTTTTCGCTTTAGAAAGGAGTAGAAATGCCAGTGACTCATGACCAGTTCTCCAAACAGGAGGTGTGCCTACAATTAGAGGAGTTTAAACAATGTTTGACCTCGGAACTGCTGTCTGCAGTAAGCTCCTGGCTGTAGCAGTAAATTTTGGACATGGAGAGTGCTGTGTGATGCACAGCAAACTTCAGTAGAACAGGTTCTTTGTAAGCTGGTCTGGGTCATGGACAGCCCCTCTTATCCAAATTTCACAGGAAACTGTTGCTGCAGTTTCCTGTGAAATTTGGATCAGAGGGGCTGTCCATGAAGAAGCTTGAGCAGTTTAGGATCTCAGAGACTTTCTCCACATTGGAATGGCATATGTCTGTGTGTAGGAAAAATTCCTGGTGCCTTATATTCTCTGATTTTATGAAAATAGAAGGGCTTCTATTAAGTTGGGTTTGTTCTTGGTTTGTTTGAACTATTCTTTTAAAAAGCAACCTAAATCCCACCATTCTTTATCAATCAGATGCTTTTATTTCCTGTTTTCCTTTCCCATTTGGAAGTTTCACAGACAGTAAACACATGTTTTCAGCACTTACAAATTGAAATGTTTGATGTTATTTATGAAATAATTTTTTTCCTGGAGTCTGTTAACAATCAAACTTTGGAAAGGCATTCTTGTCAAATAGCAGTGTTAAAAATTTTGTTTAATTGATAGACAGAGAATACTGTCTTGTGTAGTTTATTTCCAGATCTTCCTGGAGCAAATTTTTATGACGGGAATATAAACACACCTACAGTACAGCAGAGGAGGACTTCTGATAATACAATATGTTTAAATAGTACGCATTTTTCTACGTATAACTTTTTTGTGGAATTGATTCAGAAGTCTGAATTTGACTTCTCACTGATGTAAGTGGAATTTAATACAATTTTTGTTTAAAAAAAAGCTTCAGGAAAAACAGAGTGTATACAGCAACACATACTGCTATATCTCATTTAGATTCTGTAGTAACTCTTTCAGTCATGTCATAAAACTCCTTTATGTTATGTATCAACCATGCACTATTTTTTTCTTTCAAGTGGAAAGGCAGTCCAAAATTTTAAACTCAAACCATAGCCATTGATCACAATGCAGCTAGTGTCCCCAGTGTATTTTAAAGTAAGATTATAAATAGGAGAAAAGGAAGATAAGGTAGAAAGTTAAATTAAGTTCATGTCAGTGTTTTGTAGGTTTGCAGCATCAAAATTAATTAACTTTCACCTGTTTATAAATAATTGCATTACTGTGACTGTAATTTAAAATGGACTTCAAGACAATTCACTCTCAGATACAGTTTCCTTCAAGTCAGGAGAGCAGATACCACAGTGAATGTCCCAAAAAGTAGTCCTTCTAATTTCCCCGGTATTTAAGGGTGATACAGGTAGGAGAATGAATTATTTTAATTATTTGTTTATCAGTGCAACAGTGTTGTATAAATTTAAACTGGAAAAAAGGCAGCTCAGAACCTAGTGATAGTGTCAGATATTTGGAAAGGCTTTGTGTGTTGAGTAAGGTCAGCTTTCTCTGGCTTTATACTGCATTGCCCATGGTATGGTCAGTTTGTCTTCTGTGGCAGCAGCTTTTCTCCTGGTCAGATGTGCTGCAGGAGCCTGTGGAATTTCGTGCTTCTGCTGCTAATTTCCATTATGTTGTGCTGTCTCTAAATACTTCACTGTACTGAGCAAGAGTTTCAATTACCATCTTCATGCCATGACATCCAGATGCTGAGAATTTATTTCTGTTCACATGGAAGAAGCAGTCTTGGAAAATGCTTATCAGATGGCCTGTATTACAAATTTATACAGCTCCTACCAGCAGAAATAAGAATGCAGTCTCAAGAGCATGCAGGTATTAGCCTTGCTAAAAGAAGGTTGAGTGTGTTACTTTTCATCTCAGGCAACATCCCTCTGTGGAAAAGGGATGTAGAAATTAATTTGGATTAAATAAATGCATGATTTTATACTGAAATAATTCTAAAAGCATGTACACTTTTTTGCTATGCATTTTAGTTTTGAGAGATTTCATTATTTGTCTGTAATTCTGTAGCAGGACCACCACATTCATATTGGTGGTTAACATCATATATAATGGGATATTTTCCTCAGAGTTGCAGTGTGTATTGTAGTCCTTAGTAAATACATATTAGACTCATTTAATATTTAGTGTTTTGGAAGCATTAGGAAATGGTTTATTTGTCTTACTTTTTTTTTTTTTCCAATTAGATTCATAGTGTAGTAGTATCTTTAAAATACCTCAGCTAAGTAGATTTGACCTCAGTCTGAAAGACTCATGAGTGAATACTGAATATTGACAAATGAGGGTGACTGGTTTACCTTTATGTAGACATCTCTCCATAGGTGCACACACTCTCCTTTGTGGCTGGGGCTGAATATCCTGGCAAATGCAGCAGCAGAGCTTTGCACAGTGCAGGTGAGCAGGCTCTGCTTGAGAGCTGAAAGTATTTTTTGATGCAGCCTCTGTGCTGGTTCAGTGACAAAGCCTGGGCTGGTACCTTCTGCATGCACCCAACTTGTGGATATGGGCCACTGAGTAAATAATAAGTAAATAATAAAGACACAGTTTGGAGGGAGGAAATGATGTCTGGAAACACTCAGTATGGATTTACCAAGGTTTTACTCGTTGCCTTCTAGGATAAAACAGCTGGATGAAGCTGTGGATAAGGGAGAGCAGGAAATGTCATTTATCTTAACTTCAGCAAGACTTTCTGGACAAGGTCTACAAATTTTCTTGTGTCCACTTTAGAATTTGGGTGGGTGGACAAATAAATGCATAATTAGTGGTTGGCTGGTCTGGCTTAGAGGATAGTGATTAATGGCTCTTATTCTAGCTGAGGCCCGTGGCAGGAGGAGCACCACGGGATGCTTTTTGTCCTGTGTGACACTTCCAGCAGTGCCCTGGAGGAGGTGATAGAGGCATGCTCATGAAGTTTGTAGATGACACTAAATTAGAGAGATCAACTGATAGACCTGAGGACAGGGCTGCTGCTTAGAGGGACCTAGACAGGATGGAGGAACCCTGCAAAATTCTGCAGGAATAAATACAACACCATGTGCTTGGGAGGGAAGAATCCTCCTACAGTGGTGGAGGCTGGGGAGCAGCTGTGCAGGGACAGCCCCGGGATGTTGGCAGAGAGCTGAGCAAGAGCCAGCCCCGTGCCATGGCAGTGACAATGGCCAGCAGCACCCTGGGCTGCTGTGACACCGGCTGCACTGACAGGAACAGTCAGGAGGCTGAGGGAAGAGATCATTCCTCTTACCTACGGTTCTTCAAACCTCATCTGGAAAGCTCCAGGGTGTTTAGGGCCCTTCTGGATGAGAAAGGCATTGATATGCCCAGTGAAGGGCCACCACAATGGCCAGGGGGCTGCAACTTTTTTAGGAGGGGAGGCTGAGGGTGCTGGTTCTGTTAACCCCAGACAAAAGAAAGCTTTGGAAGGAAGGGGGATTTAATAAAGGCCTTCCAGTTTCCAAAGGAGGTTATTGAGATGATAGAGTCCCAGCAGGGAAAAATGAGAGACTACAGAGACAGTGATCATAAATTGAAACAAGAGGTTCAGACTGGATGCAAGGAATAAATCTTTCATGAGTTCTGTCAAGCAAGCAATGGAATAGGTTGCCCACAGTGGTTATGGAATCCCCACCACTGAAGGATTTCAAGATCCACCCAGATGAAGCCGTGGGCAACCCCATCCAAACTAATAGTTGTCCTTGCATTAAGCAGGAGGTGGGAGTTGAGACCTCCTGAGGTCCCTTCCAAACTCAGTTATACTTTGATTCTGTAATAACTGGTTGAAATGTGCACAGCTCTACACAGCTGGAAAGGAATTCTAGTTTATCATTTTTTCTCTGTGCTGGGCAGATGTTACCTGAAACCTCCTGAACATCCATGAATTTATCAAGAATGCTGTAACAAAGGGGTTCATAGGGCAGAGGGGTTAAACCTGGAGCCTGTTTCTACACCACAAGGCATGTTCAATACAAATCTGTGCCTTGGGCAATGCTTCAGCAACTTTCCCACAGGGGAGAAAAATGGATCCCATCTTATGGTGAGACCAAAGAGCATCCTTCCCTTCCTCTCTTCCTCCCTCCCTCCCTCCCTGAATTGCTCTCCTGATTTATATATTTAAACTTGTGCTTCTTTTTCATAATCTGCATCTTTTAGTAATTTTAAGTATTTCTAAATTTAGAAATTCATCTCTATATTTTAATGTTTTTAATGGAAAAATGTAGCAAAAAGTGTCCTTTTGCCAATGTGGAATGGAAAATACCAGCACGATTTACATGTGAGATAGCTGTGATGATTCTAAAATGTAGTAATGTGTATAGAATTTTGGTTTAGTTCAGATGTGCTTTCCTTAATTTTAGGTGTATTTTCTTCTCTATCTTTAAAAGGAAAGGAGAAGACCTCTTCAGGAATTCAGCTCCCATCTCTTTATCTGTTCAAATGCATTGTTAAGTGGCTTTCTGTAACTAAAAGCTGACAGTGTGTTATTTAACTCACAGCTTAGCTGTTTACAAGAAAAATTGCCCCTCATATATTTCTGGTTTGATATGCCATGTCTCTTTGCCTGATCCAGTGCTTACTGAAACATGGAACTTGGGGTTTGTTTTTTTTTCCCATTGCCTTCAGTAAACACAATCTCAGCAATCCAGAATTAAGCACCTTCAATTTTTCTTATCTGGGAAGCAACACAAAATTCTTTTTGGACATAAATCAGGATATCCTTGATTTTTTTTTTCTGTCCAAGAAAATGAAAGCAGCAGAAAGCAACCTGATCAGGTTACCTGGGCCAGTGCTGTGAAATTCTTAGCAGGCTTGTACTAGAGGGTAGGAGTGAACCATGTCCAGGTGACTCATCACAGACTCATCACAAGCTCCAGGAGGGTTGTCCAAGAAAGCGTCTGATTGACTCTTTGGCAACACCAACAGCCTGCTAAGCCCATTTCACGTTTCTCCACGTGTCTGTGATTAAGAAAAAGCAGTGATCCCACCACAGTGTCAATGTCATGTTTCCATCTCTGTGAGTCAGCCATTTAGAGGAGAATGGGAGGTGTAAAGAAGCCTGGCAGCCCAGATTTCCAAGAGGTGATGGAAGACAGAGCTTCCATGGGGCTGCATCAGCCCCTGAGATGGAGACATTTGCTTTGACTGTGGCATCATCCCTGCACAAGGGCTGGACTCAGAATGTTCCTCTCCTGTATTCATGTAAGGCAGCAGATTGCCAAGCAGAACGCTGAAAATGCCTTTGATGCTCTGGCTGCCCAGGTGACTCATCTGTGAGCCCTTCTGATCTGAGCAGCAGATTGCATCAAGGCTTCTCTGAAATGGGTGGGTCACCCTTGTGCAAAACTCAAATCCTTCACATGACCAACTGCCCTGGAAAGATTTAAGGGAGTGCTATAATTTTTAGGTTTTATTTCCACCTTTCTGTATGAAAAATGTTTCCATGAAATCAGGGCAAAAGAATAAAATGCCTACAGTTACTAATTTTGAAAACAATAAGTTGAATTTATAGTTCACCTTCTGAGATTTTCATTATTAAAAGCATACAGAGCTCTAATTTGCAAGATCCACCAAGCAATTCAATCTTCTGTGGGCAGAGCTGGCTATGTAAAACTGGTCCAGGAATCCCCTTCAGTGAATCCCTACACAGCAATGCCCTGTACGAGTTCTGAGATTACAAATGACATGCACTGTGACATCATAGACAAAGGCTGGCTCAGGGACTGGGATATCTCAGAAGCCCAAAAGGCTCCCACTGAAGTCAGTAGGAATCCTGAACCTTTGGCCTTTTTTACTTGGATGAAAATGCTTTCTTTGTAGTTTTATGAACTTAGGAATTTGTGCTCTTAATCCTGTCCCCTTGGAGTTTAGAGACAGGATGTGTTGTAGTTGCAAAACCCAGCAGGTGAAGTCATGAAGCTGAACCTCTAGAGAAGTAGAGATTTTGCAGTTTGATTTAGTTTCTTGCAAGAAAAATATGCTCACAAGGAGTCTTGGGCTAAGGTTCAGAAAGAAATTGTAGCACATACCTTTTGCAAAAAGCTGTTCTGCAGAAGGAGAGGATAAGTGTGCTCCCTCCTTTTTAATGCTTCCCTTGAGAAGCAAAATGGGGAGAGAATCCTATGTAAACCTTTCCATTAGACCTACTGATTGTAAAGCACAGCTTTAGCTCAAATTTTCAATTTGGATCAGTTTTCTCTGTATTTTGTAGGTTTTTAAACATTTGTGGTAATTTATTCAGCTGTAATTTGCATCTGCTTTCAGAGAGGCAGAACTTAGTATGGCATCTGGAGGTCCATTTGTAAAGGGAATGTCCTTACCAGGGTAATTACTGGTGCAGAGTGTAGGACTAATTCATCTTCCTTCATTGTTAGTCCCAGTGTTAACAATGAGCTGATGAGTTCAGAGCCACTCAGGCAGGTTTGGGCTCCTCTGGTAGTTGCAGTCCTATATGTGTGTCAGACTATCTTATTGATTTCCAAGTTTTTCTCATAGGAGTTCCAGGGAGTTCCAATATGGAACTTTTGTACAGGGTGAAACAGGAGCTCCAGTAACTGATCTCTTCTCTTCCAGGGTTCGTTGGCTCTCTCTCTGCTTGTGTTGGCACTGCTTGGTTTTAAAGCTTCCAGTTACAAAATTCTGTCTTTTTGCCTGAAAAAGTGAAGTTCATTTTGAGGTTAATTGAAGCTGTATTACAATGGCAGATATTTCACCTATTGTTACATTAAACTGTGTTCCAGCTTGTGTTTGGTCTCAGTACCCTGTACCATATCCCTCTTATATTAATTGAGCTGTGTTACACTCTAGTGAGAGAGAGTTTTAATACCAAGAAATTAGTACAGTGAAGGTTATTTAATATTGTAAAAACTCCAGGATGTCTTCTAATGTTACAGAAGACTCAGAAACGTTGTATTTGGGAGGAGTCTAACCTTATATAATTGTACTTTCTTGAAAAAAATACTTTAATCGTGCTCTTCTGTCTTTCAAACAGCCACCTTTTGTCAGTACAGAAGTTAATACAGTTACAACCTGTTTTTGTAATGACTATTGCTCAGGACATTAAAGATTATATCTCAGTCTTGCAGAAGGGAGTGGGGTTTTCTTTGTCTCAGTGGTAAAATACTTTGGTAAATAAGAACAGTGGGGTCTGAAAAAAGGAAAGGAAAAAACTTTTTCCTTTATTTTTCAAGTTGAAAAAAAATTACTAAGTAGCTGGACTTTTTTCTTTGTCCCAGTTGTAAGCTTACTGTTGGGCATGTAACTTTGTCCAACTGTTAGATTTTATGTTTGAGAGTTTTCTGAAGCCTTTCAAGATTTTAAGAGGTATTTTTATACCATTTTGCTTTCCAAAACGTTGTAATTTTTGTCTTTAAACACTGGTAGCTCTGCCTGGCCCCTCCTTGTCACCCTCCTGTTATGCTTTTTAATCCCTCAGACTCTGGTAAATTTGTCGGCGAGGAGAGCAGGGGGCCTGTTCCGTGGCATTGGAAATGCTGACAAGTCTGTCAACACTGGGTGTGCGATTGTCCCTCGGAGCTTACATCCAAGTTTGTTGTACCGAGCAGAGAATAGAATGTGGGAGAAGTTATTCTGAGTGTGTGTGCATGTGATTGCAGTTTCCAAGGAGACCACCTTCTTTGTCTGAACATGTCCAAAATGATTGCCTAATTGATCTCATCATGTGGGACACTCTGTCTGTCTTTCTGTCTGCTGCTCTCATGCGTTCTCTCCTCCACATTGTTAATCAGAAAGTAAAAAATGAAAAGTTGTGTTCTCGCAAAGAGCCAAACAAAGCCATTAGCCTGGCCAAACGACAAGCTGGGGCTGTCCCTTAGTCAGAAGCGATGGCCAGTGTGTCACCAGGGTGGGTGTGAGACATGTTGTTGCTACTATTTCTCCCCAGTCTGTGCTCTAACTCGTGCATAGATGATGCTGAGCGCGTCTTTGAAAGAGACAGCTGTTAATGCTCCTACTGAATTTCCACTAATTATAAAATGAAAGGACTGGCTCTCTTTTTCTTCCCAAAGCTCAATAGTCTAGTTTCACTGATTAAAGAACCAACAACAAAAAATCCCACAACACACAAAAAGCTCAGGGAAGGAGGAGACGTCAGCCAGTGCCGGTGCTGAAAAGCATGCTGATGTGCTTTTTTTGTTGCTTGTGGTTTTGTTAGTACTGATGATGTGCTAATGAAGGCCAAAGCTCTTTCAAATTTAGTCCCTTGACACTGGAACTGGAAATGAAGAGCTCAAGTTTAAAAACATTCCTGCTAAAGGGAGGAGAAGATTGCACAGGGCAGTAAGATGAGGTGCTGCAGCAGAACTGGAGGTCACTGCATACTGCAATCCCTATCACTCAGGACTTTGGCCAATCCCCACTTTCTTGCTGAGCAAAGACTCCAATAAAGCTCAAGAGAAATTTAACCTGAGCTATGGAAACACAATGTTATGGAGACAGTAATTACATCACAGTTCAGTATGTAAAAAAGCATATTAGAGTATTGAATAAATATAACAACTACTGGAAGAAATATTTTTTTAAATCCCCCCTGTGGTTTATTTATTTATAATTTTTATTACATTCCTCTTTCATAGAAATGCAATGATTAAAGAGGAACATCGGTTGCATAGCATGGTTTTGTTTGTTTATTTGTAATAAGTGTCTGTAATCTGTGTGAAAGTGGGGAGAGGGCATAGTCTGTGTCAGTTGATCTACAGCGTGTCACACAGGGGGTAAATACCAGCTGGCACAGGAAAAAGGTCCAGGCACACGTAAACCAATGGAATGAAGTGTGGACAGCTTGAGGAGCAGAGTCTGAGAAAATACATGGAGTTTGCAGGAGCCACAGCTCCCAGCTTCCCTGGTGGCACTTAATGGAGAGAATATGATTAATCTTTCTCTATGAAAAATTCTCCATGACTGTTAGAAGCCAGTTCCTCTCTGCCTTTGCTACAAACTGGAGGGCAGGGTATAGTTTCAGAGGCTTTGATCTTGCCAGTTCATGCTGCCTCCCTTCTTTCCTGTGAGCAGAGCTGTGAGCTGCTGGGTTCAGTCCAACACGGAGTCTTTGCCATTGGGCATGACCTGGGCAGGGAGGGGTTACAGACTGGTCCTTTACTGCATTCACACGTCTTTGTGACAGAGAATATTTTCTCCATATTTCATAAAGACCAAAATTTAGGCAATAAGCAGCTTGAGGACAACTTAAATGACTGAGAAGTCCAGGGCAGAGCAGAGATAATGTTACAGAGACCATTGGGTGGGACAGAGCAGGTTGGGGCAAACTGGGGTGAAACAGCAGTCATTGTCAGCACCTGGGGGTTAATTTAGTGGCCTGTTTAGGGAATGCTGGGCTGATAAAAAGATACAGTACTGTGGCTGTGAATCCTAAACGTTCATTGCAAGCACTCAGGTCCTCCCTGTACAGCTCTGGGGAAATTTCTGAGCTGTATTCAATTAAAGCATGATAAATGGTGTATTTGAACAAACAAATTTCTTTGCCCCTTCTGTCGCTCCCTTCTGGCCAAAGCCTGAGGCCATTTCATTTCTCTTCTGTTCTGGAAAAGTGGTATGAAGAGGAGCTCATGACCTCTTAATTTGAGTGTCTTATGTTTCTGCTAAGAGAAATCAAATTTGTAGATACACTGGATTTTTTTTTAATAATAACTGTTTGAACCAACTTGCATTCCATGCCAACAGGGTACTGTTGAACAGGCTAGCTGTGAGGCAGCACTTTACAAAGTTTTCCAGAGAGACCTGTTCCCTCTGGGAACCTGACAAGGGGCAGCACAATGGCAATAAGGAGCATGCTTGCTGGGCAGCAGAGGTGCTGCTCCCACCTCAGAGCAAAGCTGAGAAGTAGCTCTCACCTCCAGTTCTGCACCTGCACATTCCTGGCCTGAATGACCAAGGCTCCCAAGTGATGTGTGCCTTTATTTGCAATATGGCATGTTTGGAGTACTGCACAAACAGAACTCATTCTGTTTAACATTAGGGTTGTGAAATAAACATAAATAGACTTTTCCAGCCCACTTGACAAAATACTTCTTTATGAGCAAAGGGTTGAGATGTGACAATCAGCTTTAGCATACATTTGAAAAAAATCTGTGTATACACCATAGGAGATTCAGCTGTTTTTGAAACATGTCAGGTATTATTCCACCAAGTCAGAAGTGACAGCAGTGCATGACACAGCTGCCCTTTCACTTGTGCCCTGAAACACTGAGATCTCCAGACACATCTACCTGCTTGCTGCCCCAATGTAATAGCTGCCAGAAGAGACAGGCTTAAACATTTCCTCCCTCCTGTTCCCTCACCTCCCAGTCACTATCTTCCCTTTTCTTAGCTCCTCCCACAGCATATTCTCAAAAGATGTTGGATAAATTCGTGCTCTCAAAAGGTGGTCTTGACTCACAGAAACTGTATTTATTATTATTTTATTATTCAGCCAGAGTCCCAAATACAAACTTTTTATTTGGTTTTTCTACACTTGCCATATTTAAATTCTTTAGTGCAGTGTTTTGTGCCAAACTTGGGCAGATCCAGCCCAGCAGAGCCTTTGTTGTGGGAGTGCTTATTAAACTGAAATTAATGAACAGTAACCATGTAAGAGCTTTCAGCTAAGGAAAATTATTTTATTGCCATTTTAAAAGTACATTCTGTAGAACTTCAACGAAGTGTCATGTTTTCAGTAATCTTTTTAAGCTAAAGAATGGATTAGAAGAAGTCCTTTTTTCCAACTTTATATGTAGCTATTGTACATGTTTTGTCTTTGGTACAGACCCTTTCCAGAACACAACTTTTGTTGTCATTATAATCATGAAGACTCAACTTTTTTTTTTTTTCAGTATTAGGAAATATGTTTTAATTTGGTTAGGACTGGAGAACAATTTACCACAGTATCAGGCAAGTCAGGAAATCCCAGTATTTGGTTTTCACATGGTCTGATCTCTCCCATAAGTAAAGCAAGCTGAGTGGAAGCATGTTACACACACAAGGCAGGAAGGCACAGATGGGATTGTTGTTCTTCCTCACTGGAAGTAAGAAAGTCTCTGAGGAGGTAGATTCTAATTAGGTAGCTGTATTTTTTATATTTTAACATCTGATTTCACCTGCAATCTTTCATGATTCTTTCTGTAGTTGGTTTCATTGGTCCTTTCTGGCTCTTTCTTTTCGTCCATGACAGAGAGGTCTACTCTGTTTCAGTATGTGGTTCTAAGGGTATGTGGAACAGAGAACACAACAAATATGTTTGCTATTTTACTCAGTTTGAGTATTTTGTCAACTCTTTCTCTCTTGCCCACTATTTTGAGTAGAACATAGCTGTTTTCTTGCATTTCAGTGTCAAAGGACTTCATTTTCTACTGGGACAATATCCCGGATGTGTCTTCAGACCTTTTAGGCCCCTCTTAGGGCTGTTTCCCACTGTTCTGAGAGCCAAATGCCAGGACAGGCTGTTGTGATAGCCACAGTGCTCCATGGACAGGAATCACTACATTAGGGCAGATTTTTCTCACTCTCTGTTTTAGTATATAAACATTTCCAATCTCACAGTGGAGTCAAAGGGTGTAACTGTTGAAAAATCAAAATAATACAAGATTTTGATCAGCCTCACAGAGTGTTCAGAGCCAGAGATGTGTTTCCAGAGACCCACTTACAGTGAGTATTGGCACAGTAAGATCTGCCCATCTAACAGAAAACTACCATCCCTGATGGTACTGATAATTAATTTAATTATCTCACCTGTGGCACCACTTGTTAGATTGCCTTTGAAAACAAGGTGTCAGAATAATAGTACTTCATGGATATTTAGGAAGTTATAATTAAAAATTATTCTTACAACCATCACTTGCATTTCCCTTATGTTTTTCTAATTTAAATATTTCTCAATAAAAATCAGAAGCAAAACCATTCTTCTTGTTCCATGTATTCTGGTTTTGCTACTCCAGCAATGTACAGATTAATGTGCAGAAGCAGAGCTTTCCATCTTAGTCCAGATGGGATTTTAGAGCTATTTCTATATTTGACATGCTGATAAGAAGGCATTATTTTATTGTGCTAGGTGCTGCATAAACAGAAAAGAAGGATGATCACAGCTTTAAACCTTTTCCATCTTTTTTTTTCCCTTCAATACTTGTCCAAGTTTTGTGATAGAAGTGCTGATGGCAAATTCCTATGGTATTCCCTAGTGGTCATGATTTTGCCTGAATCTTCCTGTTATGTGTATGGGAGAAGAAACACATCAGGTTTGGCTGATTAGGTCACTCGGTTCTGTGTGGAAGTAGATGGAATGGGCATGGAGATGGTAGGAGTTAATTAAGAAATATAATATGGTGATGTCTGGCTAAGGCCCTTGGAGGACAACACTCACTGAATATTATCAGGCTTTGTCCCCAAGGCAAGGTTTCACTGGCAGGAGGAGGGAAGACATTTCTTGAGCCACAGTAACAGGATCATCCCATTTTTTCAGTGGTTCTGCAATGCCAGTTCATTCTGATGTGTGGGCATGTAGTGTCCTCATGTATATGTGTGCACACCAATATCCATAAATAAACCATGATTGGCCATGGACTGTGTACCTGGTTCATCCATACACAATCTCTGAAAGAGCTCTCATCATCTCTTCTTGTGCCTTAAAGCTACTCTTAACAAAACACACACACACACACATCTATGTCTCTGTCAGGGAGCTATTTCATTTTGTTCCCCCTTTGTGTATGTGGAATTTCTCCCTTAAGGAGAAATTGTGGAATTTCTCCCCCAGTGCCCAGGAGTCCACAGCAGTCAGTGGCACACTGGCATGTTGTAAGTTCTACATAAAACAAGTCTCCTGCAAGATGAGAAAGTACCAGGTTTTGGGGCACATGGCACTTGTTACCAGTTACAGTTTGGACAGCAGTATTCAAATAATGAGTTTTGCACATTTATAAAAGCATAAATTATAGTTAGGGTTATAGTTAGCAATTTTTTATATGTTTTTTTTCTGTTTTCCTTTCGCTTCTGAGGTTTTAGAAAAGGACTTAACACAGTGTAAAAGAGGAAAAGTATCAAAGCTCATGGTATTTTCAATGTATGTGCAGAAGATACAATGTCAGCTGTGGTGTTGCTGTTTTACTGGCATTCAGCTCTGATGATCTGCATTGCTCTGGGCTTTAGAGTTTCGAGGTCTCATGGTTAGCAGGGTAAAGATAAAGCTGTTCTACCACAGCATCTCCATTCTGTGTGACTTCTGCAGGATATTTACTGTGCAGATAGAACTTGTTGTACAAATTACCTTTCTTCCATTCTTAAGCACAAAGAGCAATGAAAAAGATTTATGAATACATGGGATTATAAATATGCATAACATTTTTCATTAAGGCAGTTTTTTTAGACACTTAATTGAAAGTAAAGGGATAAAAATGAACAATTGATAAATGGATGGCAATGCAGTGCAGAGAGTGATTGTTTTGCTAAATGCCTTAACTAAGAAGTCAGTTGTATGTAGAGTTTTATACTAAAGCAGCAGGAATGAGAAAGCTTCTCTTGTGTCTGTCTTGTAGCAGCTTTTCTTGGCCTGTGGAGCCCTTAAATGCACAGGAAGCTATCCCAAAGTTCAGATAGTAAAATGATCTGAAGTCTCTCATCCTATACATTCTAATCATATGGCACAAGGACAGCAGCAAGATAATCTGTAGGAAGGGAACTGCCCCTGGAGAAGTGACAATCTTGTAATTTCATTTAGCAAACTTCCATCAAACTAATGTTTCATTAATGATGATGTGAAACAATGTTTTCACCCGTTACTCAGGTGTCTGCATTTTAAAATTGGAGGGAAAACCCCAAAAGTGTAAGTGAGGCAAAGGGGCAATTAGGGAAGGATAATAAAAACATATCTGCTCAACTCCAGTATCTGAATACAAATATTGGGATGTAAACACTAGTCTACACACACTGTGCTAAATTAATTCTTATACCTTTTGGTTTGTATCTGAATTAATTTCCAAGAGGCAGTTTCAGAGGAATAAATATGAAAAATTTGTCTTTTCTCATAAGACTACATCGTTGTTTTCCCAAGACTCCATGAACATTTGCCTACATTTTCTTATACTTTCTTATTGACCTGAAATACTTTCTTATTGAACAGAAATCCCATGTAAGTACTGAATGGTTTTGGCATTTGATGGTGTCTTTTGCAAAGCATTTTAAATTTTTCAAGTGTTTGAGTGGTGAGATTTCTTCTACAAATCAAACCAAATTTCAATAAGTTCCAAGGACAGTATGGTAAATCCCTTAATGCTTTTAAGTATAGTGCCAGTGTTTGTTGTGGCTGCTTATAAAAACTGTAACAGAAGCCACAGATTAATACAGGTCATTGTTTTCTATTAATGAATTACAGGTTCAGTCTGAAGGCATTGTGATAGCCCTATGTTATACACACACATACATAAAATATACTGCTTTTGAGCTTCGTTCTTTGGTCCAAATTTCAAGATGAAAACAATACAAAGGAGGTAAATGTCTAACATCCTTTTACATCACACTTTCTTACAGCAAAATGCAGCATTAATTTATGCTAGAAATATTTCTATCTGCCCTTTTTTGAAACGTGGAATGCACTTTATTATCTCGATACACTTTTTGTCAGGCCACGCTCCCTTGGGTAGGAGGGGCTGTTTCCCAACACAAGAACAGACAACTCAAGAGTTTGGAGCTCCACACTCTTTAAGTGGAATGGACATTGCCAAGCCCTTTAGGGTCATAATTTTTGAAGGAGATCATCCTTCTTAGTCAGGGCCTGGATAAGTGAAATTTCCAGCACATCCAATATCCACATGCAATCAGTTCAGATTCAGAAACTCAAAGTCTCCTTCAAAGCCTGTTACAATGCTCCTGAAGCACCACTGTGAATTGTCTCATACATCCGTGTGTTTTAGGTATTTGTGCTAGAAATGAAACCACAAGAAAACATCAATGTAGTAGCATGAAATCACCCTGTAAAAAGCAGAATGGAGAAGTGAGCTAAGATAATCAGGCTGCAGAGAGAAGGCAAGGCTCTGTTTCTATTGTGTTACACAAAAAATAAGCAAGGAAAGGATGAATAAACTTCCCACAAATTTTCTTGCTGAGGAAAATGTGTTCATGTCAAAGTAGAATGATTTTTGAGACTCCTGTCGTTTTTGAGGGTACTGGCATATTGAATGTATTAAATGTCTGATCATCCCTGTAGTTCTCAGTTTAGCTAATGTCTTTTTTTAATGGTCTTAGAAAAGTATACAGAAATGCTAAGTTAAAAGGCACAAAAGAGAAGTCAGCAGTTGAAACCATCCAGAAGATTGTCTATACCAATATTTTAGTTTCCTCAAAAAAAATCAACTATGTAGGTAGATTCATTTTGGGACTAAATAAAAGTATGAAGTATGTCTGGAAGTCTGAATATAAAACAATCAAGAAGGTTATGTGGAGTATGTGTGTATTTTTTGTGCTTTTCCCAGCACTGGCAGTAACTAAATAAATTGATTCTTGGAATAAGGAGGGACATAACTCATGTATTTATTTGGGGATTTAATTTGGGTCAGTATGTGAATTCTTTTACTTTTCTCCTGGTTTCAGTTGTTTCTAGTGTGATCTGCCACAATCTCAGAAAAAGTCATTTAAATTTATTCTACATTGTCATCTATGAGTGAACAGCCTGGAAGTGAAAATGCTTCTCTTAAAAGTGAGGCTGATTTACAGAAAATGTTATTAATAGCCACCTCTGCCAGGGCAATGAGGCATATGAAATGCATGTCCCCCCTGCTGCTGGGGTGTCCTGAGCACACGGTGACAGAGCCTGAGCTGGGGTCCGTGGAAGGAGGGAGGTGATTTAGCACAGCCCAGGGCAGGCGTGGGAACTGCCCCCGCCTCGCAGGCAGGCTCACACTGCCCCTTGCAGAACAATCAGGGGGATTGTGTTGCTTGTTCTGTTCAGTGCAGCGTTTGGAGACTTCCTAATGATCCATTCCAAATGGTTTGGCCAGGCAACCCTTTTGTACAACTCAGCATATAACCTTGTGTGCTTCCCACTTTGTGCTGTGACAGTGCTGCTGCTTACACAGGGTTTGACCATGTTCCTAAAAATAAAGAATCTTTTACCTAAGTCAGGAACTTACTTTTGGGAATATTGGAGAAAGCATCAGAACACAAGAAACGTCTTTAATTAATTGACTGAATAATCAAAAAGACTTGTCTCCCTTGTCACACACAAGTGAGTCTCATAATAATTGTGCAAATCTCTTAACATTTATTTCAGGTTCCTAAAGCTCTGATATGTAATTCATGATTTACAGCAGAGACCAGAAATTAAGAAGCTGGTTCCTTCTTTCATTGAAGCCAACAGCAAAACTTGATCCAATGCCCCTGTAATAGGACAACACACTATTCCTCAAGATCCATTAGCTTTCTCAGTACAAACCATTTTAGTATCTGCTCTCCCACTGTCATGTGATTCAAGCAGGAACCTTCTTGGTGGCACCAGTGAAGTATGAATAGATAAACACAGTTTGGTGCCTTACTGTAATGGGTCTGGGGCTTGTGAGAATCCTGGCTCCAGCACTCACAAGTCTGCATGGCAGCATCTTTCCTAAAACTGACCTTTGGGCTGACTAATGAGGTGTGTTTATGTTATAGTTAGCACAGAAGAAAGAGTAGTCTGGAGGAAGATGCTTGTGATCCCCTGTGATTTGAAGGAAGCAGTGCAGGATTTCTGTGCTGTTGCCCGTGCTGTTGGGTTGGAGATAAGAATGAGGTGTACTGTTGTCCTGGGGAGATGCAGCAAATCATTTTTCCAAAGCATTATATTGTCCCCTTTGCCTTACAAAATATGGACAAATGGCCCAAGGGAGACGCTATGTATAACACTATCAAGAATACATATGTTCTTAGAAAAATATTACCAAATGTAACCAAGAAAATACTTTCCTGGAAATTAGTGCACTAAACTAAACTAAAAAAATTACCCAATTTAACTTTTCTTCAGAGAAAACACTGTCTGTGACACAGCAGTGTCCACTGCAAGCTGCAGGGGTTGCATCAAATGCAAAACAAAAAGAAGCCAAACCCAAGATTTTTACACCATGTTAGAACTATCAAAGGTGTACATTTTGATGATCTGATCAGAAGTGTAAAAAAATTTTTTCCCCTAAGTTTTGCTGTTTAAATTAATGGAAAATTACTGCTTTTAAATTGGCTGCACCTGATAAACATCTATTTTTTATACAGAGATCCATGCTTTTATATCTTTAAGCATGTGTGACTCGATCTGACAGAACTTCACCAATGCCTCTTGCTCCAAAATGCCTTCACACTCCAAATCCTGTAGCAAGCCCCTTCCATGGCACTCCTCCTGAAGGAATACCTTCTCTCACTGTCCCTTTTAAAATTTACTCATCACTTATACTTCTGTCAGGTTCTTGCTTATAATATTCTGAGAAATGCAGTGTCAGTATGGGTTGCCCCTTTTCTACAAGAGGTTTACCAGGTGTGCACAGGTTTATATGGCAGCCGGCTGCTCTCTGGAATGGACTGGGACAAATAATCTTCAGTATTTAGACTGGGGAAGGAAACCCAACTACCTCAGCGATAACAGTTCAATCCAAAGTACTCTCCAAATGCTAAGCGATTTCTGAGGCTGGGTTTGGATGAAATCTTATCTGCAGTCCTTGTAGGCAGGGGATGTGGGGTCTCAGTGCAGGGAAAAGCCCGGAGCAGGGGCAGGGAAGCAGCGGGGCTGGGCAGCGGCAGCCGGGCTCTCCAACACAGCCGGGAGAGGCTCCCTCAGAGGGGCTCGGGGTCCTGGCTGTTCCCCTGAGGCACCCGAGCAGATGGAGAGGGGCCTTTCCAGTGGGGTGAGGTGTTAACAGGGTGCCAGTGCAATGGCCACTCTCAGGAGCAAAGGCTCACCCACGGTAAGGAAGAAGCAATAGAGGCCTGAAGCAGTGAATCCTCCCCGCATTAACCAAGAGCTCAACCTTCCTCCCCTGATGCAGACAGCAAGAGGGTGAGAAGGGCCCAGCTCCGCTCAGCTCATCCCAGCCCAGCTCAGCCCCTCATCCCCTGGCCAAAGTCTCACAGTAACTCTGCCCTTCTCAAGAGAAAAGCCCCCAGGTAAGAGAGGAGCCAGCTGCACCCTTACCCCCACTTTGGCCAATTTTTGTGTCTCTCTTAAGTACCTACCAGTCGTTATTGTTTCTAAGCAGCAGATGGGACAAAATTCCATGAGAGAAAGAAACTAAAGGAAAAATCCTAACTCCCAACAGTAGGTAATGCTCTTCTGTTCAAATAGGGATGAGTTAAACTACAGCTGAACAATGAGTGAATGAGAAAACTTGCCAGCTCACAGGAACACAGGAACAGGGATGATTTCTCACATTTACTAATCAGACATGCTTAAACTGTCTATCAGAGATGATTTTCTTTGTAAAGAAAGGAGACTTCCAAATCCACAGCACAGAAAATTCTACAAGGAGCATAAAGATGTATGGGCTGGAAGCCCCAGAGGATGTTAGGCTGTACAGGTACTCCTCATGTGTCAGCAAAGCTGGAGAAGATCTCCCACTTGGCAGACACTTTGTGGGTCAGTAGCTCTAGAATGACTGAGAGTCCATTCCAGGCTGGAGTTGGTGTCTGCAGGAAAATGGGAACAGAGGCATCCCTACTCTGGGTCTTTGGGACAGCTCTCTTGTGTGCTTGATTTGAGTCAAGGGCGGGCACTGAATTAAGATCTTAGGGCTTGTTGTGTATGGTGGTAGTGTTGTAGCTGTGAGTTAGTAAAAGAGGTGTCCAAAGGTATGTGGCTTTGATTTTTTCCTCTGATAACCATTTGTTTTATTAACCCAAATCAACTTTGCCAACAACAGATGCAATTCTCCAGAAAGGTTCTTTTTCAAGTGTCTGTCCTTCAGCGTGTCTAAAATGAAGTGCTGCCGAGAAAATCAGCAACCTGCTGGTCTTGTGATTATGGGCCCAGTTTCACCCCTGAGAATGCTGCAGTAGGGACTGGCAGAAGGAAACCCTGGGCCTTCTTCATACAGCAATGGATGGAAAATCTGTGCTGCCTTTGGGATTCAAAAAAAGCAACAGCCTGCTAGGAATAGGAAACCACTGGCCAAGAATTTCAGGACAGTGGACCTAAAAGGCTAAAAGGTGGTTTTCTGAATTAATTATTGAGCTTATAGTATGTACAAACCGCCCTGTGTATGCCCTGTTAGTGCTGGGTTTGCATTTGTCTCATCTGTGGCCTTCCTAGCTGGCTGATGTTTTCATAGCACTCAAAGCATTCTGATTAGTACCTTTTTGTAGTATATCTAATCTCTACTGTTGATAACTTCCCCATCTCATGTGAAGAAATTTAATCAAGAGACCATTGGACTGAAAAGGCCATTTAGTCTGAATTTAAAGTACAGTTGACCAAAACACTTCCTCAGGTATTCTTCTTGCAGAAGGGCAAAAGGGAAATCACTGAGAAATTCTGCTGTTTCAAAAAAAAAAATGCTATGAAGGCCTTTTTTTCCCCCGCCGTTCAGCTTCATGTAAGTCATGACACACATGTGAAGTGTCACATAAATTCAAGCTCTTCTGGCTGGGTGTTCACAGTATCCCCTGTGGGTCCACTGGTTGGTTTTGTCACCAGCCATGAAAAACTAAATGGCTTTGTCATGTCTGTGGCATTTGTAAGAATTTTCAGTGCTTTTAAAAAAAAGAACAAGGACAGGAAAATACAATGAAGGGAACTGGTGTCTACCACTACTTTATTAGGTTTACTCGTAATCAGTCATGGAGCTGTCCTGTGGAGCAGGCCTTTGGGAAAATGAGTTCCACCCCACAGCAAACACTCCTGAGAATGACGAGATGGAGGAGGTGATGTGAACTGAGAGCCAGGAGGTGCACGGAGCAGTGCCCTGACCCAGGAGAGACTGAGGCAGGCTTTTCTCTGTCAGACTGGATTGGTTTGAGTAAACAGAGCCCGTGCATTTCCGAAAGGCTTCTAACAAATGTGTGAGACATCCTGCAGCCCTGTACCGGGGCAGTGCTGCAGCTGGGAGCTCACCTTTCAACTGTGCTCTGCCTGCTTCCATATTTCAAAAGTTAGCAAGGATAAGATGAAAGTTTTAGATAAGTTAATGCTTTTGAAACTCATGTGACCCTTCAAGTTCTTGGAACTGTAGCAGGAAAAGATTTTTAAAAAAGGAAAAGCATAGTTGTTTTCCACACTGCAGCAAGTCCATTTAATAAAAGTGCATTTTAAGGTACGCTTCAAAGGTAAACTCCTTTTAATCCACAGAATAAATTTGCTGCATCACATTAAATGTAAAAGAGACTCTTTACACATCTTTATGTTTTTGCAAAACTATCTGTTAGTTGTTTCTAAGCAAGAATAATGGTAATTTGGCTTCATTCTTCATCCTTGATTTCATCACATGGCAGAATATTGCTGACATTCTGCAACACTAACACCTTCAGCAAACATGAATTTTAAAAAACCAAAGGAAGAGCGTGCCTTTCCTATTCTCCTATTTGTCTTTCTACAGGCTTTAGCTGCACAATGCCTATAAATGCTGCAAATCCGGACAAATTAGGATCAATACTAATGCCACTGAAAAAGTATTTAAAATACAATTAGAGGATACAAAATTAATTCAGAAACACAAGGAAGAGACAACCATCAGTGAATTTCAATGAAATACCTGCTTTTGTCTTACCATTCTCAATTTCAGCATGATAGAATTTAATTCATTTTTGGGATGTGCTTTTGCTTTATAATGAAACGCTATGGATTGAAAGCTTCAGCCTCTGCATGTTACATCTTGCCTTTTGAGGTCATCAGGGACATCAAGGATCCTCTTGTAATGGCTCAAGAGGTGGAGAATGCCTTCTGTCACCTCAGAAGACAACTCCTGTTGTTGTTTCTTGTTCTTCTGGCTGCACAAGCAGCTCAAAAGACAAGTCACACTTGGTTCCTAACAGAGGCAGCTGCTACTCATGGAATGAATTCCAGCCTAAACACCCTGTGGCTGCTGCAAGCCCAAATCTCCTGGATGTCCAAGAGAGATGGGGATACAGATCTCCTTTCATAAGGAACATGCCAAAATGGCAGGTTTTTAAGTTTATTGCTGGGAATTCCCCACAGATATGTTACCTATTTGGGGCATCTTTTGCATCTGTCCCTGCATGTAAGTCAGAGATTCTGCAGTGATTCCACATGCAGCCAGACTCTGCTTTAAACCTCCCAGTGTGAACGTACACTGATGTTTGGCCCAGAAGAGACTTCCCTCTTCCTGTGCAAATTCACTATCCTCTTACAAGGGTTCTGCCTTACCTTTTTCTCCCAGGTGATGGGAATGTGAGCTTCTCTTTTTGTGGTATCTTTTAAGCTATTCTGGCCGCCAGTTGTCTCTGCTTTTTTTTCATGAGGGAATGGGGGAATGTTTATGAAATGGTTGTATGTCATACGCGCTTTAATGGAAACTTGAGACAAATCTTCTCAGCTTTCCTTAACACTCTGTTCTTAAAAGCCAGATGTTGAAAAAGTTTCAAAAATGTATCTGTCATGCTCAGAATCCAAGCATTTGCACACAATCAATTTTAGACACGCAAGTAGTTTGCTGAATGCAAAAAGACTAATGGCATCTGTTTGTAGGGCTGATGCTCTGACCTGGATCCTTTCTGCTTTAGAAAGGTGAGATCTGGGGACTAAATCTCAGTTCCAGACTGAGTTCCAGGAGTTTGCTCAGCCCAGGCTTCCAGCACTGAGCTGGTGATCTGAGTGCTCATCATGTGGTGCCCCTTTTTCTTCATTGCTTACATCCACAGCTTCAGGGAATTAGATGGATGAATACCTGAATTAAGGGAGAATAAACGAGACACACACATTTATCTGATAAGGTGAAAATGCTCAGGCTGAAGTCCAGGGCCACACTCCATCGCTAGTGGCTCTGCCTAACACAGCAGGAGCACTGAGGTAGCACCATATTCCCACTGCATTCCTGTGCTCTTGTTCAACCCTTTCCATCTGCACAGGGACTTAGGCTGCTTTAACTGGCCTCTGGTGAAGGTGGACCAAGGGAAGGCTGCTTGGTCCCATTCAGTCACAGACCTGTGCTCAGTCAAATACAAGGACAACAAGGACATGCAAATATTTTGGAAAAGAGCCACCCTATTTTAGCTCCCTCATGAAGAGAAATTATTTGTTTCATTGAGTAATTCCCTGCAGTGGTGCCTTGCTTCCTTTCTGATTGGAAAAGATTTTGTTGGGTTACTGTGTCTTGGAGAGTTGGATCTTCCTCAAGTGAAGTTTTTTTTTGAGCCTGCATGGAACCTGGAGTAGTCAATACCATCAGCTACGTCCCTTGACTGAATAAAAACACAGGAATAGTGATCACTTAAATATCCTGGAATTTTTGTAGTCCAGCAGACCTTTTCCTCTGGATACACTTTTCCTGAAGTGTAGTTAGTTCAGTGCTAGTATGCAGTTGGTTAGCATGTGCACGATACGGGGTCATAATGATTAGAGTGGTTGAGGCTCATGGTCATGAGAAGGCTCCACGGGAAAGGCACAGCTCCAGGCTGGAGGGCTGGGAGGTGGATGAGGGGTGAGAGGCCATTATGAGTGAGGAGAGAGGCAGCTGGAAGTGAGATTGTGATTGGCTGGAGGAATGTGTGAACAGTGTATGAGCAGGAAGCTGATTGGCTGAAGGAACGCGTGGACAGTGTATGAGCAGGAAACTGATTGGCTGAAGGAACGCGTGGATAGCGTATGAGCAGGAAGCTGATTGGCTGAAGGAACGCGTGAACAGCGTATGAGCAGGAAGCTGATTGGCTGGGAGATGTATGGCGGGCAGCATGGCAGCTGAGCCAGCCAATGGGTGTTTCTTTCTGTTCTGTTAAGTCTCAGTTTGGTTTCAGTTATGTCAGGTTAAAATTAAAGATATAAAAAGGGACCAATTTTTACAACAAAGAGATCGCCTTCAGATACATAAGGGGGTCCATGTTGCTTTGTTCCCCACTGCTACAAGCATACAACCATTTTTTAGGTTTGTCATTTACTGTAAGTTTGCTTTCAGGACATGAAATTTGGTGGCTGATGGGACTTCAGACAGTGCAGTCCCTGATTTTTTCAGCTACCAATTTCCAGCCTATTTTTAAAACTGTGCGCTCTCCTTTTAATGGTTAGATAATTTTACTCCATACTACTTTATATTGTGAAATTTTAGGTGAAGAATAAAAAAAAGAAAGATGGTGCATTTTTTCTGGCATAGTCTGTGCTTTATGTCTCCGTCAAGTGCTTTTCTAAAGCTGTTTTTCCCAGACTGTGTGTTTTGCATGGGTGGGACAGTGGGTTATTGTTAGCCTGTTAGACACAACTCGGCTTGAATACCCTTCAGTAGTTTGGGAGGCAAGTCAGCTCTATTTGCATTTGTTCCAGTCACAAAGGTTTATAGGTCAGCAAAGGCTGGCTGGAAAAATTCAACATGCCAATGCACTATTCTTCTATGGTTGTCAGGAATTCAAACGTGCTGGTTTTTATATTTCTTCTTGGTCATGAATATATGATCGCACTGTCTGAAGTCGCTTTGTTTCTTTGGAGCTTGGTACCAGCTGGGACTAAGATGGAGGATGTGACTTGATGCCAGCTTTCCCCCCCTCTTTTGCCCACACTAATCAGCAGCAAATCAAATGTCCGTGCGTCTGGAGGCAGTGAGAGGGCACTGCTCACCACTGCACTGGGGTGCTGCCGGCTTTTTCTCTTCTGTGAAAAAGAGTCCAGCTGAATAAAAGATGACATTTGTCCTTTAACAGAAAACATTGCATTAGCTTAATCTCCCTTCTGGTTTGGGTTTGGGTGCTCTTTTTTCTTCCTGTTTCTATTTAGGTATGTTTGGGTTGCATCCTGAAATGCTTCCTGCTTAGTTAGATGCAGAGATGGTGTGGAGACCTTCATTTGTGTACAGACTGACAAAGAGTTGGCTAATGTACACTCATAAAGATATCTCCTGAAAACTTTGGTATATCACCAACAGCCTGATCTTTTGAGAGCTCGTTGGCATCTTTTAGGATTCAGAAAATTGAAAGCCGTTCATATAGCTTTAATGTACACTCATAAAGATATCTCCTGAAAACTTTGGTATATCACCAACAGCCTGATCTTTTGAGAGCTTGGAATCAAAGCTTAAAACATGCACTAAAAAAGACTGTATTTCCCAAAGAAAGCATTTCCTTAGCTTTGTTTTTCATCCTCTAGTTTTCGAGAAGGTATGGCCTTTTGCAGTTCTTGAAATGAAATATAGATTTATCCACTGTAATTCGATTCCTTCCAAGCTGCATTTTGAATTTTAAATGGTGTGTCTGAACGCATTGTGCAGGATACTATTGCAGTTTTGCTGGGAGCTGACATCTCATTTCCAGGCTGCCTCACTGTAGCCCATTACCCTGAAACCCGTAAGCCCCGCTTGAGCTGGACTGATTTTAACTCAGTTACAAAACCCACTTATCTTTATAGCTGTAGCTTGAGATCTGAGAATTTTCTTATGAAGGAATAAAATAATGCCAGATCTCCTTTTAATATGCTCATTGAAATGCAAACTGTGACCTTTCTTGTTCTCTTGCAAAGAGTCTTTCTGCGAAGTAGGGGCTGTTTGGGGGCATCGCCTCTGCAGCCTGGGGAGGCAGCAGCTCCCCCTCCTCCTGCTGCCTCCGCCAGGGCAGCCAGGGAGCCCCGTCCCTTTTGAATGCAGCATTCGCTGCCAAGTTGGCACCATCGTTCATGTTTATAGATTTAAATTCAGCACATGGCTTTAACTCTTCAGCTGCGCTGGCTGCAAACAATCGCCCCGAACCAAACGCAAAGGTATAATCAGCTCATTGTTTCTCTCTTGCCAAGTTGAATCTGACCCCTGGAAATCCAGTTGGGAACGTTATTTTAAATGCCATCTTGGGTAAGGAGCATGCAGAGAGCAAAAGCGTGTTTTACATGGAAATGTTTACAAAATATTAAACCTTTTGGGGAAAAAGCAGTCCTGAAATAAGCATTTTTAAAAATCACATAAAGTATTGAGGGGAAGATAGTCTGGAGTAATTTAAAAAGACTCCACAGTTAGAATACTAGTAAACACCAAAAAAATTAGTTAAGAACCTTCTTTTTCAGCTTACACAACTACTAATGTGGTGCAAACAGCATAAAATTGCTGGAAATTAGTCTAAGAAGAACACATCATCATTTGGTTGGAGGGTTTTTGACTTTTAAAAAAACAGATTGATGTGTTTTGCTAAATAAATATTTCAGTCAGTTTTGACTATTTTATTAAGCAAAATATTTTACCACTCATAAAATAATTTTTAAAATGCAACCATGATTGATTTATTAAGAATGTTTTCCACAATTAGAGACATACTGCTCCATGGCTTTAGTATTCTAGTAAAGGAGCAATGATAACCTGACTGCAAATGTAGTCATGCTCTGAAATCTAATGTGAATCTTAGCTTCAAAATGGACAAATAAATATTTAATACAGTGATTCAGTGAGGACCATCCACCCAGTGAAACCATAGGCTGAATCCCACCATCTCCAGGCACTGCTGAGGTTTGGGTACAAAGATGCAGAGAAATGCAATTTCCACGTTTTTAGCTGCAGCCTTTTATCTGAATCAATTTTTTTTTTTCTAACTTTCTCATGTCCTTCATACTTACAAGCATCTCAGTTATGACTCTTGGATACTAAAATGTTATGGTTTTAGCACCTGTATTCAATCATATTAGAGTTACAGCAGGGTTGAGGGGTGGAAGATTTACCTATTTTTTTCCCAACAATTTGCAAGGCATAAAGCACTTTGCATATGACAAAATAGCTCTTTCATTCACAAATTATTTCCTTTAGCAATAAGTTCTGGATGCAGGTGAGTAGTGATGTGACTGTAAAACATTCAGTGTAATCAAAGGGTAATTCAATAAGTCCCTTTTTGGGATTTAAGTATCTTCATAATCATGGATGTGATGTAGACTATTGGAAGCTTCTTTGTAGCTAGCTCTGAAAAAAGATAAAGAGAAACAAAGCATCTCAGCTACATTGTAAACATGTAACTATATTCTTATTTTAGAGTAATAAAATTTTCTTTTATCTTTTTCTCTGAAACCCTGCTGAGTGTTTTGGTACAGGATGCACTCAAAACAGCTTTCTTTTTGGCAATTTTTTTATTCTTTAAAGTGACTAATTCATTCATAGTGTATCAGATATACCACATTAATAATTTCTTGGCATTTTTCTTCTAATTGACACATGTGAGTGTGTGTGTGTGTGTGTGTATACATCCGCATGTGCTCTTCCGTTGTTTCTGGAATTTTAAGGAGGTGAGAAGCACACAAACTGAAGAGTCTCTAATGGTTTGCTTGCTGTCGAAAACAGATTTATTTTTATAAAAATACACACTGTTTTCTGACCTAGTGTGAAAGATGCTGTATTTATATAAACGCTAATGTCGGAAACGCAGCTGTTACGTTACTTTGTGCTTTTATTGGTGTGGTTTCCACCAGCTCCTAAACCCCTTGGATCACTCCTAAGTGAAAGCCAAAGTTGCAGGCACAGCTTGGATGCCCTTGGGTGTCCTGGACTGCAGTGATTTTTTTGGCAGTTGCAGCCACAATCGATAGGTGGATTTTTGGGTTTGGTTTAGTTTGGTTTTGTTTTGTGGAATTGGTTTTGAATAGTTGAGGGGAAATACAGAAATTGCATGTTGAGATTTCAGTGCCACAGAAAAGGAGCAAGCAGAATGTATATATCTGATATATCACAGTAATTTTGGATGATGACAAATCTTTTAATTAGGTGTGCAGTGTGAGAGACCGCATGGATAAGGTTGTTTAGAATTTGCCGTTTTCTAGAGAGAAAAAATAATAAATCAGCCTTGGAGAATTGCTTTATTTTAAGGTGGGAAAAGGACGTGGGATTTTCTTACCTGCTGCTTTGGTTTTCCTCTACTTGTTCTTTTTTTTTTTTTTTTTTTCCCAACACTGATCTTATGGTCAGTGACTCTCTCCCCTTGTGTTTTTCAGCACCTGCTAGTCTGCCTCAGAGCTGATGGCTGTGTTCAGGCCCCAGGAATAAACTCTGAAAGAGGTAAGATACATGGGATATTTCAGTATTAGAATAAATGGCTCTTTTCCTCATTGTGTTATTATGCAATTTGTAGCCATCCAGAAAAGCCAGGGATTTACAAGTATTTACATGCCCTGATACTGCCAACCAGGGAGGTTATCCCTGTGCCAGGAGAGGCCTTTATCCCAAGGAGCTTGTCCTCCCTCCCTCCTCATCCATGTCCCAGGAGCCATGCCAGCCTGTCAGTGTCTGCCTGTGCAGATGTGGCACTGGCAGCTCGCTGACATGGATGTTGGCTGATCCCAGGATTGCCTTTTTATGCTGTGTTCCTTGCCTTTCCTCCCAGCTGAGGTCCAAAACCAAACAGTGTGACCAGGAGCTAGAGTTTGCAAAGGCTGGTCACTGCCAGGAGTGTTCTGTGATGGAGGCTGGAGGACGGAATCAGAGACTCTTGGTGTCCGTTCTGGGACAGAAGAATTTTTGGGAAGCCTCATCTCTGCCCACCTCTTGCTCTGACTAAGGCATAGTGGGAAACTGAAAAGACAGATTCAGTTAGCAAACAGAACTTGGATCCCTGCAAAGGACCCATATTTTCCTCCTTTCAAATCTTTGAAAGATCAGACAAAAAGTTTTGCTTTTATTGTCTTTAATGTGCCCCCTTCTGTCCCCTACTTCAGGACACAAATATGTAATCTTCTTCTCTCGTACTGAGAAAATGGTGTTGGAAAAGCCAAGAACATGCCAGATTGTAATGAAGAATCCCCTTGTGATGGTGACCATTTTTCATGATGAAAAGTTCTGGCTATGCTATCTGTCCCATGGGCCTCAGCACAAAGATGTACTGTCCCACTAAGTGTAGCTTTACTCCTCATCTTACCCCATGCTGTTATTTTATCTCAGTACTTTTTCATTGATCCATTAAAATAGGAAATACTTCTGAACAGTTGCTCTCATTGAATTCAGATTCTCAGAAAAGTAGATGCTGATTATAGTTTTTGCAATTAAAGTTTTTAAGTACATAACCAATTGAGTTAAATTTAGTTACTCTTTAGAAAGCATTTAGCAATCTAAAACCTAAACTTCTGTAGAATTTTGCGTAGTACTTCACTGCTTGGTACACATCCATGTGGACTAACTGCACAATGAAATGTGGCCTCTGAGCAGATGGCCTCTAACAACACTATTTGAAATTAATTGAATTATATTAATGCAGAAATCATGGCACTGCTTGATCCTTTTTCTGCTACATACAGGAGTTTAAGGATATTTCTAGTGTGAACACAAGTAGTTCTTTGAGCAAGGGTTCTTTGAGGAATTGGGGTGGAGGACAGTCTCCTTTTGACTGCTCCGTTTGTTTGTCCCTTTGCTGAAGTTCAAGTCAAAGGCACACACAGAGCAGCTGCACCTGACAAAGGGCACTTTGAATTCCTTGGCCATGCCAGAGGTAGAGGAATCAGGAGCCCTAGGGCTGTCCCATACAAGAAATATCTCCCTTGCCAATATTGTTATTGAGCTGTATTTCACACCAATTCCCCCCTGTAAGAATAGGATGTTTTGTACATTTAACAATACCAAACCTAAACAGAAATGGGTTTAATTGTGACCATGCTTCTCCTGTCCCTGTGGCACTCAGAGCTGGATTGTGTGCAGGAGCTGAAAGCCACTGGAGTGGAAGCTGGAAGGGTGCAATGGCACATAGGGGCCTGGAGATGAACCCAGGGTAGGAAACTGGTGAGACACAGGAGAAAAATTGTTTCTTTCCTGGTATGGAGATCTAGATCAGGCTGACCCCTCCACGCCCTTCCTGCTGTCACCACATTAGCACCAGCTTTGACACTTAGAGGTGACCTGTGAGACCGTGCAACCGCAGACTGAGGATGAGTAAATAAAAGTGTGGCATAGAAATATGTGGGAAAGACAATGAGGGGATTGCCAGCTGTATGAATTTCATATAAATTGTTTTTCCTTAGAAGGGAGATTTGCACTTGTGTTTACTGGACTTGTATTTGCCCAACATGCAACTGAGTTAGGTGTTGTATATAGTCCCTCTGGGATTTTTTTGACATAACCAAAGGATTTTTACTTTGCAGGGAATGTTAGCCTGGAATGTGGCCAGGTCTGACCACTCTGTGTAAATTTTGGGTGTCTGAAGGGGTAGATGCCATGCTTGGTTGGGGCTCCTTCTGGCATGTCTCGTGGGGAGTGTTCTCTTCCCTTGGTGAGGTCAGAGTGCTGCTGCTGGAGAGAAAGCTCTAGCTAGGCACTTCTTATAGTGTGGAGGGGTCACTCAAAGAATAATTGCCATGAAAGATTAATTCTGCATTTTAATTACTTTTAATGGTGGTGACTCTGGTTCTGCAGCCACTCTGTCTTTCTCTGTGTGCATCTGCTGCTAGAAAATTTTAAGTTACACAAGAAATACAGGTGAATAATTTGCTCTGAAATGCATTTTATAATGCTTCACCTAAAAGTAGGTATTTCTAAACAATACAAAAATGAACCAAAAACAAGAACCAAAATGTAGTTGGCTTTTTTCTGATGAACATCCTTTCTTTATATAAGCTTCCAGGTGTACATACTGGTGCTGTGTACATGCTATGGATTTATTGTTGCTACTCTGTTTAGCAGCATGGTGATGTCAGCTAGAGAAACTGCTTTTCATGCATTTCTTGCATTAATCTAGCTCTTTCATTACTTTCTCTAACCTGCAAAATGTTCTGTTTCCTCAGAAGGGCAGGAATCTAACAGAAAAGTATTACCTACCATGAATAAGGGTTTTTTTCTAAATAAAGAATTACAGTAGTTGCAGTATTCAGTCCAGAACTGGTGGCAGAGTTTGAGGATCAGGTAATTTTTCAGAATAGCAACAGAGTTTTATTCCTCAGGTGGCACTCACTTGACTGCAAGATACAGATTCAAGTCTATAAAAGTGTTGAGATATCAGACTTTGGAAAATTGTAGCATTCCACTGCATCAGAAACATGTGAAATATTTTTAGGGAATTTAAAACTTATTAGCACTCTGATCTTTGCACAGCAAAACTTTTGGTAACCAAAGTAACTGGTGTTGAAATGTCGAGACTAAAGTAGGTTGTATCAGCATTTCTGTCAGCATTGCATAATTCTAGGGGACTCATAAATCTGGTTATGCCACCAGTGTCTTGTAGTTAAATGTACCCTGGGTTTAAGTATCTGGAAGATTATTTCACAGGTATGATTCCCACTGGCAGTGAGTGAGGGCCTGCTGCACACCTGGGTTCTGGTATTGGCAGGGAAAAGCTGTGGAGACTGTGTGGCCCCATTCCTGCAGGGAAGTTCTCCACCTGCCTTTACAGAAAGTGTGTCCATCCAAGTAGTTCCCAGCTGCAGGTAGATGCTGTGTAACTATGTGACACAGGCTGGTGACAAATGCTGTCACACTTCACTGGAGCATGTCAGGTGTCCAAACATTGGTCTGAGTAAGAGTGCCAAAGGTGCTATTGTTATTGTAGTTCATTAGTTCTTGAAAGAATTTTAAAGCAGAAAAATGAAATCACTTGCTAACTGCTAACACATTTTCTGAGCACTTCTGAATAGCTGCTGGCTACTGTCTTTGGATATAATAATGGAGTTCAAGCAAGTTCACCAACAAGTGTATTTAAAACTTTATGGATGCATAAAGAACATGTGCTGTCCTCTGCTGATGGTGTCTACTGGCCTTTGCAGCCTTCTGAAAACAAAAGATGCTTTACTAATATGATTTTATAGACAATACACACAATAAACATCCTGTGGCACTTCAAATTTGGTAAATTACACCCTGAATGAAAAGTTACAAATATACACTGTACTTTTAGCCCCCTGATGCACCTTAAAACTTCTATATCTTGGCTAATTTCTGCCTTCCAGCTAGTAGTTGGCAGGGAAGAGTGGGAGCTGCGCTTCAAAAGCAATCCTTGATGGATCTGTCACTAGCAGGCTGCTCTGCAGAAATTCCATGTGAATTGGGCATGCAGGCCACCACCCTTCAGGACATCTGAGTCCTGCTTAGCAGGTGGCAGGTGGAAAAGGAGTTTGAAGTGGCTTGGCTGTAGAGGCATCAGCCCTGGTTCGGCCTCCAAAGAAGTTAAAGAAACCATAGGCTTGGGGAACTCTGTTCTGTGTAGTTTAGGGCATCTCAGCAGAAACTCTTCTGATGTAAAATTGTGCAGATAAGTGCTGTGAGTAAGTTGCAACCTCAGGAAGACATAACCCATGATAAGGTAGTGGGTGGCAGGACATAGACAGAATGACCTGCATAAAAATTGACTTCAGTTCCATAGTTTTGAGTGCATCAGAGAGCAAGGAGAGTGAGCCTAAACTGACAAAAAAGTGAGGTGGGGGAAAGCTTAGTTAGTAGCCAGGTGGTTTAGGGGAAAATCAGACTTTTCCAGAGCATCATATCACATTATAATCAGTGTAGGGCATTCTGCACTGACAGTCTAATCCTTCTGGCCAAGGCCTCAAGGGACTCTCATGGGCCAGAGCAGGTGGGGAAAGCTCCAGAACAGACCTTCTACATATCATGTTTATAGGCAGAAAACAGAGATCTTTGCATATCAGAAAAGAGAGATCTAACATCATAACTTCCTTGTGTGAATAATGCTATTTACTTACAATCTTGTATTTTGGGCAGGGGATTTTTGAGGAATAACATGGTATTTTTAGAGACATTCTGTCATTTGGAAAATATTGCAGTACCTTTCAAAAGCTATTTTTGTCTGTTTATAAACTGTTACATTCAGCCCTTGCAGATAAGAAAATCGTCTGATATATGAAACAAAACACAGTACTGCATTTTCCTTTCTAAATAATAGATGAACATTTATAGATGAGAGCCCCTCCCATTAGTTAAATAATAAATAAAGAGTTGCATGAGTTTTCTTTCAAATGAAACATTTTAATTGTTCCTGATCATCCCAAGCCAATGTAACTGTTACAGTGATCACTCCAAATATCAGCCTCACACAGTCAACATAAAAGGGCATTATTTGCCCAGCTGTGCTGAAAGTACCCCACATCATAGTGTTATGATTAGTTTTGACTTACATTTTAGAAAGAAAATCTTTTTATTCTCAGGGAGCACTATTTGCATGGTTGTTGTAGCTCTGTTCTCCTTCCTCCCCCATTTTTATTTATATTTGCCAATATTTGGATACCTTAAGGTTGAAATAACAACAGGTAACACTAAATCACACACCTCTTGAATTAAAGGGACCTCTGAAGTCAGAGATACAACTTTAGTTTCACATTGTGTTACTAAGCTTGTTTTCAAGGCAGCATTTTAATCCATTTCTTAGCCTCTCCTTCTTCCCCAAAGATGCAGCACATCCCCCAAACCAGTGCTCTTGCTCCCAGCCTTGCCTTGTATTGTATTTCTCCTCATTAATATCTATATTAACCCTGTACATATTCCAAAGTGCACAGTACCACAGCAGTGCCCTAAAATTCAGAAGACATCTCAAGTACTCCTGTAACACTAATGAATGTCAGTAGTAAATCCTGGAGGGCAGGTAACAGATAACTAATAACAACTAAACCCAATTAAAAAAAAAATAATCAGAAGTGACTAGAAGTTGAAAATAATGCACTGTACTTTGCAGTCTTTCATACCTTGACCACTGCCTTGGCCAGGTTTATGTTGAAGCAGAAGATGTTTGCCCCACAATTGATACACACAGCCATTTTTCCATTTAAAAGTTCCTTTCTTTTTCACAATGTCTGTGTAAGTGTTCAAATATTCACCACGGAGCTTGGAATAGGTATTGGCCAATGATGACTTAGAAACAAGTATGAGCTTGCAGTCCTGAACCACATGCTCTCCTTTTCCATACCAGATGGTTAAACTGAGTGACAGCTCAAGCCCAGACACTGCCTTGCCTCCAGCAAGGCAACCAGACTGTATCAGACCTGTCCTCAGAGGGGTGTTTGCCTCCAGCCTTGTCCCTGCACAGCCCAGGTGGCAGGGGGATGTGAAACAGCCTGACCCTCGTTGAGTTATGGGGGTTCAGACCAGCCCAGCAAGGGACCTCCTCTGAAATCTGGGAAGAGAAGGGTGGGGAAGCTTCTTCTGTAGTATGGATTCTGCTTTGTCATTTTAGTAGCCTTTCCCTCTGCATTTGAACAAGGGTTTCATTGTGTGAGAAACTCTGTCATGGTTTAACCCCAGACAGAAACTCAGCCCCACGCAGCTGCTCTCTCCCTCATGCTCGTGGGACACAGGAGAGAATTGGAAAAAAAAGTGAGAAAAATGAGAAAACTCAGGGGGTGAGATGAACAGAGTTTAATAGGGAAAGCAAAAGTGTGTGCACAAGCAAAGTAAAACCAGGGATTCATTCCCCACTTCCCTTGGGCAGGCAGGTGCTCAGCCATCCCAGGAAAGCTGGGCTCCATCACAGGTCACAGTGACTTGGGAAGACAAACTCCATCACTCCAAATGTCCCCTCCTTCCTCCTCCTCCTCCTCCCCCCTGCTTTGTGTACATGTGTGATGCTACATGGTCTGGGATGTCCCTGTGGCCAGCTGGGGTCAGCTCTCCTGGATGTGTATCCTCCCAAGCCTTGTGCCCCCAGGCCCAGCACTGGTGGGGTGGGAGAGTTGCTATCAGGAATTATCAATGTAAGAAAAATATTTTTAAAGAAATTTTATTTTTTAAACATTTTCATTGCAGAAAAGGCATACTGAGATTTTCCATTAGAAATAATCATGCACTAACTCAGAACTTGGGGAAAAAATCAGACTATTATATGTATTTTTTAAAGGAAAATGTTTCCTTTATGTTAATCAATAAGATGATGAAGTTAGTGTGGGTTTTTTTAATTAATACTTGTTAACTGCTCTGCAGAGGAATAACTTTTAAATGCTATTTCTTCAACTAAAATTTGAGATTGTATATTACAAATATGTAAGATTTTTATTTATTTTGTAAAAAGAGCTGTTGCTCAAACGGCACTAGAATCAAAGTCCGTGTTTTTGTTAAGCACTCAATATGGGCAGGCCCAAAGTCAGAGAGTCCTTGTCCACTGCTGCCACCTCCAAGTTCAGGAATTTGGGTAACTTCAAACCACACAGTATGCTCCAGGTTCCTTAAATGAGCAAGGAAATAACTTCTAGGAGGTTTTAAATAGGGAGTGGGATTTTAGCTGAAGTGAACAGAAAGCATGGGATGTAAAAGCTTGAATTGACTATTTTATTGCCCTCGTATTTCCCAAATAATGGCAATTTTCCGTTCATTTTCTGCTAATTGCATGTGCAGACAGATTTTGAGCAATCTGTGGCAGTTCCAAATCAGAGAATTTCCTGCAAAGCAGTCAAGTTCCAGAGGAGCTGGTCTGTGGTTCAAGCATGTCCTGGTTTGAGCTCCCTCCCACCCTGAGGTCTGGGTTCCATCTCTACAGAAGCGACGCCTCCTGTGTTCTGCACGTGGTACAAATAACACATGAATGTATGAAAACTGCAAGGCTTTCTGCTGTGAGGAGCAAGCTGAACACAAATCAGTGTGTCTCCCACTGGTTTTTCTCAGTTAAGAAAAAAAATCCTTCCAATTTTATAGCTTCACATCTCGATGTTATAAAATGTAAAGGTGGGCAAGGCATTTTTGGGTTATGCCAAGATGTGGTTGGTATGTTCCCTCAGACTGTGCTGTGAAAGAGCCATAATTCTCACTAATCTTCATTCAATGAAATTTAATCATAGAAATTTCTAAATAGGTTTAGGTAGGATGGCAGTTTTTGGATTAAAGATAATGCATCTTAAAATAGCACGGCAGAAATATAAAAGCAAATCTAGAAAAGCCAATAAGGCATGAATCATCCAATAAAATAAGATCTAATGGTATGAGTGTACTACAGTAGAGTTCAAGTACTCTTTGATGTACTTTTTCTTCCATCACCTGTTAGATTTTGTATGTAAATTCAATAAGTTACAGCTCCTGGAAATATACTTTGATTTGCTACATCTCTATCTGCATGTGAGAGCTTTAGTCACAAGTGTATTTAGATTGGGAGCAGACCAATACAGATTTCTTTTACAACACACACAATCCTGGGAGTCCCATATAAGCTTGTGCACAAATTCCTGACAGATGTATCTGTATCAAAACAAGCAGGCAGAATGTGCTTGGCCACTTTTTCAAATATCAGGATACCCTTAAAAGTGCAATTGAATAAACCCAGATTTCACTACACCATCTCATTTTTCACTCTTTATTTTAAAATAATTCAAATTTTAATCTATTGAGACTAAAAAAACACATGGAAGGTATCTTTGAGTGACAGCCTGAATGGTTTATGGGGAGGAAACTAATGACATACGACAAAATGCAGAAACATTGCTTGTCATACAGTCCTGTGCTACAGGTAAATTCATCAACCAAAATCCACGTTTCAGTAACAATATTGTGACAAAAAGAAACCAAAGCTAGGAAATAACACTTGGATAGGTTGGTTTAAATTTAGGGGTGGTTGATTTTGACTTTTTTAATCCATTGAAAGTGGAATGTCTGGGGGTTTACCCCACTTCTTCCATTATTTTTCTACTTGGGTATCAGCCAATACCCCTTACTTTTTAAGAGTGTATGTCTTGTTCTGGAAGATATGAATACTGCTGTAACAAGGTTAGATAAGAAGAATATGACTTTTATACAGAGGATTACCTGCATCTGAGTGTTGGAAATCACATTAAGAAGGAAGCTCCAGAACCTTCTCATCTCCTAAGCTCCTTTTTTTCCCCACTTGCCTTTTCACCTTTCAAAATTAACAGTGTCCATTGTGAACATAGGAAGTTTAACTCCTAGTTTCCCTGGTTTTTCATCAATAAATCACCAGGTTCATTTTTTTCTTAATTATGAGAGTCCAGGGAGGTGCGTTGTAGTAGGAAGTTTAACTCCTAGTTTCCCTAGTTTTTCATCAATAAATCACTTACCAGGTTCATTTTTTTCTTAATTATGAGAGTCCAGGGGGGTCAGTTGTACCTTTTCCAAAAAAACAGATTTTTATAAATTACAAGTTTTATCAGAAATAATGCAGCACTCTTTAGGAAAATGAAAGAGCTTCTTTCACATTCAGGTTCTTCTGTTTGTTTTGGTTGGGGTTTTTTCATTGAAAATGCTCACACATTAGCCAACAGTTCCAGATTATTTAAGACATTTCTTCCACATAGGTCATTTAGGATTCCAGAATGTGATTTTAGCAGGTTTTTGTAAGTATATTTGTGGTGAAATAGAAGTGCTGAGCTGAGGCAAGAATGAAAAAAATACTTTGTAGGTAGGAACTTGAGTTTTCTCCATATCAGAAGAATACCTTCAAAGTAATACTCGAGTCCTTTACAGATTTTGTTTGGACTACTTTAACTGTTTTTCTCCTGGAATAATTTTGTTAGCCTTGGTCAAGCTTGCCCTGAGTGAGGCTGATTTCAGGTTGTAACAGTGTGCCAAGAACATTTCACCCTAAAATGGCCACCACCATTCCATTGAGAAGATGCTGGTCTTAGTGTTTGAAACAGCAACATTTTGCCCATATCATCAGAGTTTCAGTAATTTGTGTCTAGCATATATTCAGGCAGCTGTTTGCTCTTCACCAAAACATACCATGTGTCCTCCTGGAAGATACCATCTGACCACACTTAGTGCAAGGTTGTTGCTGTTGGCATCATTATGCTGCAATGTAGAAGCTTATTCTGCCAAAGACTCAGCTGCCTTTGGGGCTCAAGGTCTCCTGTGCTGTGCAAAAAGGAATTTATGGTTCCATCTCTTTGCAGGGAGTTCTTGCCAAACTCAATCATCTTGAAAAACTAATTTCTTTCTAAATACTCTACCTTTTAACTGTGGAAGGCGTATTGCCTGTGATTTCTGGATTTATCCCATTCAGAGGTTTGCTTCCAGAGGTGTCTGAAGGTTCCTGTAAAAGTTAGCATAAGCATTCAGGTTATTAGAGGTTTCTTTGAGTTACAATTTTCAGCTCTATGCACATTCAAAACACTGAAAATACTCAAGAAGGATGAAAATTCTGAAGAAGCTGAAAAAAGTGTTACCAGAACAATAATCTGAAATAACCACAAACTGAGGAAGCCAGTAAGTGCACTGTGGCCTTCCCTGCTGCCCTGACCTGGATCCTCCTGCCTCGGGCAGTGTGAACGTGCTGAATTCCTTGCAGCCTCCCAGTCTTCCTTCTGCCAAAGGAAAAGGAAACCTGACTTTGGCCTGGCAGGTGGTTTTGATGGTCACTTGGTAGTCCTTGCCTCAGTTCAGCACACAAGTGAGCCCGTGTGGATCCTGAGCTGTCACCAGTTACAGGAGCTGTGGATCTCAGCTTGGACACAAACCAGCAGTGCTCAGCAGCCCATTACACTCCCCAAAGCATTACTGGAATTGCCAGCTGTACAAAATTTGAGTCTGTCGTAGTTTAGGGCAAATTTGGGAGAAAACCTCCAAAGGGGTTCCTCTAGAAAGCAGATTGAAGTGGCCCTTCCCCCAAATGGTTTGGGAAAATATTTCCTTAGAGAAAACTGGGAAAAATGTTTATATAACATGCAAAGCATTCACCAGCACAAAAAAAAATAAATACATTATACATACAGCATCATAAAGTCACCCCCACGACAAACCTTCCCCAATCCTAATATTTACTTAAAAAGAAGATAGTAAAGGATAGAAAATAGTTTTTAAAACGAATTTTATTTTATATTGTGTTCCAGCACTATAACACTGAGAAAAACAGTTATATTAACCTGGGATAATCAGCACTGTGTTTTGTATAGAACAAAGGGCATGTATTTGGCAGAAATCCATGAGGGCAGGTATTTTACTTCTTGTTTTTAACACACTCAAATTATAAGACAGTTAATATTGGCTCCTCATGTGCTCCTTGGTTGTGAACTCTGGCAAGGGTTTGCCCCTGCCAGTAGGGTCCAGGGGAAAGGTGCTTGCAGCACAAAGTGCCACTGTCTGTGATGCTTTACCAGGAGTTTGGGCTCCCAGGATGGAGATGATGCTTGTGCCAAAGTCTTACCCTTAAAATGTGGTAGTGTCTCTCCTTTATCTCATGGGATTTCTGTGAATATGAATTAGAGGATCTCCGAGAGTGTCCAAGGAGCACAGTGGTAAATATTGCCACAGGAAAACCTTGTAATTCAGGCTCTGATAGGTAGTTTGAGAAGCATCCAGCAAGTAAGACATAGAACTGCACCTTGTTAGTGACAAGAATACAAAATAGGGTAGCCACCAATAATGGCATTGTTTTGTTTCATCCAGTTTTGAAGCTGGGCCCCAGCAGAAAAGGTGGAAGGCCTGCAAGTGAGAATTGCACCGTACAAACAAGGGCTCTATGCAAGAAATGCTGCTTGCTGCACAGCAGATTTTATTCCTGTTTTTCTCTGCTTGATTCTATACACTTTAATCCTCTTTGAACAAGATTAACCATTGTTTCAATATAGCTCTGACATGTGTATGCATGTGTCTGTGTGTCAGTGCACGTGCTTGAGCAAGTAGTTTTTTGCAAGTTAGGTGAGGGGGTTAATAGTAAATGGCATGAACAGAGATTTTATCCTGTAGCAGTCTACTAAGATCCAAATGAGTCATCAGGAGGAGTGGAATACTCTGAACCATCCCACAGTGCTGCTTGAGCCATCTGATGGCAATAGGAATTCTCTATTTCAAGCATCTCCATAAACAACACAGTTGTTGGTGATTCCCTCTTTTCCCCTGACAATGCCCTGCCTTGTCAGCACTGTCTATACTTTACCTGCTCCCATTTGCTTCCCCAGCCAAGATTCCCAGGTTTTTTTGCACATTGTTTTGACTTCCCTATTCAGACAGAGTCTATTCCCACCTTCTGCACCCAGCCTGCCTCCTTTGCTCCACCATTCTCTGTCACTTTACTGATGCCCTTCTCCCTCCTTTTCCTTGTACTCTGGTTTAATAGTTTTAGTTCTTCCATACTGAAATCGAGCAACTCGTACCGGGCTGTCTGAATGCCACAGGAAAGACATTAGGAGCAGAGGAGGTTTTGTGGCATCAGGCGGACAGTTCCACCATCCCTTGGAATGACAGAGCTCTGGTGTCAGGCAGGTTTGTCTCCATCTCACCAGCAGCATGGTTTATGAAAGTGAGGGCTTTGTGATTTTCTCTGTCAAACCTCAGGAAGCCCCTGGTCAGTGCACACAAGCTGAGGCTTTTTCACCCTAGCAGCCTGGCCAGAGTGAAGCAGCAAACCCCACCAGGCCACTCCCATCCCAACCCCTGCTCCAAACAGGGGCAAGCAGGAGCTTCTCAAAGAGCTTTCCCTAATCAGGCAGCACGACCAAAGTCTTTGATAGGCTCCTTCTCAGAAAGGCCTGAGATGTTTGGTTGAAGATTTTCAAACAAGGCATCCCCGAGGCACACACCTGGTGAGGGCTGTTTTCTGCCAAACAGTTGAAGTTTGGCAAACTCTTTAACCAACTGAAAATGTCGTCTGCTAATAGGAGGTGTCTGGCAGTCATTCCACCTGGCAGTTATGCCAGCCCCACCTCTCATTTTTTGGATCATTTAATACAGCAGTGAAGAATTTTTAAGGGAGTATTTTTTCCATTAGAATTTAATAATCTACAACCGTGCTGCTTCCTCATACCCCTTTGAGCTACAAATCGCACAGAATTTTAAACCAGCATGTGGAGTTTGGAATCACTAGCCAATTCCCATAAGCTTCATAATACTGGGAAATTTGTAACTGAACGTGTAGGTAAAAAATGAGAAAAAATATACTAAAATTGTTACTTACTTTTCCATCTTGAATACTCTCAGTATACGTTTAATTATTTTAAAAGCATGTTTCTACATGTTCTAAAAATTATTTTATAAACAAGAAATTAAAGTATTACTGCTATGTTCCATCCTTGAGTTTGTTTATAGTATTAGCTCTGACCATGCCTTGCTGCTTTAAACCAGAGAAAAGCAGTAAAGGACATGAAAACTAAGAACATTTTGGTATATGCAACTTTTTTTGTATATACAAAGTTCGCTTACAAGCAAACTTTGTAAGAAAAGAAAAGATTTTACTCACTTTGACTTGAGTATTTATTAGTATTTCTGTAGCTAATAGATTATATCCTCCAAATAATTCTCTAGCCTCTAAAGCCAAACACGTATTTAAAGAACTGGGGCCTGCCTTTCTAAGTCTTTATGGCTGTGGATTACTCTGTCTGCACTTTGTTTATTTGTTGGATGCCAGCTAAAATGCAAAACCCTCAGGTGTAACAAGTTGCTCTCATATTGCATGGCAGAGTGTGCTTTATTCTGGTCTGTGAAGGGATGAAAATGTTCCTGACAGTGGTAGTCACAGCATGACCTCATTGAGTTGCCCAGTGTGGCTTCACCTATTACAAGGATAAACAGATTACAGCCAGTAAAAACTTTTATAGAATGTCAGCAGTAGGAAGAAAAACACAAAACTTTATCTGCCTGATCAGTCCACTGGTGTTTCAGCTCTCTCCAAGTCTCCAAATGCTTTAGAGGAAACGGGAGGACTCTGGCAAGCACACATCTGTTAATATGCAGATGGGGAAAATTGCTAATACAAGTTATTATTATCTAGCAGGTCCTAAAAAGTGGGGCTCTATAAAGGCAGCCTGTCCTTTTCTGTCACGGGGCATGACATTGATGGATGTGCTGAATAGTGCCAGTGGGATTACAGCTGCTCAGGATGAATTTGGTACCATACTGCAGAGTGAGCATGCTGAGGACATGGAGCATACCTGGCCTGATTTGTGCCTGGATAAATTCTGCTTGCTGGAGCCACCCAGCAGGTGACAGCCAGAGTTCATACTCTGCAAAAAGTGGGGGTTAATAAGTCAAATGAATGTGTGCTTGGCTTCACAAAAGAAGGTGCTTTAGTTTAGTGCACAGTCCATCTATTCCACACACCCCCGGCCAAATAAAGGGCCCCTCTGCAGAAGACTGTAAGTGATGCTAAGTAATAACCAAGGGAATTAAAAGATTAAATGGGAATAAACGGCCAAAGAGTCACAGCTGAAGTTCTGGAGGAAGGGAAGGGAAGGGAACGCCCCCGGGCCCCGGGCGCGGCCCCGCCGCGCTGCCGGTGCCGGGCGAGCGCTGCGCGGCTTCACTTCCCGGCGAGCGCCGCCGGGAGCGCTCAGACAACACCGGCCCTGTGGCAGCGGGAGCCGAGTCCTCCGGGGAGACAGAGCCGTCTGAAGTTGGAGCGCTCTGAAAAATGGTTGTTATGTATTTTGATTACCGGACAGAGCGTATTCATTACTCCCATTTCTGCGATTCCACGTGCGAGTTAATCACAGTATTGCAATGGGAAATGTTTTCATGATTTGGAGCACTCGGATGAGTTTAAATTACACATTTCGTAGGACTTTAATTGTAATATCTCTTTATATAAAAAACCTTGTAAATACTCTTTTAACCTCACTGCATGAGATGTACAATTTTATTTTTTTTTGGTAGGGTTTTTTTCCCCAAATGAAAAGCTGATGATGAGCGGATTGCAGGAAATTCTGTTCATTAGCCGTCGGCTGTGGAGAGCCTGTGCCAGAGGCCTCACGTGGTCGCCTACCGACACGCAAACAGCAGAATTAATTAATTAATTAATTAATATTCCCGGCGAGTTCCCGGGCGGCGGGCGCGAAGGGGTTAACGCGGCCGGGTCCGCGCGGGCCTCCCTCACTCGCCCCTTTCTTTTTTCCCCTCCTTAATTAATCATGCGCTGCTCCGCAATTTCAATATGGAGATGGCGAGCAATTATTAATGAGCCCGCGGGCTGTCCCGCGGCGCCTCCGGCCGAGCCGCGGCCGCCGCGCCCCGGTGGGTGTGAAACCTGCGCGCACAAAGGCTCCTCCTCACCGGGAACACGCCCCAAATCCATAAATAAATAACGAGGGAAGGGCTTTTGTTCGTCGCGCCGATGGCACATGACCTTGTTGCTGCGCCGTGCCCCTGCGCTTGCCCGGAGAGGGGAAAGCGGGGGGTGCGGGCGAAGCCTCCGAGCTGGCGTTCCCTGGCAGGAGGCGGAGTGGGGGGGTGGATTTAATGGGAAATAATACAAATAACCCCCAGATCCAGCTCTGCCGGGCAGGAATGTGCACGGGGAGGGGCGGAGGGTTGAACAGGGAAATAGCAGGAGTCGCCGTGGCTGCAGCGCTCCGCCGCACAGCGCAGCGCCGTGCCCCGCGCTGACCCCGCGCACAACATGGCCGTGTTCGCCCGGCCCCGCCGCCGCTCCTCCCCGGCCAGAGGGGGGCTCGGGAGCGCCCGCGGCACCATCCCGCTCCTCTTATGTATTTATTTTTTATTTATTTCTGTTTTTTTTTTTTTAATCTCCTTTCCTCCTCCTGCCGCTATGCCCGCTATCCACACCATGCAGTGCACGACTAGGTAAAAACCCCTGACGGGCAGCAGCTACTTCAGTCAGTCAGGCTGGGGTTTTTTTTTTTGTTGTTTTTTTTTTTTTTTTTTTTGGGTTTTTTTTTTTTTTTTTTTTGGGTTTTTTTTTTTTTTTTTTTTTACGGAGCCTCGGTAAACGAGGAGCAGCGCAAGGTGGGAGGAGGAAGCGCGGAGCGGAAGGGAGCGGGGATGAGCGATGAGGGATAACAAAGAGTCAGGTGCAGCGCCCTCACGGCCGCTCCTGGATGGCTCTGGTCTTTAAGCACTCCCCTCACAATTAAATAAGAAAACGGGAAAAGCCGCGGAGGCAAAAGCCGCGTTTGTGCCGGCAGCTGCAGCGCTGAGAGAGGCGAGTGCATTGTGCGGGGAGCGGGTGGCGGGCGGCCGTCCCACCCCACCCCATCCCACCCATCCCATCCCATCGAATCCCATCCCATCCCGGGGGAAGGCGCGCCTGGCGCGGGCACGGCCGCACCCCGCGCTCGCACCGCGTCCTGCGGCTCCGCATCGGAGCGGGACTCCCAGGGCTGGATGTCGCCGCGGAGCCAAACAAACCGGGAGCAGAGACGGGGATTTCAGCAATGGCGAAAGGGGGGCGGTAGGAGGAGGGGGGGGTAAAAAAAAAAAATAAGGGGATCAGGATATGATAAACAGCACTGAAAAATGGCAGGAGGATAATGTTTACTTTTGAATCCCTGGCCCGCTGCCAGGCTGGCGCTGGTTTTTAGGTTAGCAGAGGTTGGAGGAAGGGCCAGACTGAGGCGGAGCTTGCTGCTGTCAAGGAAAAAAAAAAAAAAAAAAAGGGGGCTGCAAATTGCTGTTCTCAGCTTTTTTCCTCTCCTCTCCTCCACCCCCGCCCTCCCCCGAAAAAAGGCAGTGCTTTCTCTTAGGCTCTTAAAAATGATGCAGAATTTTAACCATCTGCTGTACCCGGAGCTCTTTGCTGGTGCTGCACAGCTGAATATTTGCAAAGGGGAGAATTTGTAAAGCTTTCTGAAATAGCAAACTGTTAGCGTGTAAAATATTTTAGGGAATCCTTTCTTTAAAGAAAGATTCTATTTAATTGCAGACTGAGAAGTGGGTATTAACAGAAGTGAAACGTTTTTAGCCTCCTGTGGATTTTTTCTAGAAGAGACACAGGTGTACTGCTCCATCACAGCTTTGCCAGCGTAGCGTGAGCAGTCGGAGACTCGGGCACTGCACAGTGATGAGAGCTGATCTTCTTTGTAACGCTGTGATTTTTTTTATTTCGAGGCTCTCTCTGGAAGTGTAGATGTAGCTGAATGCAGCAAAGCCATCCCTTTACCAGCTGTGTGTGTTTATATGGGAGTAAAATTATTTAATGAGCAATATGGGGACTGGCAAAGGAGCCACGGAACTGCCACAGGCTCCTGAACCACCACAGTATGTCCAGTGCACAAAGGGAGACTATCACTAAATAATAAGGGATGGGGGAAAGCCTTTTGAAGTGGTGAAGCTTAAAGGAGAAAGTAGAAGGAGTCTTTAATGTGGAATCCTTACTCGCCATAAATTAGATTAACTGTTTAAATGCCATGAACAGCGAATTAAATATTTCAGATGTTCATAAATCAGAATATAATGTTTGTCCGGAGTAAGAGCTAAGAAATTGGAGGTTATTGGCTCATAATTCATCTACATATTTAGGATCAATTCGCAAGTTATAGGGAAAAGAGATTGTAGTGAAATATTTGAGGCATGCAGTTCCTTTGAAAATGCAGTTTGGGTTTTCTCTTTTAATATCTGTCAATACCAGTTTGTTACCTCAAGTCACTAGTTATTTTTTGTAACTTGAGGACACTATTTTCCATAAATGAAACCTCAAATAAGTATTAAGAAAAGCATTTACTTTCTGAAGCCAATGTAGAGGCCTGGCTAAGTTTCTTAATTCAATTTAAATTTATTTTAAAAGGCTATATTGTAGTGCAGATGTCTCATAGTCTGCGTACATTTTCTTATTTGTAAAGCTGAAGATTGGGGCTGTATTTTGTCACCTGTTGCCTACACGGGTCAAAAGGGGCAGGAGGGAAGAAGATTTACTGATCGTGCAAGCTTTTGCAGGGAACCGCAAAAAAATGTTCATCATTTCATTACCGATTGGTAAAAAGCTGCCACTTTTTTCCCCTCTGCTTTTATGTGCCCTAGAAAATCGTACAATATGTGTGCTCCTAACAGTGCCAGAGAAGCATAATGAGGTGTTTAGTCACAGTTTGGATGTGGTATTTGTAGAAAACAGTGCAGGAACTGTGGGCTGGATTTTCAAGGGAATAGTCCTTGTAATCCAAGGCTGCCTAAATCCCAAACTGGTATCCAGGCAATAGCGGCACTAAATTCTCAGTTTGCTTTTTGTTAGGCTCCTGTCTGCTGAACGTTTTCCTTTTCTTGCAAGGACTGCAGCATGGCTGGGCATTTTGGTGGTGGGTTTTTGTTGTTTTGGTTTAGGATTTTGGGGGTTTTTTTTGTTTTCTCTGTTAACCCTTGGATATCTGTCGCTCCCTTTATTGCAGAGCATCTCCATAAATAGGAATGCAGACAGTCTGGAGTGAGTGTGCCTTTCTGATACGGAATTCATGGATGGGAGGGCTTGGAATGGTCAGTCTTTGTTTTGTGGACCAGTAAAATACTAATGTGTTAGCATTTTCCCTTATTGTGTATTTGGATTTAAAAGTCAGTGGTGTGGTGGAGGGCTCCAGTATAAATGGCAGTCTTATCTAATATTCTGCAGTTTAGAGATCAGAGATGTTTTTGGGAATAACCATGTCTGAAAGACTTCAGTATTGATGTACTTTGCAAGTCAATTATACATATTTTACTGTATGTGCAAATATAGCATTTTGCAGGCTTTGGGAATTCAGAATTGTGTATTGGAAACCTGTTAGGATGCAGGACTGTATGGAACTGCAAACACCTCGACTAGTAGTGAAGTGCATCACTTGCTTATAGCAGTGTTTTTCTGTGGGTGTACAATTGTACCTGAATAAATGTGTAGAAGATGCTGGCCTTACAAAATCATTTTGGATTTGGTGTTATTTAATATACTACCTGTAAGGTATGTTGTCATCCCCTAACACACATCTCAACATAACCTCTGTTCTTACTTTAATACTAGTTTGTTCTTTCAGCAAGCATAATAGGATGAATCTGTGAATTTAGGGTATAAATTTAGCTCTAAATTTAAGTAGACAAGCAGCTTATTTTAATATTAATTTCGCAGTCCTAATGATCAAAACAAAAAAAACCCCAAAAGTATCTTGGTGCAGTTATTTGCAAAAAAAATAGAGCTAAAGTTGCTGAACCCTAAATATTGTATTTCTGCTTTGTTGTTGAGTGCTGGAGCTGGTTATTTGAAAACAAGTAGGTTTTTTTTGAGATATGGGAGAAGTTTGCTTTCTCACTTTGAATTCGTATTGACTATTTTCTGGTTAAATAGAATACGAAATGTAGTGTAATTACAGTGTTGTTTAAATAATGAATTAAAGCCAGCAGATGACACAATGTGCAAAACAGTTTATAACAACAATCAGTTTCCAGATAGTTCTGTGTACTGCCAAATTATAGATAAAACAAATTGTATGAAATACTATAAGAGTGAGGACATGTTGTCTGGTACTTGTATGCAGCATCATTATTACCTGTAAGAGTTTGGGTGATACATGAGCCAGGAAAGTCTTCCTTTTTTTTTTCTTTTTTTTTTTTTTTTTTCTTTTTTTTTTTTTTTTTTTTTTTTTTTTTTAATATGAAGTCATAGATCTGCCTGAGTGTCATATCCAAAGAATCCCTGAAGAGACAAGTTCTGGGATGTCTCTCTCAGCTTCTAGTGTGCTGGCATCTATTACTGCTACAAAATATATAGGTTCATCTGAAGATTCTCTGAAAAGCTCCTGTTCTGTGAATTTTTCTGGTACCAGTGGACAACACGTCATATAAAACTCTAAAAAGAGATATCCAGAGGGCTTAGTTCTGCTGTCAGCATAGGACACGTTTTCATTATTTTTTTTTCCTGTGGTTTGAATAGAGATTCAAATCAGGCCTACCAAATTTGTTTGAAATGAAACAGAAAATACAAATATGGGTGTGTGTGTAAATATATTTATTTGTTTCTAATCTGCCTAATTAAATCAGCAATATGGTATCTGATGTCCATTAAAAATATGGGGTTTATTTTGGGGTTTTTTTTCAGTGCCTGACTTGGAAAGTATTTAGTGGTCAGTGGAAAAAAATGAGGAAGAGGAGGGTGTGGCTGCTGCTGGAAGGCTCTGGCCCTGCAAAGGGTCCCTGGCTTGTAGAGATGTGGTCCTGCATCGTCACAAAATGAAGACCTCTTACAGGTAAAACTGAGCTATTCTTTTTTTGTTGTTGTTATTAATCAGAAAACAAGCCAGCATCTAATCCTGCTGTTTCGTATGCCTGTTTCTGAAGCCTGGTCAGTGGCCCTCACTTGAGTTTGGTAGCTTTATTCACATCTTGTTTTGCTCCAGACTTGTCAATTCTTTCCCTAATCAGTCATGACAAGAGCAACAAAAACTAGTTTAAGCTCTGCAGAGTAATAAGAAAAGTAGTTTGATGTTTTGTTTATTCTGAATAGCCAGCGAGGGACTGAGCCTGTATGTGCTGGAGTGGATCTGTACCCACATCTGAATTTTCATTTCCACTCTGCATTGTGCCTTTAGTTCCTGGGCTGGCACATATACACACAGATACTTCTGTTCTATAGTTCTTTATATTATGGCCACAATTACAGCATCATAAAGTCTTGAAATGAGACTGAGAATATTTTCAGGTTACAATTCTTGTGGGATGAAATTTTGACAGTGTTTTAAGCAAAACTGGATGCTGATTTGTTGGGGTTTTTTTTGAGACATAGGCCCCACTTGTTACCAGGGCAATTTGTTAATAATGCTTATTTACAATTTCAGTTTTGACCAGTTGATGTTAAAACTATTTTTATGCAGTGGTACAGTTTTAGCATTCCTTTTTTTTTTTCCTTTGCTGCTGCAAATATAGTTTGAGAACATGTGAGTTCTACTGATACCATAAGTAAAGACAGCTGATGAAATTTCAGTAGTAAAACCACTCACCGGTGTGGTTAAAGAATCTGCTCCCACATCTCATGTCTTATATTTGAGCTCATCATCTCTTAATTATGTATCCTTGTCTTCCTTTGAAGAGCAGCAGTGTGTGGGTTGTGGTGAGGTATTCTCACAGCTTGGGTGAATTGTTAGCCACAAGACCAAAGACTGAGTGTAGCAAACCACTGTATGAGTGGCAATATCCCAGGATCTGACACACAACTTGGACTGTCTTATAATTATTAAATGGGTTTTGCAAATGATGATGCATGGATGGGAAAAAAGATAGTAAGATAAAAACAAGGAAATGTATTTATGTGTTATGAACCAGAGCGGTATACGCAATGTTTGTAGAGTAAAACTAAATCTTACAATTGAGCTTCTTGCTAATTATTTGTGGTGGCAGGGGGAGAGCAGGTGGCAAAGTAAACATACATGTTTTTACATGTTTTTTGACATGTAAATGATGCACTGACAGTGTTGTGTCAGACGCCATAGCCAGCTTAGAGGATGAGGCATTTTGCATTAGATAAAGTGAACTCGTCTATTTTTTTGCCATTTCTTTTGACCACAGAAAACAAAAGTAGGAATTACTGCACTGGAACAGGCCCATGGTGTAATTAATGCCAAATCTACCCTGACATTTTTTACTAAATTGATTGATTGGTAAGAGAGTGAGGTTGACCAGTATCAGGTCCTTTTGGGATACCCTGTCCTTGTCAGAAGTGCAGCAGGCAGGTTGCTTGGCTTTGCACAAAGGTCCGTGTGGTCTTTCCAGCAAACAATCCCATCCAACCCTGCATTTTTGTAGGCCATGAATAGAATCATTCTTGCCTATTCCTGCTGATGCTCCTTAACAAGGCATTGATTTTTCGTATGCTCAGGCTGCACAATGAAAAATAATATATTCCTGTAGTTTGAATTTACTGCTTGTTTAATTTAGCTGAATCATTTCCCTTTCAAGACTGGAAGCAGGTGAAAAAGTCAGACTACAGATCCTGACTTTCAGGCTGTGTCTCTCTGTGTTCCCTGTTGCTTATGTGCTCACTAACATAAATAGTTTGATCACTATAGGGTTTTATATATGGTAGTCTCTTAAAAGTGACATTGTTGTAGACACCTGCCCTTGCACTCCTGTTACTTCTGTAGCTTTAATGAGGAAAGGCTCATTAGCATTCTCCAGGAAGCTGTTTCCCTGGCAGGCCGATATTAGGAGGATAATGTTTTCAACACAGAGCTCTTTTCCTGCTTGACTTACCTGACATTACTGCATATCCCTGAAAGTTTCCATTGATTTCTTATGGTGGCACCCAACTCCTACCCTTGGAGAATGTTGCAATATGATCTCCTTAGCAATTATAAAAAAATATATTTGTTATGTTTCACATTCACTCAGATTGGTTAAACCCTTCCGTAACTCCAGTACTCTCCCCTTGCTTGTCATTTTTGCCACTCTTTATTTTTCAGCTGATTTTTCTAGACATGAAGTAAAATTAAAAACTGATACCAGCATGGCCTCTGCATTCAACAGCTCTTAACATTTATATTGTCAAAGTGTCTTTTCATTTGTACATTTTACTTTTGGCTCCTTAGCTTGTTTTTGATCAATACTCCAGCTTCCAGTAGTGACTATTGTGTTTTCTTTATATCCTTCATGAGTCACATTGTCAAAGCCCTTTTGAAAGGCCAAATAAATAATAATGAATTCTGTGGATGCAGTCAAAGTTTGATAACATAATAAAAATACATATTTTAATGTTGTTTTTTTTCCCCATTATGTAATCCCTGCTCAGGCATTAAAGTTATACTCTTTTAAAGTAGCCTTCCAGACGGTTTACTAAATCACAGAATTCATTGGCATGTAATCTGGATCATCATTTGTGGCTATTTTTGAGGACTGCTATCCTTTCATTCCTGATAGAAAAGTGAAGGTTTTTGTTGGAAGCCCTGCCTCCAACCTTGGGCTGCTTCTGAAATGCTGTGTGTATCCTCAGAATGGCTTGCTTTTAATTTATCCCTTTATTTCAGCATTTTCTGTTTTGCTATCTGCTGTTCTTTCACCCTTTACTTGCAAAAGAATTGATTAATGGGATTTGCTCTTTGAAAGGACCAGAGGGGACAATTTTGTTACTTGAATATCATAGCTTTTTTTGTCTGTATTAAGCTTAAATTCTTTTTTTAGCGTAAAAGATACCCTTTGGTCTGTCTGGTTTTCTGGGCATCAGGAGATAGAGAGGCGTATCTTAGAATATGAGGCAGGGTCAGGATTGCTCCATCCCCTCAGAAAATGGACAGTGCAAGGATTTTGTGTCACAGAATTATGTTTCTTCTGTTTTCCTCTTTAAGAGAAGGGACATCTTATTCCCTCACTTTTCTGAGTGTTGTTTTTGCTTCCCATCGTGGAGAGAGAGTGCTGTTGGCTGGTGTAAATGAGAGCTGAAAAAGAAAGACTAGGAATTTCCACTGGAAGAAGTAGTGGGTATTTTTTACGAATATCCCAAATTAGGAACCCAGCTAACAAGAAATGTTAATATGGTCATACAGGGTGAGAAAAGGCAAGGCTCCTCTTGTGCATAACTAAGTAGCTCAAGGTCATAATCGGCCATTATTTTTTCTGTGGTGTTTTTCATCCTCTTTCTTCACTCCCTTTGTTTCCCAGTACTATTTCAGACTTGCCAGACAATTGTTGTGCAGTCTTCCTGCTTCTAATGTATGTCAATAAATTGTCCTTATGCCGCTGGTTCAGTCCTTATGCTCCCAGTCTCCATTTTTAAATCTTAATGTCTAAGTATATTCTTTGTTCTGGTTGTTTCAGTCCAGTGCTTTTTGGAAAAGGTACCTCTTTGCCTCAGCCTGATACAAAGCTTTGCTCAGTACTCACATTGCTCTTGCCCACCTGCTCCTTCTGTGTCTAGAGATTTTGTTACCCTTTTTTCCTGATGGATACACTATGCCTGCATAATCTTTTGTGCCAAAAAGCAGAGTGTTTCCCTTGAGATAGATAGGAAGGTCTGATGAACATACAACATTATTTAAATACCTGCTGTACATTTTTGCTTTGTCCTGGACACAGCCTTTTCTAAACCTGTTGTTTAGGCTTTCTGAATCCTTTCTCTCCTTGACTCCTGGTGTATAATAAAAAGCCCAATACTATCATATCAGATTTCAGGGAACAGCAGTCACAGGAAAGTGTGTTACTGGATTTGGTTGTTTCAGGCACAGAACTGGGCAGGTGAGAGTTACTCTGAGTGAAAGTCATTCACCCCCCTGCAGTGGGAATCATGCCTATCATGGTGCAGACACATGGTTTGCAAGTTTCTTCTTTACTCTTGGCTGTGTTGGAATCTGCAGTAAGTTTCTGACTCCTACTACTGGGGTGACAAAAGATCAGAAACCACAGGAGCAGGAACTGCAGTGGTAGGTGAACAAGGGCCAGTGCAGGCTGGGTGTAATGAGATCCCAGCTTGCCACACCTCTTGCATTAATTCATGCTGCTAGGAACTAAAAAGGTGAACGTATTGTTATGGATCCAAAAATAGCTATTTGGAACAAAATGTCTGAGAATGGAAGAACACCATCTCAGCCCTCTCCCTGTATGGTTCATGCTGTTTTGTGGGACTCTAGGACCTTGATTTTTAGAGTTTTGGCCACTCTTGGTCCTCTTCTCAAAATTGCTGGTGTTGGGTGATCTCATGGTGATTCCAGATCATTTACCCGATGTGGGGTTTGTGTGATGCTGAGCTCCCTACACCAAATACTTTGATCTAAAGCTTGTCCTCCTTGCCTGGCCTAATTCCTATTATTTTCTTCTGGAAGCTCTAACATAATGTTCAGGTTAATCTGAGGTGCCTCTGACTAAGGATAAAGAAGGAAAATACCTTAGTCTGGACCACTCTCTTCTGTGTGCTCTTTTCCTCCTATCGTGGCTGGCTAACTGATGGTAACATCTGCATCCCAGTGAGCCATATCATCACAGATGAGGAAACCAAGGTACAGCAAACTTGGGAACATTCAGCAGGCCAGTGGATTGGAGGTGAGAATGGAAAGGAGACACTCCAACATGCTGTCCAGCTGTATGTTACCAATGCAGCATTAATTTAACTGTTTCAGGAGATGTTTGTCTTAATACCCATATTAATAATGATGTTCTAAGATAGTAGAAGCTGGTAAGAGAAATCTTAACAGCCGAAAGAAGTGCTTATTTAGCCTGATAAAGTTTAGCAATCAGCATACATGAAATTCCATAGGCAGCATATTTTCAATTTATTTTCCTTGTTCTCCTCTTTACAAGTGAGCCGTCATAGAGTTAGCAATTGTCTACAGCAACAGGCAACTTCTCTGCCCATCCACAGACTACAGGATATTTTAAGAATTTCATTTATAATAGTTACTTGCACTTTTTAATAACCACTTTAAGACCCAATCAATTTTATAAATCAACTCAGAATTTTTCAAAAGGCGATAGAAAATTAAAAAATTGTAATGAGATAAGTTTTCACTTAGAATATTTTTATAACTTTAAAAATAACTTTCAAGCAGCTGGCTAGGTCTACAGGAATTAACCTGGTTCTGAAATGTGGATTTGTACAGACTTTTGCTCTGAAAATAATGTGGCACTGAGCTATGACAGCTTAAGGTGTCTCTTTTTTGAAGGGGGGTGGATGGGGAAGTCCAGTGATTTAGTGACTGAAGAGAGTTGCCACTTGCGTGAGCTCCATCCCTAGGGATATGACCTTTTTAATCCTCTTTAGTTAATGTATTGGTGATCTTTACTTAGGCAGAGTAAACAGTGCTGTTCTGAACAAAGGGGAGGTCATGCTTCCTGCATTACACTCTGACCCCGGGGTCACGGCCTTTGTTCACTTCTCAATGGGAATTGCTCTCCGAGGGCCACCACAAAACGGAGAACTAATTTCGGCACGTGCTGCCGGAGAATGGCAGAGTATCAGGTTTGCCTCAACCCAACCTCCGAGGGCGCCGAGCTCGCCGCCAGAGGAAAAGTCAAACTATTTCAAAGAGGACCTATTAGCTCTTTAATTACCAGTGGCTGTGGCACTTAATCCCTCGTTGAAGTAAATATATTGCTCGGGTCTTCCCCCTATAATTCAATTGCTCACTTTTCAGCCTTTAATTTATTTATTTTTTTTTTTACCCCTGACTGGATTCTTCCAAAGGAGGAAGCACGGACTAGTGAAAAATAGCGATTTCTTCCCTTAAAAGAAAGTGAGAAAGCACATGGCAATTGCAGCATCAAACTTGGGCCTCTGAGGTCTCAGAATGAGCCTTGTTTCTCAGCCTGTAGGGCAGCGTGGTGCTGTGTCCCAGCAGATTGCGTTCAGCACCTTTTCCATGGCTTTTCCTGTGTGCTGCAGCAGTGCACGCACGCACCGGGCCCTGCGAGGCCAAGCACAGGGTACTGAGCCAGAGAGAACTAGAACTTCCTCGTCTTTATCACTGATTTTATGCAAAAAGGCTGGGATTTTTTTTTTCTTTTTCTTTTTTTTTTCTTGGCTTTGAAAGTAGCTGGTGGCAGAATGTGATGCATCTCATTTTTAGGTGCTGTGACTAGGGAACGTATATAAACATGGAAGCTGAGATAAATTATCTGAAAGACTTGCATACAGAAAAACCACCACCTTTTACCGAAAGTCGGTTCTTTTAATCTGTATGCTCTTTTTGCTCAGCAGTAAAATCTGTGAAATACAATTTTTGATCATAAAATAATTAAGTTATAAACACGTAACTTCAACCACCATATGGCTTTTCCACATTTTTTCTTTCTATTAAAAAAAAAACCAAACCCAGAAAAACCCTAACCAAAAAACCCCTAATTGCTGATGACAGCCAAGTTGTATAAAACACAGCAGGGTTAGAGCTGAGCACAAGGGATCTGAGTGTATTGGGGGGAGCTTATAATGTTGCCATCACAAAAATAAATAACACTACAATAGTAAACTTTGGAACTTCTGTGGCTGTCAACATGAGTAGGATTAAGGTAAAAATGTGTCTTTGCATTCCAGTTATTTCAAGTAAAACATTATGTCCTGCTTTAAGTTTTCTTGCAGCTGAATTATTTAAACAAACACTTCTAATAATCTACTCTTAGACTTAAAAATATATTCTCTAATACAGCAGAATGAGCTCTTCTAACAAAAGCAGTGGCTGAGCAGCTGAGCTATCGTGCCCTTTGAGTGAAAACTTGCATTCAGAGCTGAACCAAATGTGAGCAGCAAGTGACGCTGACTGCAGCAATACTGAAACCAGCCCTTCTGCATCCCTTATTTGTTGCTGGAAATTCCCAAAGTCCAATACTTTTAGATTTTTTTTTTATTGGAAGATAGAGTGAAAATGTATATTTACCTGCTTCCCACTAAAAATAATATTGTCAGGTTGACATAAGTCTATTACTCTGTCGTGTTGCCTAGTTAAAATTAATATGTTCACTAACAAAAATACAAATTTTATCTTTTTTTTTTCAGTACTAGTATTGCTTTTCTGTTATATGCAGGATTTTAGAGACTAAAAAGAGACTCAAGGCAATGCTATTTGCATTATTTTGGAGGGTTTTTTCTTGCCTTAAAGCACTGATATGGTTGTGCTTTCTTTGGAGTCAACGAGCTACAATAGAATTTTAAAATGTGGATAGCAGCTTGGAGTTCAAAAGAAAAAAGTTAAGAAAATACTCAACCAGTATTCAAATTTTAAAATACTTCTTTTTCTTTAGAAAGATGTTGAAACTGTACAATAACTATAGAATGCCTGATGAAAGGGAAAATAATTTTTTTCAGAGTGTGTTAAACATTTCAGCATGCAGTATGATAATTTAGGATACCATTGTAGAAGTGCCTCTTCTGAAAGATCCTTAGTGAAGGAAATCTTTTGGAATGCTTTTGCTTTGAACGTTCCTGACTCAGACCTCTCAGGATTTTTTTTTTGTGTTTAGGTTTATTTTACTGTTTTAAAAAAAGAGCTTCATCTGTGGCAAGGTTTAGATTAATAGAATGAGCAGAGAATAGTCTATTTTATTGTGCAAACTTGCTTGGAATAGCATTACTATTTCTGGCACTTATTTTTCCAGCTAGCGTACCTGGTAAAGCTTAATGGTGGGTAAGATTTCTCTCATTTCTGAGACAAAGATGTTGCTGAAATTAAAACATGAGCTTCTAATTTTGGTATCAAAATTGTTTCCAAATGTGACCCCTGCGGTGAAAACCAAGTAGGAACCGTTCATATTTAATAGCCTTCTCTCTTTAGCAACTGGTGTACACTTGTCTGTACTGCTTTTAATATGAAACCATTTCTGTTTTCCTGTTGATTTCTTTGATTCTCTGGACCATTGAAATATATCAGTTTAATATATCATGAAAAATTTTAAAAATAGTCCTGTAAAACATGAGGTTTGGTCAGGCTTTAGGTGTGCTATGGAAATTATGAAGCCCGTTCTTTACATTTTAAAGATAAACATTTTTCTAAACACTAGGTTGTATATTCAGGCCTAGTGTAATTCAGCAAAATTCATTTGATATGAATGCTTATTTTCCTTATTTGTCTTATGTCAAAATCTGTTCTTGAGCCTGCTTCCATTAAATACTTGAGTAAAAAGAAGTATGTGAAAGTGTAAAAAAAAGCTACCTGGGTGCAGATAGCTGCATATCGTATGTTCATGTGTGTGTGGTTTTTAAATTAATACTTGGGTGAGCAGAAAATACAAGACAGACGTCAGTTGCACCTGTAAAAATAAAAAGGCAGCTTCTCTGGGAAACTGCATTGCTCAGTTTTTCTGTGGTAAGAGGATCCTTGCGTTTTCCACTGACGTTAACCCCTTTGGAAGGAAAAATGCATGACAGCCTCAAAATGGTGCTCTCTGTTAGGGAAAGGCAAAGATGAGCTGGAACTGTGCAGCAGCTCAGTCACAAAAGGGCCTTTTCTAATAGATTTCCAATCATTTTCTTGGACTTCTTAGACAGCAAACGTGATTCTCCTATAGAAGTGTTTGCCCTGAGCATGGGATCCCCATTTGCTACCCAAAGAGTTGTGTAAGTGCAGTTTTAAAGCAAAACTGTTTTTTCAAGTCCCCGCAATGACTCTGAAGTACCTGTTTTGCTTTCCCCTCTGAGCTGAACGCTCAGAGCACTGCCAGCTGAAGGCTGGAACATTCTGGTCTGCACATGCAGTGCTTTATTCTGTGAAATCCCTCGGGTTTATGTCAGGCTTCCTCTGGCTCCCAGGTGTGGGAGCCAGGTCCTGCATCCAGAGCAGGGAGCTCCTTCTCTGATGGGAGGGATGAGTTGTTACGGTAACACCAAGGGATAAAATTCCTGCTGCTGTAGCACTGCTGCAATCAACTTCTTTTATGTAGTTCTTACTCTGTATTTAAGCTGTGTTAAGGTTTTTAAAATGTGGCATTTATTTATATAACTAGAAAAACAATGGTCCTGAACTGTGCCTTTCATTGATTTTCCTGTTGTAATTCAAATGTAATCCTTCATTAGTAATTTTTAGGCTGCATTATAAAAATATGATAATTTCTATTGTGCAGAATTACATAAACAATACTGATTTAGAGTCTTATTCTAGTAGTATTCACACTTACTGGACTGTGCTAGCATGAGACTATAATTGCATACATACACATACATACCTGTATCCTGGTGTCCCATACTGCACCCTCGTAGAGAAGGGACAGAGTATGTGATTTTGTTGAAATGATTGCTGAGGGGAGGTGGAATTGTTTAATTTTATTACAGATAAATGACAGAAGTAATATGAGCTTCAGACATCAACTTTAATTTTGGTATTTGGCTTCAAAATTTTTTGAAAAGCAGCTGTATTTCTAATTGAGTCAGGGAGACTTTTCCACGTTAAATGAATTCACATTCTCCTGTTTCCAAGAGACAAAAGATCTGGGTTTTTCTCCCTGTACAGTTTTCTTACTAAATTGCTTGTTTGCATTAGAAAAAATACTGTACAGTTTTCTTGAAATTTTTGGTGCATCAAAAAAAAAAAAAGTCATTGCATTATATTTGCGTTGGTAACTTTTTCTGGGAATGTACATTTAAGAGTTGACCTTTTAATATTTCAGTGCTTTGATCAGCCATCTAAAATATTCAGTAAAATGCTTTAAGGCCCTAAGAAAAAAATTGCTAAATTTGAAACTTGAAATTACCATGGATTAGTCACAGACATCCCCTGGGATGAACTGAAAAACACAGTTTGCTGAATAAGTCTGGAAACAGGTTTTCACAATTTTGGGGGCCCCCCTCCTTTTTTTTTTTTTTTCCTTGCAATGCCAGTTTTAGTATTCTTGCTGCACTTTATTAGAGTAGACAACAAGTAGAGCAAAAACTTAATTTGGTCTCTTCCTTATAAGGGCTTTTGTGTTGGTAATAAACTTCAGTAAAATTGCCTTTATTAAATTATGGCACACATTTAATTGCATGGATGCTGATTCGTCTTTAAAACAGCAAAATGGGAAATCAGTGGGGAAAAAAAAGATACTTTTTGCACTGAATTTCTGCTTTGTTGACAACACCAAAATGACCCTCCTTTCTAAAACCCATTTTACACACCAGTGTGGAGTGACAGCCCAGGAGGAGCACGGCCTCATCCCAAGCCTTGGAATTGGCCCTTTCTGTCCACAGGGAGAGAAGAGACCTTTAGTTGTATCACTTGTGCCTCTGTGCAGGACATTTTGTTCACTGCAGCTAAAACGTAGCAGAATTATGGTAAAGATGAGTTTATAACTTCAGGCATCCCTTTGAAATTCATGAAACTTAATGATGCACATGTGACAACTCCAGTAAGTGTGACACGACAGACAAACAAAAGACTCAAATGACACCATTCATGCAACACAAATTCTATAAAGTAGTGTCCTTTTTTCACAACTATATATTATACCTGCAGGTGATACCAGGAGTGTAAAAGCCTGTATTTATCTGGCTGGATAAATACATTAATACTTCTAATAGGTTCATTATTCTCTTGACATTATATTTGATTATAACAATAACATGTCAATATTGTTCATGTTAGGAGGGTTTGGTTTTTTTTCAAGGGAGAGGGATTTAAATTTACCAGTGCCAATATACTGTTCCTGTGTGCGGTGCCAGTTATCCTTTAGATAGCAAATTAAGGTGTACCCTATATTTTACCTTTAATGGGCTCAGAAGAAATGGTAACTTGAACTGTAGAGCTGAAGTGGGCCACATAAATACATCTGAAAGTAACACTGAACTCACAAACAGAATTCTGTATCCACAACCATTTTGGATTGTCTCTGTGTGTAGTAAGTAGTTGCAGTTATGCTATGAAAGTGATACTGTAATGGAAGTCCCTTTTTATTTTCTTACAGTTCATGCAAATTTTTCATCTTTGCTAACATTTCACTACCAAAAAAACCACAAAGGAATTTGTGCTGTATGTAAATTTCGTGTGCATTGCAGTTCACTTTGTTCAGGATTGTTGCACTCTGGTGTAATTAAAACACAGATACTTAATACAAGAGAACTTGGTCACTGGACTGCTCTTGAGTACTTTAAAAACCTGTAAGTAAATTATGATGTACAGGAATTTTAAGCCCTTTTAGACCTGAGAGATTGTAAGTTTTCAAGATGATTTCGTCATGTGTATTTGCTTACTTTTTGCAGCTTATCACTCTCTAAAATCAAACTTTTTTTTTTCCTTAATGTGTTATTTTTCCTTTCTTTTTCTTCCCTTCTTTTTTTTTTTTTTTTCCTATATTTTTTGTAAACTATTTTTTTAAATCTCCAGCAGCCCATTTTGCGAGGTTCTGAGCCCGTGAGGCGGAGGCAGCGCTGGGTGCGAGCGCGGCGCTCCGGGGCAGAGCCGGGTGCCGGGCGCGCATTCCGGGCGGGCTCTCGGGAATGCCGCCCGGCAGGGAGCGGGCTCTGCAGCGGGGCTGCCAAGGAGCCGCCGCTCCCGAGGCACGAATAGAGTGAAAAAAACCTCTAAAAAAATAATTTAAAAAAAAAAAGAAGTTGCACGATAAACATTATGTCGGTAGCACCCTTAAAAACCTGCTCGTGCAGCCGCCCCTTTTAATGCCTCCTTTCTTGCAGGAGAAAAAAAAGAAAAAAAAATTAAAAATAAGTCACTCGTCCTAGTGCCAGAGCTTCACTTATGTTGATAGCGGTTTGATGCCAAGTTTTCTGTGCAACACTATTGTTAAAGTTTATACAATACAGCAGTATTGTTAAAGTACAGTGTACTGGAGGAAGTGTTTTTGCAAAATGCTTCATTATGTTTTGAAGGGAAGGGTGTAGAAATACATTCAGCTCGCTTTTACAGTTTAGATCATTTCAGAATTGCCTATTTGGTATTTCAGTGTTTTCCCCCCATAATTTAGTAGGCCACTGATCCACTGGAATTAATGCAAGTTATCCAGCAGTAAATAGAACTTTCCCAAGTGACGTGCACAATGGCACTATGTGTAATTGCTGTCCTTTCTCTGAAGCGTGCACCCCTGTAATCCCCAGACTGGTCCTTTCAGGGAATGGTGCAAAGACTGCTTTGCTTTTCTAGTTAGATTTTAATTATTTTTATTTTCAGTTCCTAGAAAGTACCTCTAAAAGCAAAAGCTGTCTAAATGTTCAGTAAAATTATTCTTAGTGATTTTTTTTATCATCTCCACTGGAATTATTTTAATGATACAATAAAATAAAAAAGGAGGAATTTACACTTTTCTGGATAACTTCATATTTTTTAAAAAAGAAATCTTTTTATTGGATTATAAAGAAAAAAAAAAACAACCTAAGAATGCACCTGATCATATTTTATTAAATATTTCTGAAGGCTGTTAAATTACAAACCACCCCATATTGCAAATGAGCTGTATTATCTGGAGAGCAAAAAATCATGATCTGTTTAGAGGTGACCTCAGTGTGGATGTCTCTGTCATACCAAACTGAGAGGAAAGAACAAGAGATGCCACTCTGAGTTAAAATACAAGGAAATTAATTAGTGTTCAGCAGGAGTATTTATGAGTTTCCAATAGACATAACTTGAGAGAAAAGAAAAGTAAGGAGATATAAAATTCTGTATTAGTATAATCTGTGGTGTGAAAATACTGGCTTACTACTGTTTGCATAATTTGAATTTATTCAGGGATGATGAATCTTAAAATAATTCTTCCACCTCCCTTTTTTGGAATTTCATTTCTGTTAAGTGAAACTTGCAAGTTGAACTTGAGGTAATTGTTTTCCTGTTTCCTGAATCCCTAATTTTTTAGTTCTGCAGTAACCTAAAGTTAGACAACTTTCAACCTTACTTCACGACTGTGGTGACAGAATGCATTTATGTGTCTCCTTGAGGAAGGCTAGCTTTGGGTGGATGAATACGAGCCATAATTGTGTAAAGGCGAGGCACTTTTAACCCTCTGAATGCACCAGAATTATCCCCATTAGGAACAGGCAGAAGAAGGGATGAACCTCAGCTGTTTTCACATTAACAAAAAATGAGAAAGGAATGGAAAGGTATGGAAAGTAAAGAACAAGAGGACCTATGTTTTATATAGAAAGTAGAAAAATAAATAGGGAGCAAAAAATCATGTCTGAGAAACAACGGGGAAAGTAATTCAGAAAGCTGATAAAATACAAGCAAAACACTCTGAACTAAGCAATTTGTCTACATAAGTCCAGTCCTTCCCTAAAAAATAGGTCTTTTATATTTCATTGGCATTAAAAGTTGTTGACTGCACTGTTACGTGTAATCTCTTTTTTTCTGTGCAGGGTTAACATTCTCATCTGTGGATGTTCTGTTAAAATAAATACTGTCAGTAATCTCATGCCATTATTTTAAAACAAAAATTATAAGAGTTTTAGCTGGATGTGATGGCTATCTGCTGCTAAGGCCGTTATCCAGAAATTTTGCTTGCTTTTACTTTCTAACCACCCAGAATTTATGCACATCCTCTGCATCCACAGCCTATATGCAATAGAGACCAGTTATTAGAAGAGGTCAGAATTACTAGGTGTCATTTTACCGAAATAAATATTTGTGGGAAAGTTACTGTTTAAATATCTTGTCAACTGTGTCCTGATAATCTCTAGTATGCTTTTACTATAATTCCCTAAAAATAAATATTAGAAACATTTTGTGGTTTCACACCATTAAAAAAAAAAAGTTGGTAAGGGAAAACCTTAAAACATATATTTTGCTTACAGAAGAAATGTGTATTCTCCTCAGAATGCTGGTGGGTTGAGCATTTTCTGGAGATCTGAGGCTGGATGGAAATGGGTAACAGAGGTTCCCTAAATTTGCCTCAGCAGGAGTCGTTGGAGCTCGGAGAAACCCACATGTGCCACCCCGTGCCCTCTGGTCTTGGTTGGGGCTGGGCACTTTGGGAGCAGGGATCGCTGCTGCCAGCCTGGGCTGGGGCTGGGCACTTTGGGAGCAGGGCTCACTGCTCCAGCCCGGGCAGGGCTGGCCGTGCCAGGCACGGCGCGTGCGGCTCCGCGGCCGCCTCGTGAGCCAGGATACCTGGGCCGTGGGACAGAGCCTTTGGCAGCATCTTGACCACAGCTGGGCACTGAAATGCTGCACTTGGGAGGTTATGGAAGGAGGAAATGCATCTTGGAAAGAGCGTCCGGGTGTGAAACCCTCTGCTCCATTTTGCAGGATAGTGCATTGGAGAGCAGCCGCTGTGGATGGGATAGAGACATGCGTCTATGGGCTTTCTTTTTACATTGCAGTTTTTTCTATCACCTCATGATCAATATTTAGTGGAATCAAATGTCAATTAATATACTGTTTTTCCTGAAGAATATTTTACAAACTTTGATACACATGGTATTGACTTTTCCAATCAGTTGAAGCTGCCTAGCTGCTTTAAAAGTATATCAGGAAAGCAATGATAGCATAAACAAAATGAATAGTAAGTGAGAGGGTCAACTATGACTCTCTTTAAGTAACTATCTCATCCCTTTTTTCTTACGGTAACATATTTTCCACAAAGAAGATTCTTCAAGGTTGAATCTTGTACAGTCTCCTCCCCCTCTCCACCCTCCCCCCCCTCCGAAAGGGCTGGTGCCCGGCCGGCCTTTTTGCTGAATATTTTCTGTGCGATGGGTGGGAAGGAGAAAGTTGCGGCACACTTTTTATTCCCGTCTCCTCTGCAGACGTTTGGGAGCGTGAAGGGAGGATGCTTTTTTTTTTTTTCCCTTTTTTTTTCTTTTTTTTTTTTTTCCCTTTTTTTTTCTCCCCCCCCACCCCCCCGCTTCTTCTTTTCCCTCCTTTCTGCTGAATTATTCATATTGTCAGTGGTGAAGCCAGGACTATTAGCATGCATCAGACATGCTGTTTGTCTGTTTGCTAACATTCTTCATTCAAGACTTGTTAACTACCAGACAAGCTTAACACGCTTCTCTTTTCTCCCCTCCTCTCCTCTTTCCCTCCGTCTCTCCCCCCCTCGCTCCCTCCCTCGCTCCCTCCCTCCCCTCTCTTCTCCCTTCCCTTCTGCCTGCTCTGCTCCCTTCCCTTCGCCGCCGTCCCTGCCACCCCTCGCAGCCGCCCATTGTTGCCGGCGGGGCCGGTGCGGGCGCGGGGCGAGGCCGCCTCTCGCGGGCCTGCCCGGCCGCCTCTGCCGGAGCCTGCCGCCCGCCTTGCCGGGACTGCGGGAACACCCAGCGCCGCATCCACCGGCCGCCGTCCCGCCCTGCCCGGGTAAGCTGCTCCCGCCGGAGCGCGGGGGGATGCCAAGTGGGAAAATCAAGTTTCGGGAACTACGTGGGGATCGGCACATTGGCTCGCGTCTGCCTGGTAATTTATGATTAACCAGGAGTGCGTTATCAGCCCGGCGAGGTGCGGGCTCGTTCGGGAGGATCGCTTTGCTGCCTATTAAGGATGTGATAGACTAATATTTGCTATTGTTGCTGTTTTTTAGGTTCTCTTCTCCCTCTCTATCGAGTCTGCCCCTCCCTTCGCTAGCCTGTTTAAAACCAGCAAGCTTCATTTTCTTAGCAGACAAAGGTCGATCACAGCTTTTATTTCTGAATGCAAATGTTCTAGGACTTGTGCCAGTCCTGCCTTCATTGAGCACAATATAACTGCTTTCCTGAATGGCGCTTCCCCCTTCCCTTCTAAAAAATAAAAATAGAAGGGAGCCTAAGAGAAGAAACAAAGTTGGGCGGTGCAAGTTTTTTACATTTATTTAATATTTCAGTCAGTGTGAAGCATTATTAAGCATCCCTGTGCAGAGCAGCTGTACCGTAGCCACCAGCCAGTGCATGGGGTTTATTTGTAGGGACACATACGAGAGAAGGGACCTGGTGGCATTGCTCAACTCCTGGCTTTGCAGGTAACTATCTGATGCTCTTCAATGATTGTATCTCATCGCAATTACATTTCCTGATTTTCTTAGCAGCATGAATTTGAACATAAATATTTTCATCATTCATGTTTAGATTTTTTTTATACCTGGAATTGTTCAGTATTAGTTTCTAATTACCATTTTTATAATATATTTTAAAATACTGTTTTTCAAGGCCTTTAAAGGTCCATAAGTGCCAAAAGTGTATTTTCTTTTTATCTTTTACGTATGCGATCTGGCACATGCTCACGCACACTCCCACTCTTTTTCTCTTCGGGTGTTAATGAAGGAATTTATTTTAAGTAGAATACTTAAATATTAGAGTAATGCCATTTATAGACCAAAGTAGTATGTGGATAGAGATGTACTGAGTTAGGCGCAATTTGACAGATAGTTAAACACTTAGGATTTATTACTACTGTGAAATTGCCAGACTTAATAGGTATTTTCAATTCTTTATATAGACTAATCTATGTGGAAATTAAAGTATCTGAAAATAAATATATTTCAGGACACTTTATGAGGAAACTAGTCCTTTCATATGTGTTTCTAAACCAAAATGCTTTTTCTGCACAATGGAAAAAATGGGAGGCTTGTGTAAAATATTTTAATATTTTCCTGTTAATTTTATTTATGTCTAGGATTTAAAGTAAATAACAGACCAAATACAAATAAGTTCAGGCACTTTCTCTGCAAAAAATTAAACAAAAAACCAACTAAATAAAACCTCCCAAAACCACCCCAAAATAATTTGAAAATACCTAGTGACTTATAAAAAAATAATTTTAAATTCAGGCCATTGACAGCATTGTATCAAAACCATCTCCGTATTGGCATTGCATTAGAAGTGTTTTATGGCAACATAAACTGAAATACAACTCATAACTGTGAGTAGTAAAGCAGTATTTATTGGCTGATCATGCTCAAAGTAACTAGAGAATATTTTAGTGAACTGTGTAGATTAAGAAAGGAATTTAGGAGCATATGGCTTGGTGATAGCTAAAATTAATTTCTTCAAAGTAGTTTTTAGAGGCCTGTAGCAGCTACATGGTACAATGCTAATAAAATACTAGTTGAGGGTTCACAAACTGCTGAACACTCCTCACTGAGAAATTTCAGAGTACTCGGCAATACTGCTCCTAATGATGCTATTTATCTAAAGAAATTTTTTTTTTTTTTTTTGGATCCTTAGCTTGTAATACTTGGGGGCTGTTTTGTTGATGAGGACTAGCTTAAAGGAATATAAAATTGTTTCTCACATATTAGTTCATTATTTTGTGGAGACTTGCTAGAAATTACTTCTGCAAGTAAAAGAAGCAGAATTGCCTGGTTTATTTCACAGTGAGGGTTTCTATAAGTATGCTGAACATAGCAGTGTATAAAGACCACGTGCATGTTAATTGAAGAGGGATTAAAATCTGTTCATTAGATTGGCAATTTCCAGGGTTTAAATTCAAAATTATTTTTAGTCTGTAACTTGAAATGTAACTGCTGATAAAACTATTCAGTCCCTCAGATGAATGTCTTCAGAAATTATGCATGTGAGCTGGAGCATTTACATTTTCAAAGTGTTTTGTGTTGGAGTGCCAAGATTCTCGTACAAAATGTTTGGTGCATGTAATGAAAAATGAAAAGCATAGACAATACTTTGCTTAATTAAAAGATTTATTTTATAGCTGGCTAGGATGAAATTTGGCATATTTTCAGATAAAAATTATGAAGTTTTGCGTATTTTCAGGTAATAATTGAGTGAAACAGAATTAAAATAATCTATGATAGAGCAAGTTGAGTGCAAAATGAGTGTTTCTCCCTCACCTCAATCCTCAAAATGCAGTTTTGTCCTCCGAAAGGAAATTTAAGGAGTTGCTGATAAATGAACTGTCTCTTGTTAGCCTCCCACCTATCTTGGCTGAAAATCTGGCTTTTACCCACTGGTGTGGAGAGCGAGGGGAACACAAGGGTGAGGTCCCTGTGTTCCAGGCCTGAGAGGGGTGCGGAGTGCTGGGCAGAGCCGCGCTCCGTGCGTGGCACAGCAGTGATCCCACAGGAGCAGGATCTGCAGGCAGGCGGGCTACCTTGGGAGCCTTACTGCCACAGATAGCAACTGGGCCATCTGGCTAAACTTTTGAGAATTAATTGCAATTTCGTCCGGATGAACGTTGCCAGGTTGGGATCAGGGTACGAGAGATTTTATTGTGGGTAAAGGAGAGGAGGAGGAGGCGGAGAGGAGAAAGGGAAAGAGAAGGGAGCAGGAGTTAGCTCTTCTAGATGTGAGTGCAGTCCGGGGTTCTCGTCTTTGTTGAATATGTGAGATGAGTGGGACTGTGAGGCTGGATTGTATTTTGTGTGGCTCTGTGGGTACAGCACTGTCTTCTCATAGTACATGCCAAGTATTCATAAACCTTCGGTAGCAGATAAGCAGAAATAAAAGGAGTGGAAGGAATGCTTTTTTTTCATCTAGTTTTCTTTGGGGAAAAAAAAAAAAGGTTGGGGTTTTTTTTTTGGGTTTTTTTTTGGTGGTGGGGGGGAGGTAATTCACATTCACTCATTGCTTCATCAGCTCCCCTGCGAGCAGAATGGGTTCTGTGCTGCACTCAGCCTCCATCCGTGTGCCACATGTTCCATAAACCTTGGCAGGGCCTTGGTGCTCAGAGTCTGCCGTGCACATGGGTGCTCAGGGCAGGGGCAGGCCCGTGATCGTGACACCTTCCCTCAGGAAAATGGAAATGTGCTCTAATTAGGCATTTTTCCTGCTAACTGCATCAGTCCCTCGCAGCTTGAAGCAGGTGCTGGTAATCAGCCCTCCCTCCTCCCCCTGCAGTGGTGGTGCTTGTGCAGGTCTGAGATGCACAACAAAGCCACGCTGCCACAGTCCTAAAGCTGGTTTATGGTGCCTGTACCTGTCCGAGAAGGGGGGAAAAATAATTTAAAAATAGGACTGCATGTGTTTTGTTTCTCAAATAAGACACACTGTGGAGCGTGTTCCTTCATAGCTGCATGCGTGTTCGTGCAGTGTGTGCTCGCCCAGCGCGTTTGATTGTCGCAGAGATAAGTGTTCATTTATTCAGTGTGTGTGCAGCTAGACTCACGTTTGCAGCCAGAAGACAAAAAGTTGGAATCCCTGTAGCCAGCACAATAGGCGTTCCCCAGCAGTGATCCCAGCAGATAGAAAATGGACGGGTAGGTGTTTGGAAGTGCACACGCACTTCTGCAAGTCCTGAGTTTGTCTGCTCTAAACTGTGCTGGGCTGTGCAGATCTGTCCTTGTTTATGCATCTGACTCCATACCTGAGCTACGTTGAATTCTGTTGAGCTGAGTTTGATGGCCTTTGGAGCAATCCCCCTCCACCAGATATTCACTAACATACTCTGTGTGCACATTTGTGGAATCACTAATAATTCTGGCCTGTAACTTCTCACCAGAGAGCGAACCAGCCCGTGATTCTCTTAGCACTGGTGCAGAAATCTGTCCACAAGTATTCCTCTGCACTCACAGAGGATATTTTAAATCTCCAGTTCGAGAAGGGTTTTATTTAAATTTGACTTATGATCTCCAAAATAGAATGTAATTCTGTTCAAGACACCTTCATTTGTAGAGGGATATGTAGGAATAAAATGCTCAGGATCAGGCCCTTTGCAGCCTGTCTTTAAAAAAAAATATACCATCAAATATGAGATCTCATAATTTTGAGTTGTCCTTTATAAAAACTGTCTTTTTTCACAGATTAATGTTACCATTTATTTAGTAGTTGTATACTCCTCGTTCTTACATACATTTGAAATTTGCTGTTCTGTACCTCTGGAAACAAAGGATCTGATCCTAAGGCCTCTGAAGGCAACAGGGGTTTTTTCACTGACTTCAAATGGGATTTGGATTAAGACTATATACATAATAGTTTCAAATAAAGATCTGACTGCTACAGTGGTTTTCAGGGTCTTTCACAAAACTTTTCAAAACTCTCATTAAAATTGTCTAGGCATGATGCTCCAAAATACACATCTAAGCATGAATCATATTTGGTGTTTGGCTTTAAAAAAAAAAAAGGTGGGGGGGGGATTCTCCAAAGAGCTTTATCTCACTGGTGCTCCAAATGAGTGTTCTATGAATAAAAAAGAGGGAATGCTGGGTCAATATTTGGTATGTAGCTGATGCATTACCTTATGCATTCTTTATTTAAATTAGGGCAGCCTTTTTGGAAGGAGTCTATAGATCTGAGATGGCAATGTACTGCCTATTTATTTTTACACACGTACATTTAAATTAACCTCAACCGTCGTATCCTGTTATCTGCCAAGGAAAACATTTAGCTCCTGTCCAATCTGTGTGGAGTTTCAAAGTGATTTGCTCTTTTCAAACTTGTTAAAGCGCAAATAGAAAAGTAAATTGCTTTGCATACCGATCGAACATTTTGCAAAGGGGAGGGAAGAGGAGCTAAGGAAAAACGAATTTACTATTATAATAACCAATATACCTTTATCAAATATTAATTAAGTCATCATTTTCTACAGCCCTTGATTGATTGCATTTGAATTGCTGACTGATATTTTGCCATACTTTAAATCTGAAGGACACTTAGCATGTTGCCCATTTATTCAGATACCTTCACACAGATATGTTTGCTGTGGCATTCATTCAGCTCCTGAAGTTCTTTTGTCAATGTAAGCAGACATTTCCAGAGGACAGGCCAGCTACAATTTCAATAATAAAAGAGTTCACATGGTTTTATAACTACAGAGGCGAATATTTTTGGAGTGCCAAATTAGAAAAAATAGTACTATTTAGACTGCTGTTGTTTTCTTTATTTTTCTCTGATTTTTTTTCCCTTATTTATGTAGTTTCAAAAGTAGAAAAGTACCCTGCAAGCAGGGGCTAGAAGACAAGGAGCAGCACCATCGAGTCTATTTATTTTAATGCTGGGTGGACAGGCTGCTGAACTGAGCAGATTAGAGAAATATGTGAGAGCAGAGCATTTTTGTTTCTCACAGCCCTGCTAGGCCAAGGTGTTTCACTCTGCATTTAATTCCTCAGAGAGTGGAGTCAGATTGAGGGGCCTGTAAAAGTGATCACCAAATGCTGGTTTTTTCACACAAGTTAGGTTATTATTTCTGAAGCACTGCTCGTGGAATCACAGTGGCATAGGTGATCGAGGAGGGGCTGTTCTGTGCGAGAGTTCATTTGCATTTTCATCTGCAGGGTGTAATAACCATAAAGCAGCTACAAATATTGACAGTGTCTCAGATGGACAGTTGTTTCAGTTCAGGCAGTTCTGTGTTGGTGAACATGAAGCTTTGACATGGACTTCTAAATGCATTGGCAATCTTTTCAGAGCTGCTTGTGCTTTTTATTGGAATGCAGTCTGCAAAAGGCTAGGAAGGCTGTTTTGTTGCATTCAAGAGATTTTGATCGCTGTATTTGTTTTGCTACCCAAACACAAAGAGCTCTGGTATATTTACTTCTACATTTGTATATACAGCAAGTATCATTTTCAAAAGATTTTCCTCTTTGATAAATCATTCTTTATTTTCTTATTTTTTATGTATATGTTTATTTTTCTCTCTGGTTGCAGACTTTTTTTTTTTTAAGAAAGGAGAGTTCTCATGATCGTTTTGTTACCTTTGGCAGATAAGATGTATTGTCTAATTTGTCTATAGGAAACAAAATAGTATATCCAGTCCTGAATCAATGGAAAGTCTCCCACAGATATCAGAGGGTTTTGGATTGTACTCTCAAACCCAACTAACACTAATTTAAAAACCTGATGCAGGAAGCCTGAACTCGAATGACTCTTAAAGTACATTTAAAGAATGCTACATTCTGCACAGCCTTAGACTTGGGCAGTGAGCTTTTGTGCCTTCTTGCTTTACCCATTTTAACCCAAGGAGTGTTAGAATGCTGCTTTCTGCCTTTAAGGGACACGGCATCAGTATTCTTCCTAATCCAGCACGCATTTATGAATTGCAGGTGCACAGAAGGAATTGATCACATCCCAAAATGCATGGAAACTCTGTTATAGGCCCAAAGGACATATACAATTTTGCTGCAGGGGTTCATTGCGAGGTTTAGTTTTGGTTTTAATGCAGTGTGACCTATAGGGGTTTTTTGATTGCTTAGTTATTATGTGAATAAATAATTAACATTTTAAAATTTATTTTTATTAGTAACCATTTTATAAAAACAGTTTTTCAACTCGATCTGTTATGAAGATAGCTAGTTACCAGTTTTTAATTGAAGGTTATACGTTTCTCATTCTATAATTATTATAGAAGGAGGAATTAACATGATCACATGGAAATTTTGTTTCTTAAATGGAGATTTACATTGATGGATTGAAGGTTTAAGGTGCAGATTTACATTTAAATTACATATTACATGACATTTACATTTTAAATTATACTAAAACAATTATTTCTACTGTCTTACTGGTACCTTTGAATGTCTCTATAAAATTATTTCATTTAAAGTATAACCTACATTACTATGTATATGTTTCATGTATGAGATCTGAGTATTTTTTGTATGAGTGTGCTCCTGTTTGGTGTAAATAAAAGTGAAGTTGCATGTACAGTATTCACATGTACACATTTAAGATGCTATTTAGCACTTACTTAGAGTAGTGATTATAACACAAAATGTTTTTGGGGGTGGTATTTAGCAGCATAAAAATGGTATCTGTCTGGTGCTTGCATTTTGTTTTCCCCAAAATGCTTTCAGGAATCAAAGCTCAGCAGTGTTGCTTAAGAGAAGATAAAGGATTTCTATCTAATTAATTAATTAAAATATATTAAGGAGTAGCAGATGGCTTCAGGTGCAGCCAGCTGGGAACGAGGTGGCCTGGAGTGGGCTGATTTGGGACAGGAAAGCCAGCTGGAAGGTGGCTGTGACTCTTGTAAGGAGCAGGCCAGAGTGGAAGTCGGTGAACACAGAAGAAGTGTAATTTTCTGAGGAGAGCTGCGTGTTTGTGGAGGGTGCCATACCTGTGTGTGTGTGTCCTTGCTGTGCAGGTCCCTTTGGTCCAGGGCACTGCAGGCCATGTCTTGCAATCGGTTTTATCAAGTTGCAAGGAACTTAAAGTATGAGCATAATTCTCTTCCCAAAATAGATTTCTTTAGTGTCAGCTGGATATGGCTGGTTTGCACCCATATAAGGTTCGGGGCTGGACACAGAAGCACTAAAATTCCATTATTGTTGAAATAATTGCTGCAAGCTTTTTAACTTTTGATGCCTGCTGAGCTGAATACGCTGAAGAGTCCACGCAGGCTTGGTGGTGGGTTGGATTTCGCCTGGAAAAGGGGGGGTGAGTGCACCTGTATCCAGTTCCTGAATTTTGTAACTTTTCTTGTTCAGTATGTTCCTCCTGAGATACAATCTAACCTAAAACATTAAATGGAAGAGCAATTGAAGGTTCAGCAGAAGTGCTAACAACCTCTCCTGAACATTAATCTGTGAAAAACTAGTCCTATGCCTTAACTGTGTCTATTAGTTTTAAGGCCGCAAGCAGTGGAAGAACAAATAGAAAAATCTTAGAATTCAATTAACACCAGGAGATCAAGCTGAAAAACCACTTTGCCAGTGCACTTGCAGCCTCCGTTTCAGCTCTGTATGAGCATTTCTGTAGAGTGCTCAGGACAAAAGTTTCCACAGGTGACCAGTAGCTGTTGGGTGGGTCTGCTTCTAATGGTAATTTAAAAAACAGTAAAGCCACTCTTCACAGAGTGATTTTCAGCTTCGTGCTGATAGCTAGTCCAAGGCCTACATAAAGTTTAAGCCCCACTCAAATCACTTCATATAGCCCCCAGCTTTTTTCTGTCTGTCATGTACCATGAGCTACTACTGTAGAAGCCACTGGAAGAAATAATGGGTACAAAGAAAAATTAACACTTCTGGGACTGCAGATTATTTTGATCACAGACTTTATTTAGTCATTCTTCTGTCTTTTCTTATAATGACCTTTACTTTGTGAAATATGCATTTAGACATGCTATTGTCCAGAAATTAGGCCTTGATGGAATGGGAATTGTGATGCCATTGTTTGGAAAAGTGAGTGAGAAGTTGGGAGATTCTTTTTCACTCAGCCTTGGGTATGAGAGTAAGTTTCCTCCTCTTTCCGTGCCTCAGCACCTTCCCTTGTAAGCTGGAGATGAATCTGGTGTTGCCCATGAGATTTCTGGTGTGAGAAACAGCTGATGTCTGAATAAACCAAGTACAGCCAACACACAGCAGAGAACACTGCTCTGGGAAGGGAGAGTTGCTCAGAATGCAGAGTCTGCAGAATTTTGGGGGTCCAGTGCTGCCCTTGCACAAGGGGCATCTTGTAGTCTACATCTGGGGTGTAGCTGCTGTTGTAGGCCTTGACTGCCTTTGATGGAGGCTTTTCCTCATAGCTTTGGGAGGCCTTGCCTCCCAAAATTCACTAGTATTCCTTACCAAAGTGGAAAGGTTATGTATTGCTTGCCATGAGGTTCTTTCATCACCACTATCTTGTAAATTAATCACTCTGTTTTATGCATTGATAAATAATGGGAGAGGCTGAGACACTCAGCATCTACATCAATATACCTGAAGTCAAAATCCAGGTCGGATCTGAACAGCTTGAGAGAAAGATGCTGGGTGAAATTGCCTGGTCTCCTATCCTTCCAGTTTAGGATTCTGCTGCGCAAGTAATTAAAATCTGGTATGTTGATAGCATTTTAAGATTATATGGGGAGGTTAGGTAGATCATTGCCTAAAAAATCCAAAAAAAACCCAATCCCCCCAAACCTTTACAGAATACTAAACAATCACCATGAAAAGTAGAACTTACAAATCATAACATTTTATGTGCTCCCTGCAGAACAGAAAGCTGGGAGGCAACTTTTAAAAATAAAGACATAAGCATATTTTACAGGTTTTGTTTGCTGGATTTTTTTTTTCTCTCTGACAATTCTATTCTTTTTATCCTACTGCTTGCCTAAATGTAATTGAGTTTAGGATTCCTTTCTTTTTGCAGCAGCCTCTCCTCTGTTTGCACTAGGAGCTTGGCTTCTGGGAGGCAGGAGGCAGGTTTGGTGGCTCTGCAGTGGCTGGAGCAGCACATGTCTGGGTCACTCTGTGTCCAGTGTCCATTCCCCAGGAGCGTGGCCACCCTGGAGTGCCCCAGACACACGTGGGGTGCTCAGCAAGGAGCAGCTGAGTGCGCAGAGCCACGCTGCTTCCACCGTGTGGACAGCTCCAGCAGGCCAGGGTGTTTCAGAAATTCCAGAAAGGCTGTTTGGGTTTAGTTTTTCCCTGCATTTTTAATAAATGTGCCTGTGAAAACCAAGTCCTGCAGGTGCTTATGCATAGGACTGACCTGTGCACCCACCTGTAGGACTCTCTGTGTCCTCTTTCCATGTCCTCTCCACCTCTCCAGCACATCTCCTCTCTTCTCATCCTCAGTCATTTGGTGCTGGCTGGCAAACCAGTGCTTTGAACCAAAGGTAGGAATACAGCAGTCCTGCAGCCAGACTTCTCTCCTAGTATTCCTCTGCCCACTTTGGCAGCTTTATAGTCTGATTATTAATGGCTCTGAAAATCTGTGGGTGAGTGCTGCTGGGCCCCTAAGTTGTGGTGCTGGTGTTTATTTTGGTGTCTCCAGCTGGCTCAGGAGTGCTTTTGTTAGCGAGTGGTCCTGGACTCTCATTTCCACTTCCAGGCCCAGCTGCATATGGATGTCCTGAGCACCAGGGGTGTGCAAGCTGGCTGGGGCAGGCAACTCCCCTCCCTTGTTTGCAGTATCAGTTGAGATCAAATGGGAGAAATTAATGTGATAAAACTAAACAGAAAAAGAGGAGGTGTACATGTTCCAGTCTGGACTGTGGAGTTGGGCAGGGTTTGTAGCTATCTACATGAAGTGAGTGCTCTGGGCTTTTCTCATGCTCTTTGCACGAGCCTTCCAAACTTCTATGTTGGATTTTTTGGGTTGTCCCCACTCTTTCTTTCTTCACCCTTTAGGTCAATTGACATCCAGTCTTTCCAGCATTCCTGGTAGGCAAAGCTGTGTTTGCAGGCATTGTTTTGCTCGTGCACCTCCTGTGTGGTGGGTGCCTGCCTTTGACTGATGGGCAGAAGAAGCTCCCTGTTCCTCAGTGAAAGGTGTGCTCAAAGAGATGAGCAGGTTTCAGCAGCCAGGAGCTCCTGGTGCCACAGCCACTGACATGGTTTCAGTGCACTTTTTGAGAAACAGATGTGTCAATTGCTGCAAAAGGAGCTCATTGTCAGAGATAATGAGAGTTGCAAGGACGTGAGAGATCTTAGTTAGGAAGAAAATCAATGGTAAAACAATGTTTCAATCTATAGCCTCAGTAAGTCATTTACTTTTGAAATCTAGGTCTGTTCAGAGGTGAAACCATTTCCATTCAGGTTTTGTTGAATCACGGTATTAGAGTCGTAAGTCAGTGTTGGGAAGGTTTGGTTTTGTTTGTGTAAGAAGCCCTTCCAATAACTCCTCAAACTCCTCACAGCTGTTTTCTTTGTGTCTGATTTTAAAAAGTGGAATTTTTTATAGGATACATTTGAATTTTATTTTGCAATCGGTAAAAGGCTCCTCTTTAGCATGGAATATACACATTGGGGACTATTTAGCTGGAAGCCAATTTTTCTTTTGAGCATATATTTTATGAATAACTTACTAGTATCACTTATTCTTATTGTAGATATACTGCTGTAGATAATGTGATGACTTGTATGACTTGTACCTCTGTAGGAGTTTTGCAAAGACTAACACCATGAGACATTAAACCTCTCCCTAAAATACATGAAAATAAAGAAATAACATAAAAATTTTTCTTTGAGAAACAGAGACAGAGAAAAAAAAATAAAGACAGCTGGGTGAAATATGTTTCTGTTGATTTGAGAATTCATGTTTTATTTTGTCTAGCGATCAATATGCATTTTTTTATTTTTAGAAAATAAAAATACATCATCTGATTTTCAGTTTGAACAAACAGAAGACCTATGTTTCCATATTCCACACGGTTTCATTTTGCACTCCAATTTTAATTTTGTGTTCACGTGTCCAGTTTTCAATACAAACTTCAGTGTTGAAATCCACTGCTTTTGTAAATTTGTCTTTTAAAAGGAGAAAGATGCTGATTTCAGTTCAGATGTGTAAAGCAACAGCCGTGACTCCGTGGCTGCTCCTGGTGAAGGAAGAAGCCTGGTAGCTTCTGGAATGGCAGCGTCAGACCCTGAGTAGTTGTCTCTGCAGTGACCCTGTGCTGGGCTGCTGGGCAGGCTCATCTTCAGCAGCACATGGTGCTCTCCCATCCACTGTACCTCTATTTAATTTGTCTCATCTGTGGCACAGACTGCTCTGAAGAACTCGAGCTTCAGATGAAAATGTAGTTCCCAGGCAGAAAGGAGCTGCAGTAAAAGTAGTTGTACTACTAGTTTGTCCTATGATTAATAGCAAGACTTGCTTAGAAGTTAGTCTTTGATTTCCTCTGTTTAATTGTAGCCCTAAGTGAAATGGGTTTTTGATTTATAGAAAATGCAAAATTAGGTACAGAAAGTTTTAAATTACAGTAACAGTAAAAAATTTCCCACAATAATCATCCCATATTGTTTCAATTCAAAAGAGCTAGGGCTTGATTTGTGTGGGAAAGAATCCATAGCAGCCAAGTTCCACATTTGAAACTGGGGAGAGGGGAGGATCAATTACCCTCTTTTGAGAGTATAAAAATATGCCTGAATTTCACTATGTAATGCTTTTATCATATATTCCCTCTTTGGAAGGGTGTGTGTTGATTAATTAATTTAGAATAGCTCTTTTCTTACATGGATACCCTGTAAAAGCAAGTAGAAAAATTGTGTTCAAACATACAAGAACATCAGTTAAAAAAGCAAAAGCTTTAGGTACAGCAGTGGCTTGTAATCATGATGGAAAACTGATCTGCTCTGTTTTATAATATTTGCATTATGCAGAATGGCCCAATAAACTGTGAAAGCTCTAACACAGTTCAATAACAGTAGCTTTAATAATAGTAGTTTAATTCCTAAGCTACTTTTTGGAAGTTCTGCATGGCTGATCTCACTTTTACTGCACCATATTTGTGTTGACTTTTTCTTTCATTAGACCGCAATGCCTATGTGTGTTTGCAGCACTAATCCTGGATGTTGAGATTCTGGATAGTTAAAATACATTCAGTATCATTGAAGCTCTTCTGGAGTAAATGACTTTGCTTTAACAGATGAGACCAAATTCTGCTCAATTTACATGAATGAATGCTGAAGAACACTGATCTGACCCATGCAAGTTTGCATGCAAGTTCCTGAGAATAGGAGTTTTGGCCCTTTTTTTTTTTATGTGTGTGTTTACCACAACACAGTCAAAAATAATTCTGAAAATAATAATGCAGTTGTTATTCTGTTGGCCAGCTTGGTGGTTTTTAAAATTCTGCTTCACAGTCTCCCCTCCCATACAGTTTTATTTGGAGCACACCGAGTTTACAGTTTGAATGTAAAGTGCTGCTTCTATTCCATTTGATTTGGCATGACTGAGATGTAAAATCTAAACATAAAGCATAGTATTGATCCATTTCTAAGCATTTTCAAATTGTACTGCACTTCTTGGATAATTTATTGTTGTAGGATTTTAAAGTCAGGTGAGCTCTGCATTTGTGCTATAGCCTGACAGTTTAATCAAGATACAAATTTAGAAACAAATCAGCACTGTCTTTTATATAGTGCCTCTAAATCCACGGTAATTTGTACCAGACCTCGGTAACAGGAAAGGATCGCCGTTTCATGCTACCAATACCAGTGGGTGTTGCTCCCCAGCTGCATCTTATAAGGGAAGATGCAAGAGAAATTAAAGGATCCCCACATGCATTTTTCTGTAATGTACCTTTTGCAGAGTACGAGGCTGATGGAAAATTCCCTTGGCTGTAAATAGTGCCATATGTTCTGCACGCTTTAACTCCTACCTTTTGAGAGCACTGGGCAGTTTTCAAGTCAGCTTTCTTTACTTTGTAGTTTTGGAACGTTTTAAAAAACGTAAGCGCTTGTACTCTGCAAACTCAGAGCGGGGAGGGGAGAGCTCGAGTGCTGCTGGTGCCTACCCTGGCTGCCTCGGGACTCTCCCAGAGGCCTGTTTCGGGGAGCTCTGCTGTGCCAGGACATCCCTTGCAGCACGAGCTCGTCCCTGCACGCCGAGCTCCAGCGTATCCGAGCTATAGGCTGAGGCTGTGTGCACTGGCAGCACAGATGGAGTGTGCTCTCATTAGGACTGTTTGTTGCCTGTTGGAACACACAGCATATTTCTACCGTGGCATCAACAGTTTCTAAGAACTGAGGTCAAAATAAACAGGTTGCAGTTGGATTCAGGAACAGTCTGGGAAACAACTTAACATTCCCTGCTTCGGCATAACCATATTCCTAGATAGGTGGGTAAAAAGGCATTCTCAAAGCAAGGGCTCATCTGAATTGATGCTTAGTGTATGCAGACCAGCGTGGAGTTGCAGAGGCACAGCCAGTAAATTTTCTACAGATATTGGCAAAATTTTTTTTGATATTGACCTTATTTTAAATAAGTGAGCAAATTTGAGCCCAGCACTCCTGCACTGTTTCTTCTGGTCTTTGTAGTGCTTGAGCAAAGTGAGAGTGATGTCCCTGTACCCGTTTGGACGGTGCCTGTTCTCACCAGGCCTCGGTCTCCTGAGCAGGTGCGGGTGTTGCCGAAGGGCCTGGCATGGGGGGCTGTGGGCAGGAGCAGGCCTGGGGCTCTGGCAAGCTTCCTGGAAGCTGCTTGGAGTTGCTACTGCCCCAAACTCCCCTCCCCACCCCACCCTTTCCCTGGGGATTAGTGCTTCCTCAGCAGAACCCGCACCTGAGCTGCCTCGTTGCAAACCCGCAGGTCCTGCTCCGGCCCTTGGAGGGGCACGGCTCACTGCTGCTGCCGGAGGTCTGAGCCCGTGGATTCAGCATGGAGAGCCCTCATCTCCAGCAGCCAGCTGCAGCAGACCACTGGGAAAAGGGAATAGTGATGGCGAGATTCACCAGTGCCTCTTCCACAGCTGGTAAGTTTTCACAGGATCAGCCCATGCACACACTCACGGTCCAGGTGACAGCCTGGCCCCACAGGCATGAGTGAGTTTTAGCCAGCCAGGGTTTAATTTTTAGCCTGCAAAATTTTATGAAAAAGGACAAATACTTGTGGTGATTTTGGCTTGAGTAGAGATGTAAATAGATTTGCTTCCTGACAGAATCAGCAACAGTCACTTGTAAGGGTTTACTCATATTAACCTGGTCACAGTTCATTTGCAGCCAGAGGAACTATCCTGTTTGTTGAGCTGCAAACACACAAAGGTGTTTGTACAATCTGCTAGATGTTAAAAAATGTTCTCACGGGATTTGGGGGTTTTTGGGCAGGGAGGGTTGAATCTAACTCTAGTTTCGGTGGTTAAAATTTTTTAAAAGTATTTTTTCTCCTTTTCAGAAATGAAACATTATTGAGCTGTATGGTATGCATAACAGTAAATGGCTAATACAGATATGTGTAGTGGAGTAGTGAAAAGAGGTGTCAAAATAATTACAAAAATTTTGAGGACTGATACGGAAAGATGTGTATAATTCTCTAAAAGAAAGGGTAAAAAGGAAAGGGTAAAAAAGAAAGCCTTCCCACATTCTTTGCTGCTACCAGTTTACTGCTGTTACCATTCTTACTTCCCATGGCACGAGGCATTCAGTGGTCTGTATTACAGCCACATAATAATATTATCATCCCTTACTTTTCTGCAGTGACAGGGAAGCAGCATTTCTAGAGTACCTTGTTTATAGGACTGTCTTAGTGTCTCCACGAGGTTTTCTTGGCTCTTGCTGCTGTTCTCCATATGCTTCTACACAGTTTTGTGTGTAACAATGTGCCTTTCCATCCTTGACCCTGGCAGGTCTTGTGCAGCCTCATTCATCCTGACCCACCACCTCTTCCCTGCTCACAGACAGCTGCTGAGTCTCAAGCTCTTCACTGACTGTGAATGCAGTTGGGAACACTCTCCTCCCCCCCACTTTTAAGTTGGCTCTCAAAGCCCATCGCAGATGGTCTGTACCTCATACATAATAAAGATTTTTTTTTTTTCTTCTGAGGCGGGTTTGTGTGAATGTGAGAGGCAGACAGTCTGGCAAGCTTAGACCTGTGTTTTTATATTTTTTTCTAAGTGAGCCTTGAGGGATTTGTTTGCCATAATTTGAAACCCCTTAATAGCTTATGGAGCTCAGTAATATCTTGGTTCCAGAGGAACCTGATTTGTCCATTTGATATTTTCTAAGGGGAAGTTATACACATTGGCAAAATGGAGTTAGGGCCCAGCTGGACAAGACAAAGAAATTAAGCAGAAGCATTCCAGGAGCTAAAGCAGTTGCTTTAGGCAGGTGGTCTTCTAATAACAGTATGGTAGGTTTGTGCTAAGTGTGTGTGTGAGTTGCTTTGGGGTCCCCTGTTATAGCTGTGTATTTCAAACTACTTGTAATACTTGTTTCAGTGAGTTCCTTCTGTCCTATTTTCAGACTTGAGCTGTAAAGTCTGTGTACCAAAATGTCCCCAGGACCTCATGTAGGAGTCTAAGGAGCATTTTCAAATGTCATATAATTTGGGTTCTAGGTAGCTCAACACTGCTGCTTCTTAGCTCCCTTGTGTGTGGTTGTATTGGTGGTGTTATGCTCAGCATTCCAGTAGCCATCAAAACAGGTCCATGTGTGGAAATCTGCTTCATGGGCCAGGCTGCCAGTGGCTTCTGGGTTTCTGTTCTGATGGAAGCTGCCATAGGGCTCTTCCTGATCTCTGCACTGTGCTTGGGGAGCTGAAAATGTAGAACATATGCAGGAGGAAAGTAATCGAAATACATTTATACCAGCAATTTCAGCAGTAGTTTTGACCTCAGTGAGAAAAGATATGTCAAGGTGAGATACGGAATTGTATGTTTTAAAAGATAAGGGAAAAATGTCCTAAACTAAATTGGATTTTGTTCATGATGAGGAAAAAATTAACAGGTATTTCATTCCTCTGTTGTGCATGTTAAATGCTCCGTGTATGTGTGTGTGTTGTTACTTATTCTATAGAACAATAAAGTCCAAAACCAACCTATGAGCTGTAGAGTATCTCCTGAAATATTTTGGAGTTCAATTGTCTGAAGCTCTTGGCTCTCAGAGGGAAAAAAAGTCCCACAAGTGTCAGATAAGACACTTTTCCAGGGCCTGAGGGGTGTCAAGAGTAAGGGTGTCTGAAAAGTGAACAGAGCAAGTAAAATTTTTTTAGAAGAGATGAGCTCCAGAGAACATTCCAGTTAGGCAGCAGTGGTCAGCAGTCATAGGCTCATCATTCAGAGTGGAAGGACCTTGGGAGCCATCTAGTCCAGCCTCCTGCTCAAAGCTTGGCCAGCTGAGACCAGGTGGTTCAAGGTTTTGTTCAGTTAGGTCATGAAAGCCTCTGAGTATGGATTCTGCACATCCTTTCTGTGCAGCCCCTTCCACTGCTTGCCTGACTTCATGGCAGAAGGGTTTTCCATTGTTTCTAACCTGAACTTTTTGTATTTCAGATTCTGTCTGTTGTCCCTTGTTCTCCCACCACACCCCACTGTGAATAACCTGGCTCTGACTTCTCCTAGCCTCCTGTTGGGTGTGGAGGGACTGTCACCAAAGCCTGCTCAAGTCCCTTAGCCCCTTCTCACGGGGCTGATGGCCATCATGGGGATCCCTGTCATTCTGCCTACACTGCAGCATTGCTCAGCAGGCTGAGGAGTGGCACAGGAGCCTCTCAGGACAGTGCTGGGGCTAACCCATGCTGTCCCATGGGATGCTGGCACCAGGACAGGCAGAGTGGCTCCCTGTGAGCCACATCACCCTTGTCCAGCCCCTTTAAGGGGTGTGGGTGTTTCTGCTGACCATCTGCTGGAGGCAGTGCCACGAGCTGATGCTGTTGGCTGGCCTTGGCCTTCACAGCAGATTTCTGGGTTAATAGTGTGGCGTTACTAATTTCAGGTATTAATGTAGAAAAATATTAGCTTGGATTTGAAAATCATGCCATAGTTTAAATGCTAGAAGATGTTAGAGCACTGTAGAGTTTCTCTGCAGGGTGGTTTTTGAGCTGCTGAGATACAGGTTTTAAGCATAAAACACAACAGTTAGAGATATACTTAGTCTTAAAAATTGTTAGGTGTCATGTAATTGCATAACTGCAGAATCCAAGGCTTTAAGAACAATACTGAGTATCATGAAATTGTGATTTGATTTTAAAATAAAGCAAGATCTATAAGATCAAGAGTCTGCTGCTTTTGTAAAGCAAATGTTCATCTAAGAGGGTTTTTTTCAAATAGTGAACCACATCTGTAAAGTTCTGAAATGATAGCTGCTATTATGTGCTCATCTGCTTAGCACAGTAATTAAAGTATACATTAATGCTCTGAGACACGTGTTTAGAAGTATGGATTGAAATTAATCACCCTGCCCCTATAGAAATTGCTTGATGAGTCCAACAGCATATGTGTTGCTATAGAAAGCTGTGAGTTAGTGTATTGTACATGGGTACAGTTACATTTAGCATTTCACATGCTTTATTAACTATAAATACAAAAATACATTTAATTTTATTAAAGCTATGGAGTGATGTTATTTACATATTTTTCCAGTGTGGGACAAGCATTTTTACAGGTAAAACTTGCACTGTAGAAGCTACCAAAGATGCAGTTGCCAAGCTGCTCAAATACTGCTCACAGAGTCTTTGAGGTGTCTGCAAGCATTGTGTGAGCAGGGCAGGAGGAATTCCTGCCTCTGTGAGGTGTGGCTCACCCAGGGCCAGCCTGGCACATCCACAACAGGTCCCTTGTGGAGCACCAGGTGCAGGATGGGCTTGTGCCAAGCTGAGCTGTGTGGAGGAGGCCCTTGCCTGCTGAGAGAGAGTGATAATTCTGCATTCACTGATGAGTTTTATTGTAGATTTAAGCTTGCAATGTTAATTCCACCTCCAGCTTCCTGGGCATAGGACGCAGTTGTCCTGAGGAAGTCTCCAGTGTGAGTTTACAGCCTGTGCAATTACCAAGTGGGGTGCCACCTCAGCCTGTACCCTGGTTACTCTGCCTGCCAGAAAATCTTGGTGATAAATATTCCACAAGAGGCTTGAGAGGCCGTGGTGTCACCCTGGCACCGGCCAGTTCAGCAGCTCAGGTTTGCTCTGTTACTTTACGGGCTATGTGAGGTAGAAGTGGAAGAGCAGGCGCTGCAATGCACATGGTGTGCAGCTCAAAGCTCTGCTTCTGTCCTGCTGCCCCATGCAGGGATGCTCTGCTTCCCCAGCCCGTGTAGGGAGCAGCTGGAGAGCTGCTGCTTTTCCTGGTGGCACAGTGCAGTGTCCCAGCAAAGAGCACCGCTCCGTGCTCCATTGTGAAGCCCGTGGATTGAGAGAGGGAGGCAGCCAGCAGCGGGTTGAGGACACAAAAAGAACAGAATCCTCATCTGGGGGATTGCTTGAGATCCACCACCCTTGTGAACTTAAAATATGTGCACAATAAATGTCTTGTTCTTCCCTGCTTGCAACTCCAACATACAACCCAGTTTAAAAAATTGTTGTATTCACAAAACTCTGACTTCTGTACTCTCACTGGTTTACGTACCTCTTGTGTGCTCAAGATCTGAATGCAGTGTGCAGGCAGCCTTTCTCTTGCAGCTAATATTGATATCCTGCCCCAGAGTTACAAAAGCAGTGTTAAGAAAACCCTTTCAGACATTTACTGCTTCAGTTGATACATATTTGCCTGTTTCTGGGTGGTGAAAGTTGTTATTTTATTATTTTTGCAGCATATCAGCCTGGATGTAGTCACCCTGTCAGGAGTGTAAAATCTACAGCAGAAATTATTTTAATGCTGGAAAAGCTCTTACTCGTCTGAACCATCATTCAAAATGCACAGTGAAAGTTGCCAAGCAGAAGTTTTCCATCCCACTGTCTGCAGGACTCCTGCAGGTCTTCTTATGCTTAAGGTAAGATTAAAAATAAACAGCAGATAACTTCGTTGCAAAATAGAAGCTGGTGCAAAGCATGAAGGTATCATTCAGAGCAGAGAGAATTCTCTTTGTGTATTGACCCCTGTCTATAGGAGCAATGGCATTGTTGGAAAATTTCAGTGCAATATTTGTTTAAATAATCAAAGCAGAAAGAACAATAAGCCCAAGTTTACTACCAGAATTAAATATATATAAATGTATATATGTATATATAAAGAAATTGCTCAGTATTAACAAATAAAAGTATGTATTAAGTTTTCTTTATTCTTTTGAATAAATTTGAAAATATGTGTCAAAATACGGAAGTGTTTAATTATGAAAAGTAAGTGTTGGTATAAGCAGGGAAAGTAGGAACCACTGTCTAGGACGTATTTTGTTTTGCTTAGCTCCTGAGAAATAGCTGCAATATAGAAATAGCTGCAATATAGAAATAGCTGCATAAGCTGTGTACAAGTTATGCCATTGTTTGTTCTTAGAGTTTTTCTTTTGTGTTTTGTAATGGTGTCCATTACATTCAGTGAATTAAACTCTTCCAGTGTGTTTCCTTATTTCTCTGTCAATGTAGCTGGGGTGTCATCAGGATCCCTTCTCCATGACTGTAGTCATAGGATTTTATATAAAGAGCATTTTCCAGAGGCTATCAGTATGTTCTCTTATACATGACTTTTTTTTCTTCGGTTTGTTTTAGGTCATATATGTAACTAAAACACATTCCAGAAACTTTGTTTTCTAAATGTGTGTTGGGCACAGTTGTTAATGTTGCAGGTGTTCACATTCAGGGCAATATAAAATGCTGCTTATGATAAATGAAAAATAATGGAATGCTCACTTTGTAGCCCTAGGAGTTTGGCCTGGGCCTACAAACAGACATTATTTTTCATTTGTTTATAGACAGACAAGTTTATAATTAAGACAGTAATGGGCATAAGCATTCTTGCAGCCTTTGTAGCTCATCTTTCTTGTAAGCATCAAAGAGAATATTTGTGGTAGAACGCACAGTAATAAGTGTGGGGGAATCAACAGCTTGCAGATTCATTTATTTATTGATTGGAGCTGGTTATCCCCTATCCTCCCATCATCTGTGCCTCTGCAATAAAGGCAAAGCATGCCTATTTTCTCTCATTGCTATCACTTCAAATGCTGTAGATAAGAACGATAGATGGACACAAGTACCACACTGTGCACCCCAGAACACCAGAGGTATTAATGAGCACAGCAAAGACTTGTGTAACCATTACATCAGTGTCCTATTTCTGGAAATGACTACTGTAAATTACCATTTGGCTGAGGAATCCATCGTGCTGATCTGGAGCCTGCATGGCCCAACTGTGGATTACATCAAGCACATGAAAAAGCTGCCCAGGAATCCTGGCACAGAATGATATTGTTTTGTTTTGCATAGGAAACCTGTGTGTTCATGCATACATGTTATAAATATGTAATGTGGTTTGGATTGCCTGTGTCTGAGGGCAGAGCCCTGTATGTGGCAGATCTTTTAACTTCAGGGGTTGTACATCTTTTATGTCAGCTCTGAGGCAGCTGAGATGAGCTGAAATGTCAGTCTTGGGGGGTCACTGGTGTGTGAGAGTTGCCACAACACAGTTTCTCTAAGAGCCCTTAGAGAATCTATTATGTGATTCCTCTCACAGCTTGGTCCAAAACATCTTGTGTTTATTGGCTGTGAAGCCCATTTATGTCTGCATCACCTGGGGACAGCAGTCTGGGGCTGTGTGTCTGATGAAAAGGTACTTGGGGGTCAGGAGTTTTGAGGCCTTTAATAATTATCTAGAGGGATGACTTCTATTGAGGAAATGTTACCAGTTTGATGATTTTTGTCATGGTTTATGTCTTTAGTTAGTGCCAGCAGTGTTGAAAAGCTGAGATTTGTGTGTCCATATATTTTACACTGAATTTAAAACACAAATATCTCATCATAAGAAACTTCTTTTTAAAAATGGAGAGAAAGAAAAAACATCAGTCTGGTTTAAGTGGTGGTTGTTCTTGTTAAGAAAACAGTGAGTTATTACTGCTACCTCTGACATATCTAAATCTAGTAAGACATGTTATCTCTTTAGGACTAGACCTCAGAATAAATTACAACATCAGAAACAAAATTAAAATCCTCTAAAACTTGATCCTCATGTATTTTTAAGGAAGTGGTCTATTGCAAGAACTCTAATGTATGAAGTCTTGTTAAGATTAAAGTCTCTGGAGTTCATTTTTTGAGGAAGAAACCCATTTAACAATAAAACAATAAAATCAGGTAATGCCAAATGGTATTGTCACAAATAGTTAAAATAAATTTGTATTCAGAACATCATCAGTGTATACAATAAATAATAGCTGAGAGGAAAGGCTGACCCCACGCTTGTTAAATTGCTTGAAAGTTAATTTGGATGTGTTCAGGTGAAGGAAGAGGTTTGGTTGTGTGGGATTTTTTTTCCCTCAGCTGCAGTTTTCTTTGTAATTCCACAAGAAATGGAATAATTTGGGCTTGTCAGACCCACCTGAGAAAAGCAGATGCCCTTGTACACCAGTGATCTTCACTCAGCTGGTGAGCAATGAACACAGAGAATGGACAGTGCAGTTGCTCCAATATTAAATTGCTCTTGTGAGCCTTTCAAGCTGGATTTCTTTCCAGCCCACAGGAAATAACTGATAATACTTTTTCTTTTTTTTTTTTTCCTCAGAGAAGGAATGTGCTGTGGTAGAAATACAGTATGTAACATAAAGATTGATACATGTCCTTAAGTTAGAAAATTGCAAAGGTATTGACTTTCTCCAACTAAAATGAGAGTAGTGAAACAAGGGAAGATAATTGTGGCAGAGCCTAGTTGCCTCTTACTGTCATTGTTTTCTGTTCCTTAGAATATTGCCAAACTTAAAATATTTGAGGTGAACTTTCAGTGCTGAGTATATTATTCAGATTTGCCTCCACAGGCAAGTTCAGTCATAGCAGTTCACTTTTCCTTTGGCATCTTTTAAATTTTGAGAACTTTGTGCTTTAACTATAACCTTTTTCTTCTCTAAAGAAAATCTTCATTTGTGCAGTCAGCTGGCTGATTCAATCTCCAGCTGAAGAATGATCACGAGATGAGTGTATGTTCAGTCCTGTTTCTGATTCAGTCCTGTTTCTGATGGGTTTTAAAAAGCGCCGACAGCTTTAGTTAAACACAGCAGTGGTTTTCTGTATGGGGCTCTTTGTCTCTGTACAGGATTCCTGTGCAGGAGGTCCTGTGAGAAAAAGCTCTATCAGGCATTGGAAAGAAAAGAAATTTTATTTTAAGACTTTAAGGAACGAAAAGATCTTGCAAGAAATAGCATAGGGGGATGCTTAAATTCTCTGGGTAACCAGGAGAAAGGTAGAACAGGAGTAATGTTAATTTAGAGTATTTTGGGCAAGTCATGATCTTTCTTGAAGATTTTGGTATAAGTGATGTTCCTAATTTTTCTTAAATACAATGCTTTTTTTTAATTACCAAACAGGTTACCAAGTACTTTCATAGTCTCATTATTATTTCCAATAACTTGCTTGTATTAGTAATCAGTTGAAGCAAATTTTTAAATAAACAATGATTAACATTTGTGAATTCTTATCCCTGTAAGCTCCACACCCAACAAAAGCAAAATGTGAGATAGATATACATCTAATAAGTTGATATTCCTGTATTTAAAGCAGCCAGAAGCATCATTTCTCTGTAGGTGATGACATGAGATGGGTGGGTTTCCCCACCTGCTTTACAAACCCGCTGTGGATGGAAGGGGGTTTCTGGAAATGCCTGTATCCTCATCAGGTGTGATGAGTGCCCACTCCTGGGCATCCCATGGCCAGCAGGTTGGAGTCCCAGGAGATAACCCACACACCCACATTGCTTGGAACTGGAACCAGTGCCTGTTAAACTGGCTGGGAAAAGGTGCTGCTTTTAACAGGGAAGTTTCAAGACACCTCTGTCTTTAATTTTTCCTTTACATTGAACCTCAGGATCACAGAACTATGAAATGAGTTGGGTTGGGAGGGACCTTAAAGCCTGTCCAGTTCCACTCCCTGCCTTGGGCAGGGACACCTTTCTCTATGCCAGGCTGCTCCAAGCCCTGTCCAACCTGGCCTTGGGCACTGCCAGGGATGGGGCAGCCACAGCTTCTCTGGGCACCCTGTGCCAGGGCCCCACCACCCTCACAGGGAAGAATTTCTTATCAATATCCCATCTATCCCTGCCCTCTGTCAGTGTGAAGCCATTCCCCCTTTTCCTGTCACTTCTCTGTCTTCAGGTAGCCTTAGATGGGGGACATTGGCTTTTAAGAAACCCAGTTCAGATGCTGAGTAAAACCTCAGCAGTTCTGAGGTCATTGTCTCCCTTGTCTCACATTTTCAAAGACTTCAGGCACTTCCAGCCCAATGTGTCTCTCAGGGGATTGCAGCAATTCTTGAGACAGGTAGCAGACTAGGAAAAGGTGGAATAATGCTAAAGGAAAGTATTGGAGCCCTTTTGCAGGTGTATCTGTTATTCTTTGATTAAACCTAGGCATGTGATGCTCAGGATATGATTCTTACATTTTGTTGAAGGTTTTAATTTTGTTTTGTTTTATGGGAGGGAACTGCTTCTGCTCTGTGAAAACTCCAGAGCGCACACTGTTGTTGAAAAGTAAGTTTTAAGGACGTGTTGTTTTCTGTGTAAATGTGGAGCTGCTGGTCACAGGCACACAGACTGCCTGAAATTCATTATTTCATGCAGCACTACTACAAATACTGCTTATAGGATAGTAGTTTAAAGAAAGTGCAGTGGATCTTTCTCCCACTTCCAGATATGGTTTAGCAGCCTGACATGATCAGTCAGTACCATGTGACCACTCAGCTGTGTTTGGAAGAGCCTCACAAATCACAGGCAAGTTTAGGGCTCCTGAGCTGGTTGGTGTAATCAGGATATGCATCTGTAAAAATGGTTTTATACAGCCTGGATTCAAGCAATTACCTGGCCTCTCTGCTCTTTTTTTTAAATTTTTTTTTAAATTTTTATTTCAGTATTATTGGACAAGGAAATAGTGTCCACAAAATTCAGATTTAGTAAACTGCCTACAATAAATGATCATTTAAAAAGGCATGAAAGACTAAAGAATTTTAAGTGCATGTAGATTTAATTGTAATGGCTGTACCATGTATTATTTTCAGACTGTGGAATGAGGCACAGGGACTGACATAACTTGCTCTGAGCATTCCCTGGATTAAAAATTCTTGCTGTTTGTGTTCTGTCATGAAATGGTTGGCATCCCAACAGTCGTGACAAGTGTATATGTTGGCAAGGAATTAAAAATGGTGGTGCCTCTGAAGTTTAGCAGGAGGTTTCCTGCTTGGGGATGGCAGGCAGTTGTAGCTGTTACAAATGCCATTCCCTTGTCTGCATTGCAGCTCATTTCTGAAACAAAGCAAGCTTGGGAACATGTTCCACTTTGTAATAGGAACTGCTACATTTGGTTTTCTTTGAGTCTTCTCTGACACTGGAGTCTTCATGTGCCCACTTCTCTTTTTTTTGTTGTTGTTTTGTTAATAAATCAAATCTGACTACAAAATCTCTCTGCCTCTAAACCACAGTAAGGGCTGCTTGAAAAAGCGTGAGCCTCCCAAATTTTTTACCCTCAAGAGGAAATAACTGATTTTTTTGTTTGTCTTTGATCCAGTCTCATCAATGCAATTTTCCTTCTTCAAACAATTGAGCCTGCAGTTCATTATAGTGCAAGACCGGAACCCTTCTATTACCTTATTTTTAGCAACAATTAAATCGAGCCTTAAAATTGAATTTGCAAAAAGAAACGCCTGTGCCAGTCCCAAATCTTAGAGCTCAGCTCTTAAAATTTGAATCTCAGCACTTTTCTCTCCTGGGTGTGTCATTTGGTGGTGTGGCTTGGTGGTATCTGTGGCCAAATGAAGCATACAGTGACCCCGCAGAACAATTTAAATTCTGACATCCTCATTTGCAGAATTTACACTTGCTCTGATAAAGCACTTTAAGGAGTTTTTACTCCTTTGAAGTGTAGCCCTGTTGTGCTTGTGTCCATGACCTGTGCCTCTTTGGGTGTGGCACCACCTGGATGTGCCACCTCTCCTGGGAATCCTTTCTGGCCTCCTCCAGCCCCGAGCTGAGGCTGCGGAGTCAGAGAGCACCAGGATGCCCCAGGCAGGTGCATCTGTGCTGGAGACTCAGTGGAGCTTCTCAGCCTGGACAGTGAGGAGCTCTCACCTTCCAAGCCCCCTCCCAGCATCAAGGACACGGGGTGCTCTTGGGGTTGAGCATCTTCCCAGAACACAGCCTCTGACTATTTTTCAGAGCTTACGTACGTGATTAAAATGTAACTTCCCTTCAGCTTATGGAGCTTAGAAGCTCTTAGAGGCATGAATTGATGGAGAGACAGGTTGTCTCTGCTGTGGAGTCAAGGAGCTGTGCTACAGAAGAGAGAAGTTGTTCTGCCAGGTGATTTATTAGGGCCAAGCATTGCCTCCAGAATTTTTCAAGCAAGAATGTTTATCTGCAGTTGGGACTGATTGACACCATTGCTTCTTCATAGGACACTTACCATTAGAGAATGTTGTAGTTTTCCTAAAGATGGCTGTTAGAAGTCTAGGAAAACTGACACCATTGCTTCTTCATAGAAGCATCTCTCATTAGAGAATGTTGTAGTTTTCCTAAAGATGGCTGTTAGAAGTCTAGGAAAAGAAATTTGCTACTTGGGCAGGATGGAGGTGAGGAGATTTGGAAGTGTCTGCCAAACATGTAAGAGCAAACTCCTGTCACAGTGACTGTGGGAGCCCAACTGGAACTTAGAAAGAGGAGCATAGTTTGAAACACTGGATATTTTACTGTTGTTGTACACGACTGAGATATCCCCATGTTATGGGTAGTAAAGCTCTCTGAGTAATGAAGTTTGCTGCAAAATGTGGAGCCCTCATGTTATTTACCTAGCATAGTGTGCATGCAGGCATGGTTAGCATCAGGCAGGCTGAGAGATCCACAAAGAGAAAAAAAATCTGATTAATGGCACCTAGAAAAGGGCAGAGTAACCCCCTGCAAGGAACCAGACCCCTCAGAATGCAAAACTGCCAGACCAAGATTTCAGGCCCAAGTGGAAGAGCTGTGTCTGTGTAAGAGCCTAACAAAGGGGATAAAAATGACAAGATGAAGGTAGAGCTTTCTTACACTTTCACCAGACAAAATGAAAGAGTGAAATAAAATAGCCAGAAATTGAATACACAAACCCCAAAACAGCTGGGAAAAATATTTGAGGAAAATGTACAGGAGATAGCAGAGGAATACTTTTCTCTAAATCCCAAAAGCAAGAAGCAGAGAAGAGGATAGATGCTTGCATTGTGTGGTGGAAAATTCTGGCATGCACATGTACATTAGAGACATAAAAGATCTCCTAATTAGAGACAGGATCATTTGTGGGACATGTGATTCCAGTTTACAGGAGAATTGCTGAGAAAAAAAAAAACATCTAACCCTAAAGGAATGAATCAAAGAATAAGAGCAGCTGAACTATCCAGGAAAAGGAGCAAAACAACGGCCACTTTTGCAGGACACAGCACAGTCCAGGAGAGAGGGAATAGAGGGATGAACCTGTGAGCAATGCTCAAAAGTGGAGATTTGGGACTGGTGGGAAGGGAGCCACGAGGATTTATTTAGTTCAGCAGTGGTGCCGTGTCTGGCTGAGCAGACTCCCCCCTCCTCATCAGGGAGGCAGAAAGGAAACCACAGGGCAGTGACTGGGCATCAGTGAGGTGGACAAAGCAATGGGCTGTTCTGGAGCTCAGCATGTCTGAAGGAAAATGGAATCAAAGAGCCAGCCTTTAGGGGGTCTCTGGGTTAGCAATCTCCAGTTAGCCACCAAATGTTTGCATGGAAAGCACAACTGTCAGAAGGAAAGTTGGGGTGATCCATTTGCATTTCCGAGAGAGGAGGAGGAGGAAGATGAGGTTTGAAAGAGGCACCAGGAAGTCAATCTGTCTGAGCGTGACCTGAATGTTACCCCAGTTTTTTGTGCTCCTCTACGCCGTTCTCTAAAGAAAAGCCAATTATATTTCAGAAGAATAGGGGCCTCTCATGTTGTTATTCATCATGTGGCACATGAAACACCAACACTAACTCTGAAACTGCGAGTTAACCTTGTCCTTTCATCACGTATGGTCATCTCATCACTAGGCTGGTGACTGCTCAAAGCTGCCTGAAAGTGGTTGAGCCCCAGACAACTAAACTTTTATACATCAGTACAAAAGCAGCAAAGAAGATGAGAAGGAAAACTGATTGTCCCCAGGGACACAGCATAGTGGTTTGGGTAGTCCTGCTTAGAAAGTCACTTGTGGCTTTTATAATGAGGAACTTAAGGTTTGAATTTTCAGACTTATTAGCTGTACATTTGTTTGTTTTTTATTAACTTAATATACTATGTGCCACATTTTCCTTGGGGTATTGAGTCAAGTGATGGATTCATCCAGTTTAGCTCTAAATGCATGGGCTCTCTTTTTCATAAAACTTTGAAAAGATTTGGGTCTCATATTTCCTGAAGGATTTTATTTTATGCCTGTATATTTTGGTACAGCAGCTAATGTTTTCTGTCCTGTTTCTTTTCTGACAATATGTGCTTCTGGCTAATGTAGAGAGGGAATGTAGTTTTTGTTTGTTCTCTTTCTTGACCCGTGAGAATTAGAGTTGTCTTCTTCTATGAGCAGACAGAGTTAAACCACTTTAGTCTACAAAAGAATCACTGGAAGTTTCCAATCCCCTCGCTCTCTGCTTCAATGGAAAGAAAAACAGGTTTTAAAAAGTCTGAGAAAGATATGGCTATTAAACTAATCCAGTGTACTTCATCTAGCTGCTAAAAATCTTGACTCTTAACAGTGATTAAATATAATTGCATCAGTAAAGGTGGTGTAAAAAAAACCCTGGCTTTCATTAGCAGCTATCTTTAGGAAACCATGGTCCCTTGACTTAAAAAGTTATGTGTAACATCGCTGTTTTATTTTGGGAGTACTTCAAAGGTTTCTTAAACACAGGGTTATGTAGAAAAAATAAATAAACCCCAGCAGAACAAATACACAATTCTGAAGTATTCTTCTGTATTTCAATATATATCTGCAGTGCATGCTATTTATTATAAAAGAAAATTTGGCATAAAACTGAAAAATTAGTGGATAAATATTGAACCATCTTAAAGATCTAATAAAATAATAGAGATATTCCAAAGAAAAAATAAATTAACAAATGACCACCTATGTGCAGGATAAAATTGTCATAGGATGGAATGGAAGCATTCCTAGTAATTTAAATTAAATTCTTTTTTTTTTACTACTCTTCAGTTTGGAAGGGAATCTGTTCACTGTTTTAAGAGCTGAAAAACAATGTTGCTAAACTTTTTATCTTATTTTCATAAATTTAAAATCTGAGCTGTGTCAGAGCCTTAACACTGCACAATCTTTATAGAGAATTTAAAATTTCTCCAAGTTATGTGATCTGAAAAAGCTCTTCCTAGACAGTCAGATGTTAAAAAATTCAGCAGTTTTGGTATAATGCAGAACACCACATGCTGCTCTGTATCCTTGGGCTGAACTGGATATTTGCACTTTTGTGTTTGTTTTGTAGATTATGAAAAATTGTGTAAACTGAAAGAGGACTGTAAAACCTCCTATGCTGAAACACCGAAAAATATAAAATAATCTAGTTTTTACATAGCTTTGTCATTGCCAATGTTAAATGTTGCTGCAGGTATTTACTGCAAGAACCTGAGTTACTGCAAAGACAAAAGTACAACGTGAGCCTTGTTTTCTTAGATAAATCATATACTCCCAATGTGTTTGAGGGGAATAATTGTCCATTTTTTTTGTGGTTATTCAGGTGAAGGGATAATTCTGAAGCAGAGAATGCTGTTGATAATGTTTCCACTGGGATACTCACTAAAAATGTATTTAGCTGTCTCCATAAACAAAGTATAAGCAAAGTTTAAGTCCAGATCATGACTGGCCCATGGTGAGATGCTGAACTAAATGCTGATGTGTCTTCTCCACATACTTTTTGCTTTTAAGTTATTAGAGATATTAAACCCATTTAAAAATGTTAATATTTTAATATTAGGACATTTAATGAAAAATTCCAAACATAGACATATATAGGTAGATATGCACTAATACAAAAAAAGATCATGTGAATGATGAAAAATCAACCTCTTGTGAATTCATTATTTCTATTCAGTTTAACTATTTGCCTCTTATTTTGAGAATCCAAATGGGGAAAAATATTTTTATAATTTGTGTTTGGCATTTTGGCCCTTGTGCAGTTTTGATTCACAAGTTGAAATCCTGTTTCCATGGAAATTAGCTGAATTTTTGATAAGCTTTGAATTTCTCCCACAAATTAAGGCAACTGGAGAACATCATTTGGGCTTATTCTGTCCTTAATGTCAGCTGTAATATTTTCCCTTTTATTCCATGTGAATGGGAGCTGTATTTTGGTGATGATTTAAGTCAAGATTCCCAAATGTTACTCCAACAAGTTCTCTTTTATCAAGAGAAACGAGGGTATTTGATAACATTGAGTTACTTTTTGTGTGACAGTGTCCACAGCTTCTTCAGCTGGAGCAGCAGATCTGCCCCTGCCCCTCGCCATAAACACCAGCAATGGGTGTAGCTTTTCTCTGATTGCTTTGAGAACAGCTGAAATAAAAATGAACACTAATTTTAGGAAGTTTAAAAAAATTAAATAAATAAAGCCTATAATATAAGCTTGATATATAGCTTGAAAGGAGGGTTTAGGCTAAACTTATTTTATTAGAATAGTCAGGAGAAGTGAAACTCCAAGCACCAGCTCGTTTTCCTGGCTTGAACTCATAACTGGAAGAGGTGGATGGGACAGGAATTGGCTGCTACGGGCAGGGTGGGACAAGAATGCCAACGTTTGCTGCTCTGCAAATGTCTGTCCCAGGCCTCAGCTGGGAGGGTGGCAGTGAAAGCAGACCCTTCCCTGCACTGGAAATGCCAGGTGATGGGCTTGAGCAATATTCACATTCTGAGTGTATTTCTGGCTTTCCTAATCTTTGATCCTGCCACTGAATCCGCGGGGGTGCAAAAATCCACCCACACAGATCCGATGTCAAAATCCTGGCCTTAATTATTTATGGTTTGGTTTGGACAAATTACTGTTCTCTGTGCAATAACCACAGTTATTACCAGAAATACTGGACAATCTAAAACATACAGATATGCATTGTGTAGGTGTGAACATTTATTTTTTTTATAAAGGTCATACCTGTATTCATGTATTTTGACTTTTAGCTGAAATTCTCATTTCTGAGTCTTGCCCTGTGCTGCTTCTTACCGAACCAGACTGACCTGGATATATGGCAATTAATTCTCAGAAAAAAGGAGTTCAAAATGTTTATAATCTGAAAGCCAGCTTAGAAAAAAAAGAACATCCAGCTTTATACATCTTGCACCAAATTCCTACTGATTTGTTATACTGCAGATGGACTGTACTGGTTTTCTGCACTAAAGAGGCATCCCCTTCTTAACTGTCTCTGGGCTCTATTCATTATTCCAATCATCTCAAGTTAGACCATTTTAATCTGCGTATAAACAGAAAAGGAATCTCGTAGGAAGAAAACCCCTTAAAACAGGAATAGTAAATTCCACAAAAGAAAACTAAAATCAGAATTTCCCAGGAAAATCAGACATGCCAGAGCCACTGCAGAGCTTGGCAATGCCAGTCAGCACCATTCTTTAATTAAGTAAGGAAAACTTTGTGGATTTTCTGTGTTTCCCAAAGTCTTTCCTTCTTTTCATCTTACTTTTTCCTGAATTTTTAATCATAAGTTAATGCTGATATAATTGCTGACATAATGCTTACAAATAGGTTCCCAGCAGTTGAATGTTGCTTTAAATTTGGATATTTTTTTTCTTTTGTTTTTTCCTTACTAGAACTGTATATAAAAATATGCTCTCTTCAAAAGTGCATGGGTAGGACATGGCAGGCCTGGTCATTTCACTTCTTGCATGTTCTCAGTTGGAAGTCAACTGAAAATCAGCAGAAGCTCCCAGGCAATTCCTGTGCCTGCTTAGAATTGTTCAAAACTGACTTTTGTTTAAAGTTAAAAATCTGTACCCCATTTTTCAATGAGGTGCCAGCCAGGTGCTCTAAAACATGTTCCTAATTATTTGCTTTTGATTTGATGAGAGTGTAGCACTAGTTTTGATTTTCAAGTTCATCTATGCTTTTAGATCCAAGATACCAGTGGAGTGTATTATGGATATGGATTGCAGTTCCAGTCTCAGAGTGTCTGAAGCAGTTCCTAGAGTCACAGGAAATATTTGTTTTACACATGTTATTATTGAAGAAAACCCAATGGCAATAAAAGTATTCCAGAATGAAAAAAACTTTCTAGTAAAAATCAACTTTGTGTGAGTGGCCTATCTGAAAATGCTAGAACCTCACAAAGCACAGCATATCTGTCTCACCAGGAGTGGTATACTTGCTTTTCACTAAAGAGTGCAGTTTTCAAAAATTAAATACAGCATTAGCATATTACAGGTTGTTAAATAATCCAAAAGACCTTTTCCAGTTGGGTACAGTTTGTTTTTCCAAGTCGTGGTTGTGTCTGGTGCTTCTTCCAAAAAAATGTTCTCAAGCCTTCAGAGCTGCACCTTTCAGAGCTTTGGTTCTCTGCAGCTGGTGTTGGAATGAATTGTTTTCTAAGCCTGAACTCAGCCTCTTGAGGGGTTCCTCTGTCTCCTCCTGATTGAACAGAATTGTAAGCTAAGGCTGAGGGTCCATGTAAGGCCTTTACTGTTGAGAAGCCGGTTTCACAACAGAAAATAATTTTACATTTAATATATTTGTATAGTTTTGTTTAGGACTTTTTTTCCTGCAGAGTTACCAGATTCTAGCGTGGCTTGTATGGATATTGTGATTTTTTTTTAAAGATTGTGAGCCAAAGTTTAAAAATCACTGGTCATTCTGGAAATGACAGTGTTGAAGAGCTAATCTAGAAAACTGGCTGATAGCCCTTTCAAAGGTTTCAAAGCATTCAGCTTTGTGCAGGAGATCCACCTATTAAAGTGTCTCAGGCTGGGATACAAAAGCCCAAACTTACCACCCTTCAGTCTTTGACCTACTTCAATTTTTATAAGAAATTGCTATAAATATCTACTTGCCAATTAATACAAAGCAATATCTGGTAGTTTCCCACAGTAGAAAATTGTCTGCACAGATATATCCATATGGGAAGCAGGGATGTGATACAAACAAGAACTGTGTTTCATCTTTCAAGCTACAATTAGATTGTGGCTTTTCAAAATCTGCAGATTTTCTCTGTAAATTAATCTTCCAGTGTCTTTTGTTGCTGTCTTTCAAGTTCTATCGGCTTCCAGCTAGAAAGCTAATGATAAAGCATCAGAATTGCACCCTTTTAAAAGAAGAAAAGCAGGGTAGGCATCTGTAATAGTAGTGTAATGACACCAAATCTGCACGTACAGTTTAGAATTATTTGCCTACATGCTCCTTCATTGGCACACAGACGTTTTCTTCAGCGCTTTATCTGTGTTTGATGGTTTGCAGCACCAGTCTGGCATCATCAGACATCTAGCTGCCAGCATTTCAGAGATTTTTTCCACAGAGCCATAAAATTGCACCTTCCTCGTTGAATCTAAAATCCAGCCCACCTGTAATAACAGAGCGGTGGAACAGTGTGGATCTCTCCTGGATGTCTGCAGTGCAGTGAGCTGGGGTGGCTTGCCTTCACACTGGAGTAAAGGTCGTGTCCTAATGCTGTGCCTTCCTGTTTAAAATGAATGGCTTGTAAATGTTTATCTCAGCTAGAAGTGAGAACGTGGTCTACATCTGTGCTCTCCAATTCCCCTTGGAGAAACCCTGTGCAGTGAAACAGCTGCATATCCCTTCACGTCCTTCTCTTGTGTTAAACATGCACATCTCTGCCTTCAGCTCTTTGCCAGGTTTCCCCCTGCTCATGTTTGGATTCCAGGTTGAAGCTTGAGGTAGCTTTGTCTGGATTTATAGTGGGTTACATCGTTTTCTCCAGGAAAGAGGGAGCAAAAGGGATCAGCCCTGTGCAGACGGACTCACAGTCCATGCAGTGTCATGCAGGGTAGAGTTTCTTTGGTTCTGCCAATAGGTATTGCAGTGTAAAATGTCTGGAGGCTAGTTGGGGCTGCTTCTCTAGAGACAGGACCAAAGTATACAGTATACTGGCTTTCATTTTGCTGTTTTTGGACCGTCAGGGCTGCTTTCCATTTCCTACAATGTTCCAATATAACCAAGGCACATGTGCTCGGTAATGGAGGCTTCTGAGACCTGGGGCTTCTGTAAAAAGGAAAAGAGCAAAGTAGTATTTATACAGTATAATATTTTGATTCGCTAATGGGCTGTGAGGTGGGTGTTATCACGAACTACTGTGCGGCAAGAAAGGTTCCTAAAACACGTATCAGCTTACTCCATCTCCAAACCATTGCAGATAACACAGTGTTTAGTTTCTAATTAGACTTGTGCTAATTCTCGTGAGCAGTGCGAGTGATTGACGTGCTGCATTTTAGTGGCAAGTAGCAGAGCAGCTGAGTGGAGCTCAGTGATGAAGCCAGCATCCAGCTGCTGAGGAAAGCACACTGCTCCCAGAGAGTGATTTGCAGGATGCACACACGCTGATTGGTGTGGCCTTGCTCCGAGGGGAAGGAGGAAATAAAGGCACATAGTCTTCAATTAGACTAATGATATTCTGGTCCTAAAAGGATTAGGAAGCATCTAACTGAAAATAAAAGTCCAATGTGTAATAGTTCACAAATCATGTATTTACTTTGGATAGTATTTTTCACTGTTTCTTAGGAGAGGATGGACTTTATTCTTTTTCCATGCCTCAGTCTCCTGTATTTAAAACACAGATGGTTCATCCTAAGTGCTGGTTTCTGTTCATGTAAGTAATAAGCGTGAGCTTCAAGGCAGAGCCTTGTGAACTGTTTCTTGATGGAACATGCCAGAGCAGCACAGGCATTTTATGTAACTAAAATGATTTCAGAATCGTTTTTGCCAGCACTTTCCTTTGTGGCCAGCTCAAGTCAATATATTTGGTAGTGCAGTTCCACTGTAGATACAAAAATAAAAATATGGATTTGATATAACAGTCTCATTGAGCTAGATTGGGTTACTGTAAGGAACATCTCCTAGCTTAAACCCTCTAGTCAGGTCCAAATCCCTTCAGTCAGATTCTTGATGTAAAGTTTGGCTTCTTCAAATCATCATCATCATTGCATTCAGCACTAACAAAGGCTGTGCCTGTGACTCTTGGATGTTATTCCTGTAGCATTTGATTTTTTCACAGCCTTTAAAGCCCCTGTGAGGCCAAGCAGGGCTGTTCCTTTGCTTTAGGGGCTTTTTGGGCCCCCCATACATGTGTTAAAGGAAAGGGCCTGGCTAAGGAGTGCCATTTTCTCAGGATGATCAAGCTGTGGCTTGCTGCAAATCCCATCTGCCCTCTCCACATGCAGCATTAGAGGCCCTTCCTGGAACAAGCTCCTCGGGGATTTACCTGCGTAGGATTTACCAGTACGGGGTCACTGGAGAGGCAGATGGGACACATGATGACAGACTTGGACCAGTTGCATTTGGCAGAGAAAACACCTATGGAGTAGGATAGTGACTTTATGGGTCAGAATTTCTTTTTAAGTGGTATTCTTTGTGGATCTCATCCCCCAGTCAAATAGCAGTGGTACCGTGCAGGGCTTAGATTTTCAGAATTGCCAGGTGGGCACTGCAGGCTGCAAAGAGTGTGTGTGTGCAAACCCTGGAACAGATAAAGGTGTTTTTTCCTGTCTGTGTGCTTCAGCCTGCCAGGGATACTTTTTTGCTGGCTGTGTAAGGAAAGGTCAGATTTTGCTTTGTCAGTTGATGTTTGGGTGAATTAAACCAGATTTGAAATCCACAACAATATCCCAAGTAATAAAACTTAATCTTGAAGTAAGAATTACACATTTGTCTTCTCCTTGAGAAAGGAAGGTGTAGGGCAACCCAGACTTTTCATACTGTTTTGTCTCTCTCAGAAAGTGCAAAAAGAAGGCTCTGGACTTTGCAAGAGCTTGGGAGGAAAAATCATGTGGTGTAAACGTTCACTTGACCCAATTATGGGCAACATGTTTTAAATATATGAACTTGTAAAGTGCTCATGCTTTTTCATACTGAGTAAAAATGTTCTGCTGCTTGCTGTGAAGATGAAACTTGTCTTGGACTTCACTGGCAGTGAAACCAGGCTTGCTACAGATCTGTGTTGTAGGTTCAGTCGTTTACTCATATTTCAGTTGTGTTTTTTTCCAGTTTTTCTTCCTCCACTGCCCTATTAAAGTACTGCAGATGCCTGGAGGGTCAGAGTCATTGAAAAGGTTTGAAGCACTAAAAAGAGAAATTTTGGGTCTTTTTTCTTAGTCAAACAGTTTTTATGTACCAAGTACAGTATTTTATGCTGCCCAAGGGAACAGATATCATTTGCTATACTTTTACACAAAAGCCATTTCTGGCTCTCCTTGAAGCCAGTGAGAGCATTCCACTTGCTTTCAGTGGGATGGATATCATTTGCTATACTTTAACACAAAAGCCATTCTGGCTCTCCTTGAAGCCAGTGAGAGCATTCCACTTGCTTTCAGTGGGAATGTGTAGCAACCCGAGATGCAGTTTCTGTCAGAGCAGGAGAAAGCTGAGAATCCATAGTACCATGCAAATGTAAAATGGAAGAACTTGGAGCCATATCATTTACACATTTCAGAGAGAAACTTTCTTGGGTTTGGAGGAAGAATCCCATAAACTTGTTACTCAGGCACTCTCACATCCAGAGAAATCCAGAGGAAGAGTCCAGAGGAAGAAGTGTGCAGGTGCCCCCCAGCCTGGTAGTGTTTTGTCTGAGTGTGTGTTAGAGCATGGGGAAGGAGTGACCACCTGCTTGTCCTGGGTGTTCCCTTCATTCTGCAGAGTGAACTGTCAGCTGCTGTTTGAATGTGCAATAATCACCAGGAAATCATAAATCTAGAGTAGTTCGTTGTGCAAAGCAGAGCTTGAAATGGAAGAATTCCAAGGAAGACATCTCTTTTTTAAAAAGAGAGTTTTCCCTGGGCTTTCCCTGCCACAAGCCAGCAGAAGTTTGGCTGCCCCAGAGCTGTTCCCTGTGCACCTGCTGCTCACTGTGCCTGAGCAGCCCTGAAAAGGGGAAGCCAGCACTGGGCTGTGTGGGTAAATGCACCTTCCAGACACCTGCATCAGCAGCAGGGCAGCAAAAAGAAATGTCTCGTGTTCCCTCCACATGAGATCAGCCTTAAAATTCTCCAGAACAATGAGGCATCTCTGCAGCTGTGGAGAGCCTGGGGTCTTGCCAGGCATTCTTGCTTTCTCAGCTTATTCTTGTTGCACCTTGATAGAGGTAAGAATTATTAGATCCTCAACTTTAGACTCCCTCTAGTTACTCAGTGCATGGAGTTTTCTTTATCTATAATTTTCCACTCTAGCCTTACAGTTTACTATAGGGAGATTATATATTACAGCTACTGGCAGAATTTGCCTACCAGGAAATGATGTTGTTTTGAGCTCCATGGGATGTTGCTGATGTGTAAATCATTTCATCTCACCCAAATAGTGACCACTCTGTCCTTTTTCACAATATACCTTGCCTTAAATTTTGGGTGGATTTTGGGTGATTAGGTTCAGCAATCTTCAGAGGGACCCAAAATATTTAGAAATTGCTTTTAGGGAAGATTAAATCTTCTAAAATCACATTGCCCCAAGTTTCAAAAATCTCAGGCTTGCCTCAATATTCATAAGAGACCCAAGCTCGGCGATATTTAATAAAAAATACCTTTATGGAAAATACTTTACATGTACAATAAATGCATTTTAGAACCTGTTTGAAATGGATGTGTAGAGCCCTATGTTCAGAGAAAGGCAAAAGCTTAGCAAACAGAAGTGTTTGAAACTGGGAACAAGTGTGTGGGTCTTTTGCTACTGGATCTGGATTTTAATTAGACCTCTGTGCTGCTGTCTGACCTGTGATGAGGTGACACATCAATCTGCCATGCAGTGGTCAGGACAGAATGGCAAGGAGAGGCAGAGACTGGGAGAACCAGCGCTTAGAGGAGACTTGGACTTGTGCCTGAAATGGCCCCTGGCAGTGTCAGGTTGGTGGGGCTGCCTGGAGAAAACTCCAAGATGAGCAGAATCAAGGAAAATACCAAAGAAGGAGAACTGAAGTATACTCTGGGCATTCTGTAATGTTTCTGTTCTCACCCAGCTCTATGTGAAGTTGCAATATATGTGTACTTACATTGATTTATCTTCATGTTAGGGTCAGTTGACCAACTCTTCCACAAAGGTAGAACACACATTTTCTTACCGGCCTCAAGAGAAAACAATTCTCTGGTGTTCATTCTGATGAATTTAGAAGAATTTCACAGGGCATTTTCCCATATTCTCTGCTTGTATGAAATGGTGCAGCATCACTTTACTCAGTGCAAGCTTATGCCAGTTTTTGTGGCAGGTGATACAGTCTTGATGACAAATCATTTGTCCCCAGTTCCTGAGTAACCAAGAGATGCAAATTTTTCCTTAGGTTTGGATTGTAGCTTTGCTGTAATGTGCACACTGTGGGTGAGCTGGCCTAAGCCAGTGAGGTGTCTGTGTACACAGATGTTGTACCTCAGCTAAAACAGATGAAGGGGAAGAAGGGGAGCAGGAGAGGGGTTGGCAAAGCAGCCACTAAATCCAGCAAAGCTTCAGGCACTGCCAGTAGTCTTGAGGGTGGTTCAGTTCAGGAGATTCAAAACAATTGCTAAAGGAGCAGTGCAAATATTTTCCATCCTTTCCTATGAAATGACATGGTTTGTTTGCTGTTGCTTGTTTACCTGTTCTGCATGGTATGTTGCATTTATCAGTCAAATAGACTGTAGGGGGTAACAATACTTTAGTAATGATGTTTTGACTTTTGCTGTGTTTATTCTGTGTTTTCTGACTAAATTCATACTCAGATGGCTTTTTCTTCTGCTCTTCCAGCATATCTGTCTCAGGCTGCCCCTAAAAAGAAAAAAGAAAAAGAAGTAATCTGGCAAAATGAACTCAGAACACACAAAGAGGAACCACTGGAGATTAATCTGCAAGGTACTCAGGTATTTGCACTTTCATATCCTACAGCAGTAATTGGTCCACACACATGGTATGTTCTGCAGTTCTTGTGCTTAACTCACACAGAGTGGGTGTCTTTATTATCTAAATAAACAAAAAGTCATGTGAAAGACGAAAGTTGTTTAGTCAGAATGCACCCATTCAACTTAAAGATGGAGGCATTAATTAGTTTAGGGGTTTCCCCCCTCCCCCCCCCTTTTTTTTTGTGAAGGCAGGGCACTCATTGGACCTAAGTAGCATTTATTGAACAGTAATGTGGGGAGGGAAGAGAACTTCAGTTATGAATTAAGTCTGAGTTATAGTGAGTCATAACTGACAACAAAACACCCAAGAAGAGAAATGAGACAGGATGAGATTAAATAAGACAAGCCATGAAAGAAGGGACAGATTTATGACTTATTGGCCTACAGATGGGATGAGAAGATATGAGTGGAGAATGAGATCATCAGGCAGAGTCTGCTAGGGGAAAAGGAGGGGGTTCACAGGACACATCCCAGTAGCCTCCTGTGCATAGTGGGAGGATTGATTTAAGCCACAGGAAAATCGGTATTAAAAATGATACAAAGATGGGTTAGATCCCAAACCTCAGAGGGGCTAGATTTTTCTCTCCCTACACTTAGAAAAACAAAGACACAACAGTTAGGGTGACTCTGAGCCTGCAACAGTATGTGCAGAGCACATAATCCAAGGGTAGTCTCACCTGGTTAAATCATATTGGCCTCCTTTCAAAGTTACCACTGCAGGGCTCTTTTCAGCAGTTTAAGAAAACTGCTGTATTGCTTAAAGACAGGAGGCAGAATTTTCACCTTCAGTCGAAACAATTCAACAGTTTCCTTAATTAAGATTGGTGGAATTGATTGCCAAGTGTGTTTGGGTGAAATTTCAGTTGGCCAAATGATAATCCATTTCAAGATTCAGTATCTTAAAGTTCTCACCTAAAAAATGAAAATATGACCTTGGCTGCCCACAAAGGCCTGTAGAAATCTGTGAAGTTGCTGTGTTACTGTAGCCATGACCCTTGCCCCTTTTCTAATTTTGTTCTTGTATCCTCTGCAGAGAGATGAGGAGAATCTGTTTGGAGAAATGCACTGAATTCTGCCTTTAGCTAAATCTGTAGAATCAGTTGGCAGCCTCTTGAAAAAAACTTTTCTGGTGGAATTTCTTCTTACATCTGATTCTGATAAGAGTGGGGAAGAGGCAAATGTGTGTTTGTCACAAATTCAATAATTTTTGCTCCATGATTCAGCTAAGAATATTCAGGACTCATCTGTGCATGTGGACAGGTTGAATTCAAAGTTATTAAACTTGGTAATGGATCACTAGAACTTGAGGTGATCAGTAGAGCAGTACTGATTTGGCTGGAAGTATGAAATTTCATTTGGAATATAATACTGAACTGCATTAAAAATTCACAAAACTTCTGTTATTCTTTAACTGTGTCTGGAGCTATTTAGTTTTGGGTGAAACTGAAAAAAATGGCTAGCTTTTTCCTTAGAAAGGTAAAGTTTAAAAATTGTGAAACTTTTTTGCTCAATTTGAGCCAATGGACTGAAACAGGATTTGGTTAAGCCTCAGTGTGCAATACTGTGAATTTTGTTTAATTATTGCTGATCATTTGCTCCACAGCAGTGTGCATGGAGTCAGAATTCCCTTCAGGAAGGGCTGGAACATCTGAGCTTGGTGCTGGGACTCATCCTGCAGCAGGAGGACTGTCCAGCTGCTCAGACTGGCACCTGTCCTCAGCCCTGTCTAAACCCAGATGCCTAAGGAAGTGTGTAAGGACAAGGAAATTGTAGATCATATTTCAGCTAAGTGATCTCTCGGTGCTCCCCCACCCCAGAGAAACATGCAGTCAGGCATAGTTTATTTCTCATTAGCAACTGAAGTGATTTCTGTTCTGTAAACTTGCCCGACCTCCCTCTGAGCCTTGCAGCCTCCCTCGCAAGGGGTCCTACAGCAGAACACACCTGTTGTGAAGAGCCCCTTCCTTTTTATTTGTTTTCAAACTACCTCGTGCTAGTTGGAGATGAAAGGATGCCTTATAGAATCTGACAGTGAAACTAGAAAAGGATTTTAAGATTGTATTTTTGAGGTGTAATTTGTGTTTAGGCATTAGGTTAGTGTGGTGGTTATAGCACGGTTAAGTAATCTAGGACTGGGTTGCCTTGTGAGGGAAATAAGTATAACCTAAAGGGTCTGTGCTTCAAAAGAAGTTAAGTCTTAGCAGCCATATCAGTTTTAAGCAGGGGCATATTTGGTAATAGCAGGAAAACCTCTGGTGGGTTCCAGTTAATGAATCATTTGGGCATGCATTTAACTCCTCTGTGCATTTCACACTGGGTTGTGCTGGGGTACTGAGTCTGGGGGTACCTCTCTGTTTGTAAAGTTTAATCCTGTTATAACACTTATGGTGTGGTTTTTTTGTTTGCTGGATAAACACCACATGCTTTTGACTTTGCTGTCCTGTGTTGGATAGTGTTCATTTTGTGTAGAGCCCTGATTCTAACTGGGAGCTTACTGAGATCAACGTGTTCTGGGATGTTTCTGTTTGCCAGTGGTAAGAGGGATGAATAGGACAGAGAAGTAGTGGGAAGAGAGAGGTAAAGTTGCATGAGGAGCCCTGAAATCTAAAGAAGATAGGAAGAACATGGATCATCAGCCTGTTACATACTGAGACACACGATCTCCTTGGGATGGGCTAATAAATACTTCAGTAACTTCAGCTGCCTGAGCCACTGTCTACAGACATGGTTCCCCTTCATAGCACCTTCTATGAAATAAGAACACAGGAAGAGCTTCAAATGGAAAACAATGGAAAGAGAAAATTATTAAAATTACAATTTTCTCACCGGGTTTTGTAGAGTAATAAGATTATTCCTGCAAAACCAAATGACCAGCCAAACAAATATACAAAGTCATAATAATGGAGAGACTGATTTTAACTAAGTCACAGTAGGGTCTTGCTGTCTGTAGGAATTTTTCCTTACTAGAGTTCATTTTGAGAAGGTTTTTTAATGCAAATGGACTTGGCAAATCTTAGTCTGCTAAAACTGAGCTGTCTTAGAAGTCAAATCTTCTCTTCTGACAAAATAAATATAATGCATGACGTGACATGACATTACATTACATAACATAACTGTGGTATTTCTAAATGAGTAGAGTTCCAGGTTAAAATTCAAGGCAAGCTGTGTATAATAAAATATTTGATCTATTTATATCCTAAATTCCTTAGGAAAAGATTAAGCTTGGGAGAAGACAAAATACCTTACATTTTATATGATATAATAGGGCACTGAAAGATTAGGGTCACAATGTCAAAAATTCTGAAGTCCTATTTAGACTGCAGGAGAGAAGACTGGACTTTGAAAAATGCTTAGCTGTATTGGCCCTGAGCTATTCCAAATATCCCATCATAAGAATTGGAGCAGAAACAGGTTGATGCTGTGCTCACTTGAAAACCTGTCACCAGTGGTGTCACTAGCAGTGGAAAACAGAGAAGCTGTGCTGAAAATCTGTTTCACTGCAGGAGATAAATGTGGATGCTGACATTTAACCCAGTGTCTAAGCAAAACATATTTCTGTGTTTTTGTAAGTATTCTTGATAGACAGAGTAAAGAGGAAGGAAGCAGAATGACTGAAAAAGTCTTCTGGAGAGGAGAGGAATGAGGGCAGCAGGATAGCAGGTGTCAGGAGAAAATGCCATGGACAGTACATTGATGGCAGTAAAAGATGCAACCCATCAAAAGCCATGTCAAAAGTAGCTTGAGGTGCTGGAAGCAGTAAAATTGGGAATTATTTTTCCCACAGGTGTTGCTGTTGAGCAGAAATTGGAAGGAAACTGTGAGGGTCAATAGATTGAGAAAATGGTCCTGCCCATCATCGCAGGAATCCATAAACCTCACCACTGTGGGACAGGAGTGACCAGCAGTGACCAGCTTCACTGCCTTAGGAGCATCCCCATTAGCTGTATTTTTCACATAAGGTAAGAAATCAGTTGTCCTGGTTTGGGGCAAATTTGGGAGAAAACTTCCAAAGGGGTTCGTTCTTCCAGAAAGCAAATTCAAGTGGCTCTGCCCCCAGCTGGTTTGGGAAAATATTTCCTTGGAGAAAAAAAGTGGAAAAAGCTGTTTATTTAGCAGGCAAAGCATTCACCAGCAACTGGGAAAATACTGTTTTTAATCAAACTGAATTCAGCCTAAGCAAAAAGCCTGAATATAAACTTTTAAAATCAGCAACTTTATACATTTTCCAGAGGCAATATATGTCAAGTGTACACCCGTTTTTCGGACTGATACAGTAGAAGAGTGTCTTAATACAGAATACTGAACTAATTCTGTCTGTTCATTTTCTTTCTTGAAGCTGTTTGCTGCATTTCAGACAGGTTAGAATGGAGTGTTTTTCTGACTCTTGGGACTGACTTTCAGTTTTCCTATTACATCTTATTAGAGGCTCTGTCAGGTTTGAAAATCAGAAATGTTCAAATAAAAGCAGTGTCTGGAGAGAGAGGCACAATATGTTTTCTTTTTCCAGCCTAAGTGAGGTGTGGAAGGTAAAGCAGGGTTCACTCAGGACTGGGGGCTACTTTAGTCCTTCCTTTACCTGAAAAGAGGAAAAAAATATTTGTTAGAGAACAGCCTGTGTTTGTATGCACTCAAAATACTGACTGATTAGCTGATGGTACTGACAGACACTGCGTGCATTTAATATCCTTGGATGGGAATTTGCAGTAATTGTGTTTCCCTTTGTGGAGACAATTAAGGCACCCAACAGCTGTCTGGCAAACATTAGCACTCTACTACCTGGTCCCAAGGGAGCAGAGGCAAGGCACGAGTGATTTTGACCAAGTGATTGGCAGGACTGGGGTGAGAATCAAACCTTAACCAAGCCCTGCAGCCGAGGGTGAACACCTAGCATTGTACTTAAAACATCTACAGTTGCTACAAAAATCATGGAATTGTTTAGGTTGGAAAAGAGCTCTAGGATTGTCAAGTCCAACCATCAAATGCAAAGGAGAAAGTAGTTTTGTGTGTAGAGACAAAAGATACAGCTGTGCTAAATGCTCTACAAATACATAGTAAGAGGACTTTTCATCACAACACTGCTCAGTCTATCTAAATGAGGAGGAATCTCCTGTAAATTTATTTTTAATAGGAAGTTAAGGTAAGCTCTGCCCCAGCTGAGCAATATTTAGACATGTGTCTTTTCTTCTCAAATCAAAACTGTATATTAGCTAATGGGGACACCTTTTAATTAATTTCTCAAAATCTGTATATTGCATTATTTCACAGAATTATTTAGCTTAGAAGCCCAGGCTTCCCTAAGCCTCGTGGTTTGTGCAGTATCCTCCTTATCTATAAATAAACAATATATGACCTTTGTACTCCAGAAGCCTAGTAAAGACCCTGGCAGGACATCACAGAACCTCTTAATATAACTTTCAGCTATTTGTGGGAGTCTGCCTCCGTGTCACTGAGAAACAGAGTTGGAGGTGACAGTTTAGATTTTGCCTCCTCCTTCCGGAAGCCATTTCAGTCATGCAGGCGGTTATGTCTCTTACTGTGCATTTATAGCTTAAGGAGTCATTTCCACTTGGAAATAGTCCTGGGCACAGCGAAGATGGACATAGAGAGCAGGCAAAGGTACAGCTCTGTTACTGCTTTAAGGTACTGAGATTAAATCTGTGTTTACCAGGTTTCTGTTTCAGTGAAAATTGCAATAATAAATGCGATTATGTACAGTTCAGTAAAGATGCAATTTAGAATGTTAAAATATTTATGTTAGCTCTCAAATGCCACCCTAAGTAGGTGTTATATTAAAATTGCATATTAAAACAAAATCAGATTTCCCTTCCCTACTTAATGTCAGTTACTTTATTTCAATTACTGAAAATATTTTGCAGTTGTTTTTACTTTCCTGTTTTTCTCTGCTTACATAAATCAACTTACAAGTTTAATGAATTTATGCTTAGATCCTTCAATATTTAAACTTCTATCTGCTTTGATAATTAAAATCAAGAGCAAAATAAAATTTAAAAGTGTAGAATGCAGGCATAGTGTTTCCACGTGGCCGGAACATTTTCAGATGTTCATAAATGTTGCGCTGTTCTGGTGCGTAATACTAATATTTGTAGCAAATATGTGTTTAACTACAGGAAGGCTTTCTTGGGTTTTTTTTTGGGTGTCAGACCTCCAGTAAGCTGTTTAACATGAGGGCTTCTCCAGTGACATTTGCTGAAACAGTATTTGTTGGAGTGCATGTGGCAAAGCAGCCACTTGATTCCAGGTGTCTGAGAAATGCAACAATATTTCAGGTGAAAGCAGTGTATTCCACTTTTAAAGGTGCTGGTCATTTTGTAAAATTAAATTCTATGTATTTTAAACAGAAGTTGTGATTTTTCAGGTTACACCTGCATTAGTGGTATGTATTAATTTGTATATTGTTTAGTTTACATATTCCACCTACATCCTTGTAGCCAGATGCAGAGCTGTTTGTGTCTAGTGTCTACTCTGAGGATATTTTTATCAACAATTACACAAAGGAAACTGAAATTAAAGGCTTCCCCATAGACCTTGTGGATCACCCACTGTTTTGTTGTTGAAATAATGAATGCTCATTGCAAAACTACAAATGGAAAATGAGCTGCCATTAAAAGAGAAATTCAGATGTGTTTTATGGATCCTTTGTTTTTCTTGCTTCCTTGTGATTGCACAAACACTGTATTTTAGGGAGAGTGAGTGAAAATCCTAAGGGCAACTGTCAGAACCAGGACAGAGATTTGGTTTTGTCACTGGTCTCCATGCAAATGGACTTTTCTTTACATCCTTCCCTGCTGCTGAAACTAAAAATGGATTTTGGAGTACCAGAGCTTGTGGTTCAGTTGTGTGGGTATATGTTGTGAGAATTAGTACCAGTGGAACTCAGGGTTGATAAATGCTACTATTATTTTACAATTAGGTATTAAATGTTACCTGTATTACCCTCTCAGGACAACACACTGCACTTCAGGGAAGAAACACATAACATGACTTGTAGAAAATGAGAAGATGTTTAAACAGAATGTCTCTAGGATAGTCAAGGGAGAGATTAAACTGGAATTCAGATGAAGTCTTTTGTAGGTACATACACTAGTGAGGAATTACCAAAATGAGAGAGCCAAAGGGGGGTGCTTAGTCTACCCTTCCTTCCCTCAGTAAAATCTGGTAAGTAAAATTTCAAATGTCATGTGAATATTGAGCCCTATTTTAGTTTGCTTTTAGTTTATTGAAAAATAATAAATTATTAAAAAACTTTAATTATTCCAAGGCTTTTTCTTTTGTTCTGCTGGTGTTGGTCAAAGGTTCTTTCAGCAATGTCAAACTGGTTAACTTGCAATAGGAAAAAGTGCTGTGAAGTAGTGGTAAATAAACAAAACCAGGAAGGTTTTTTTGTGTGTTTGTTCCCTACTAACTTTTTACTGTGCTGACGCTCTCAAACTGTGTCTGCCTGCATGAATATGAGAAGATATGCTTGGTTTACCTCTGCATATGAAGAAAAGGAACTGCATAAAATGTTTTTCATTCCTCCTGTTAATTCTTGATTGAAATCCATTGAGCATTATTATTCTTTTGCTGGTAATGCACAGACTAAAGAGCAGACTGTCACAAAGACAATTCCTTAATTCATATTTCAGAGGATAAAAGTGAAGAACAGGTTATTTATTTTATGGATATGTGTGTGCATAGTTAAATGTATATCAGTCATAATGGGCCAAGGAAAGCAGAAAGGAATCCTTAGTGCTCAGATGGAATGGGAAGGAGAGAACTAGAACGGAGCTGGCTTTGAGATTTGAGGCAAAGGAAGGCATTTCATGTGCAAAGGATCAGGCTCCTATTGGATTCCCAGTACTGGGGGCATAAAACTTTAATTTCCTTATAGAAGCAGAGCAGTTTGAAGTGATAGGTTTGACAGTGGAAGCTGAATATTGGTTTTCTTTTTAATTTATTATTTATAAATTAAGAAGTTGTTATAATTTATTATATTTTATTTTACCTTCTCTTTAAAACTACTAGTTGTTATTTAAAATAATAGAGTAAGGTTTAGAATACAGATTTACACAAATACGTATATATCCATTGTAGAAGAAAAATCTGTGAAGCAAAGAAAATAGATTTAGATCAATCCAATTTGACATTGTAAATGTGTAAGAAGACTTGGGAGCCTAATTTGTACTGATGACAATAAAAATAATTTTGGTGTGGGAAATGTTATGACCCACCCCTGAAGGCTGAGTAACTGGGGTTCTTGTTAATAATCCCTTGGGGTGGATTAGAGTGAAACGTGGTTTTACAGAGATAGACAGCAGGTTTATTTTAGGACCATTTGGTTGCAATGGCAAGGAGGTATGTAGCTGTTTTGGTTAGTATCCACAGAAAAACAGCAATATAGAAGTATGAAGATATCACTTAAGAAAACATACAAGGAAAAGAAAGAAAGAAGAAAGGATAAGAGTAGGTAGAGAGGAAAGATATCACCACCCATGGATCCAGCGACAATAGTTGATGGTTGCAATTTCAGTGTCTGTTGGTTGAGGTGGTGGTGTCAGTCTTGGTCCATGAAGCACAAAGTGCAGTGGGTTCAGTGTTGAGTGGGAATGCCCAGGTGCCTCCCCTGGGGCATGGGAGGTGTCACAGTGTCTGATACAGCACTGTGGGTCACAAACAGTTCTCTGTGGAAGGCCCTGAAATAAGTCTGGGGGCATTTAAGGGATCTTTGATGGTTTCTGACACCCTCTGAGACCTCACCTGTCACTCAGGTCAGTGCAGTTGAGCTGGCTTACAGCCCCATGAGAAGGGATGAAAACTCTGAGCCCTCTGTGTGATTGTCTTCCTCAGGGTCAGGTGGAGTTTTACACCTGGCTGGTGTAAGGGAGGACATTGCCATGATCAAAAGCACTATTCCACCTCACAGGATCTGCTTCTTATCAACCTCTGCCCTCATCTGGCTCAAAATCAGCTTGTTGCTAAACAAAGGTGGTGGGTGCTCACCTCCTCTGCCCCTGGGAAGGGTTTCTGCACACCAGAGGTTTCCCCAGCACACACCCCAAAGCTCTCCTCTCCTCTGGCTGAGGGGCTCAGCACAGCACCTTGCTGCTTTGGCAAGTGGCCCATCATTTGAGTTATTAACCCTTAATATTTCACTCTCTCACATGAAAGAACATCTCTGAAGCAGTTCCTAGGAAATGTCATTAGCAAGATTAAATGCTACTCCTCCCTTAAAGATGAAATCACAGTAAAGCACCCTGTGGGGAGTTTTGCTCTTCACAACCAGACTGTGAGTGTTGTCACAACTGTCACAGCCCAGGCAAGGGTTCTCCTCATCTCCCTGCTTAGGCACCCACATCGTGAGTATGATTCTTCCATGCATCTGTGTGTTCTCTGTACAGCGCTTTGAGGAGTAACAAGGGTTGTGTCTGATCAGTGTCTGCAGTCACAGGTGCTCACTGAAAACTGCATCATGAATTACACCTGAGAACCTTTCCTCCTGGTTTGCTCCCTTTGACTTGGAGGATAGAATCAGGTGAATTCTGAATTATTTTAATATATTCTAAGCATGTCAGAACATTTTTTTTCTGGTGTTCTGGTGAGTACTTGCTCTAGCTTGCCCTAAGACTCTTTTATTAATACCACTTTATGTCATTAGAAATTCAGGAATCTAAGAAAAGTTCTATTTTGTTGCCATAGTGTTACAGAATCATAGAATCCTTTAGGTTGGAAAGGCCTCTCATATTAAATGCAACCATTAACTGAACACTGCCAAGGCAACCACTAAAACATGTCCCCATCTGCACACCTTTTAAATCCCTCCAGGAATGGTGACTCTACTGCTACCCCAAGCAGCATGTTCCAATGCTTGACATGAAGAAATTTTTCCTGTTATCCATCCTAAACCTCCCCTGGTACAACTTGATGCTGTTTCTTCTTGTCCTGTTGCATGTTACTTGAGAGAAGAGACTGACCCCTAGCTTGCTACCAGCAAGCCCCATAAAAACTCCTTTAATCCTTCAAGAATAATGAGCTTCACCTTGAGCAAGGTGAAAGAACGTGTGAATAGTGCAGCAGCTGCTGCAGGCTGACAATAAGTTTAAAAAGCTGGTTCTTGCTTACGAAAATGGAGGCCCATCTCTTCTTGGAATCAGTACATTGTGAAGTTTTAGAAGCAGTAAAGCACAATTCAGATTCCATTATGGGTGTGCTTTCCTTCTGAATTAAAAGATATTTACATACTTGTGTTGCAAGACCTGATGACAGAAAAGACCATTATTATAATGTGCCCTGCTTAATAAGAGGTTATTAAGCAGGGCACATTATAACCTGCTCAATGGTTTCTTGAAGGTAAAACTACCTTCTCACAAACCTTCTTGCAGAGGAAGATGGTGTGTTTTTACTTCTGTTACCAGGATGCTTGCAGTAATTCCAGATATAGCAAACATTATTGCATCCAAAATAGTATTTTATAGATAAATGATGTAATCTTGAAGGCTCTGAAAAACTCTGGTACAACCTTTGAATAGTCCTGAGGGGCAGTTTGGGATTGTTCCCAGATAACAAAGCATAGTGTAACAGGTAGATGATTTTCTCCCACCAGTTAGTCTCTTGCATTCAATGCAAAAGGGGTTTTTTGCATCACATAATTTGTTGGACCTTAGAGCAGCTGAGGATACAGTCAGTGCTGAAAGCCCTGAGGTGTGAATTACAAAACTGTTGCAGAGCCCACCAGAATATTGTGTTCTCTATCTCTGACACTGCCATGCAGTGACTGAGATCCATTATTCCAATACTAGCTCATATGGGACTCTGTTTGGATTCCAGAAAAAATAATGATCATATTATTAATGGGTAACATCAAGGCCATGAAGCTAAATGAGATGGGTACTTTGGGTTGCTACACTGCATTCTGACAAGGTTCAGCTGCAACAAGCTGAAGATATTTGCTTTTAATAACATATTGCAGTCAGTATGAAGGTGCATGCTGTTCATAAATGCAAGTGTGGCATTCTTTCATAAGTCTTTTAAATGGTCACAGTGAAAATTTTGAGAATCATAAATAGAAAATTTTCGAGTTTTTTTAGGCAGTGATCATATTTTGAACAGCACATGCTACTAAAAGCAGGCTCCAGACTTAGTCTTGGACATCAGCTAAACAGTAAGTGCTACCAGTTAGAAGATTTCATAGATGAGACCTTATTTTAAAATTGCCCTCACTTAGGTCCCTCGTGTGTGGAATCATTTGGTACTGGCTTCTGATGAGTGAGATGTTGTCTTTAACAGCTCACTGGGATTTTCAAATATATTAGTTTTGAAGTTTGACAAGTGCTTGTGTTCCTTGAGGCATGGAGAATAAAAGTAATTCTGAACAAAATTCTGTTCTTTTTTTTCAGTTTTGCTGATAACATGCAAATCAGAATCTGTTAACCATTGGCTGTTCCAGATATGATGTCAAAGCCAGCAAGGGAGACTTCATGTAGTATGACTCAAAACGAGAACTATTTTGGTAAGTCTTGTATCATGCATTAAGTAGTTGAGAAAGTGATCATTCCTGATAACAGATTTTTTTCTGCTCTTTATACCTAAAATGTACTTTCAAGAAACATTGCTAAAAAGCACAGTAGACTGTTCACATTTTGGAAAACAGTTTCTCCCTTCAGAGGACTGGAGGACCAAACCTTCATACAAGGAAGGCTTAGAACATCCTGCCACAGCCTAAACTTGTGGAAAACTCCACAGTGCTTCAGTGTGGCAAACTGGTTTTGGTCAAATATAATACAGTGCTCTTCCTATTTGTGCAACTTCCACCTTCTTTTAGAGTTGCTAATTCACCTGTTTCAGTTAGAACATCTTTCTTGGTAAGCCTGCATTACCTCAGCACGTCAAGAGGAACATTCTCAAGTTCAAATAATATTGAAGAATATCATCTGCTAGAGGAGTTTTGCATTGCTTTCCAATATACATATTGATTGCAGCAGAATTTAAATAAAACAAGTCCCAAAACAAAATAACTCTTGTGTATTCACTATGTTAATATGATTTACAGGGTTTTATTCTCTTTCTTGAACCCTTGAAAGCTTGGTTTTTAAGGTGGCAACTATATGGCTGTAATACTCTAAGTTCTTAAATGTACTGGTGCTATCATTCTGCATGCATGGTTCTTTTATACCTTTTATACCTAGAGGACACTTTAGTGCTGCTAATACAGCTAACAGTACTGCTTGACTTTATTAAAGCCTACTCACTTGTTTGCTTGGGGTTGAGAAGTCTCACATTTTCCCTTCCCACCAGTAGCAGTCAGCTCTGATATGTATTTTTGCTTTCTTACATTAACACACGCGTGTTACAGAGTATCTGTGCAGGTGATTAAAAAAACCTACTCAGGTGAGGCTCCATATGAATGTGTAGATGCATCTAAAGACAATTTCTGAAGAGAAAATGATCTTACATTGTCATTGTCTCCTGTCCCATTTTTATTAATGTCTCAGATTTGAGAAACAACTGAAACAGAAGCTGTATCCTAACTGTGATACCTGGGTGTGAGACAGAGCATGCCCTTTTTGAAGGAGTAACTCATATAAATTCTTATTTTTCCACTCATAGAACTCTTGTATACACCTCCCATCCCCATTTTTTTCCCCAGAGTTTATCATCTTCTAGTCAAGAGCTGCTGTTCTCTTCTAGTCAAGAACTGCTGTTCTGTATCCCAGTTTGGCCCAAGTAATAAGTAAATACTAATGATATTCCCTTCATCATTGTATCTTGCTGCTGACATCTACATAAGGAACAGGTGATGTCCAGTGTTACACCACTGTCAAGGCATGGAAGAGTCTTCCTTCACTTTCTGGCCCTCCTGGTATTGTTCCAGTTTTAGTTGACATTATATGTCCTCTGGACTTATTTGCACAAGCTGTTCCCTGCCTGTACATGTTTGATCTGTTTAATTACAGCCATGGAAGAAATCTTCTGCACCTCAAAAAAATACTTCTTGGCACTAAACTGGAGGAACAGGCATCCACCATAATCTGGGATATGACAGAAACAGCAGAGGCCAGCTGAAGGAGGGATTCCCAAAATCTTGATGTATTTCTCATGGTACTTGTATGAGAAAAAAGCATCTGCACAATGGCTCCAAATGCATTTGTCTTCTGCAAGTGCAGAGCCTGGGACAGAATTGGAAATGGCTGTAACCCCTGCCTCAAAGAGGTACAATGCAGATCCTTTTTTATAGGAATGCTATCCCAGCAAAGTTAATTGGGCAACTCCTGGTGTAAGGTATTAGTATTTTATTATAATGCTTTTCTTCTGATAATCACACATGAGCATTTACATTAGAAGTGCATCAAAAAGGTCATAATTACTTAAATAAATAACATTGGTATTTTGCAAATGAGCAATTAAGTTGTGAAAGAAGTCTCTTTTCATATTGCTGCTGGCTTTGATCCTTCTCTGCAATATTTAAGCCCTAAGGCTCCAGAGTTAATTCCTGGTGTCAGATACAGAGTGTAGCTCTGCTGTGCTAAAGTGTTGTGTGACCTCCTGGACCAGGGGCAGGGCAGGCTGCAGGCTGATAACAGCAGGCCCTGCTCTTCCCTGGGCTGGAATTCCTTGCTTGTCTTTGCAGCCTCTCTGTCTGCTTGCTCCCATCCTTTCCTGCACGATCCCTTTGGCATTGGTTTCCTCTGGTTCCTGCCACAAAGGTCTGTGGTCACAGCAAAATATGTGCCCTCTGCCATGTCTGTTTTCTGTCTTGATTGGCTTTTCCAAGGCTCTCCATACATTTGCTGCCTCCCTTCCACCTCCTCATCTGTATCTCCAGGTCTGAAAACTGACTGCAGAAAACACTTGCCTGGCTTTAGGTGCCGTGATGTGTCACCACTGACAGGGAAGTGGTCAGCATGTGCTCTGAGACTCTAAAAGCCAAGTGGAAATCTGCAGGTGGGAATGTCCCTTTGTATTACAGTTTATCAGGAAGGGATTCCAGGAGTTAAAAAAGAATTCCCGTGAATTTGAATTACGTTCATTAAAAAAAAACTCATGAGTTAGTGTTTACTGTAAAGTTCTTTTTTGACTACAGACTGCACAAAGAAGGAAAACAAAATATTTGAGTTCTCTCTGTAAGGCAGCTACTTTCTCTGTGCCTTTTTCTTTCCTCTGTTTAATTCCCAATACCTCAGAGGCACAGTTTCCTCCTTTAGCAGGGACTGTGACCTTAAAAATAGCTTGCTCCAAAGTAAACACAGAAAAAACCTTCTTCAATTGTTCAAATATGTGGTAAGTAACCAAAACCATTTCCATGCTAAAGCTGAAATTCAGAGTCTTTTAGAGCTGCACCAGGAATTTTGTTTCCCTGAGCCTTTGTGTTCAGGCTGCAGGCTGGCCTCTGCCTCCAAAGACATTGGTAAATCTTGCAGTAAATCTTGGCATTTGCAAGTAATTTGTCCCTACCTTTACCACTCTTGCAAAATGTTTAGAGGGGACACTTTCTGTTTGGGTGAGGGCCAAGTGTGGCACCTAGCACCTATGGAAGTGGTGATCCCAGGCTGCCTCCATGGCATTCTGATGGGCAGGACATCACAGCTGCCTGGGCCAGCTGGAAGAGCTGGTGATTTATGGAACAGAGAGCTTGTTTTGTCACTTTTGCTTCTAGCTGTAGGCCTCCATCTCTGGTCCTGCTGCAGGAGGAGGGAGCCAGGACCCCTCTGCACTGGGGCTGTAGCACAGCCACATTCACAGGGCTCTCCTGCCACCCCTGCCTCCGCTGCCCTCACATCTGCCCACAGCTGGACCAGAGCTTGCAGTTCATCCAGAAGCCTTTTCTAGGAACAGGACTTGCCATCAGACAGATTTCGTGGGGCAGTGAACCAAGTCCTCCCCTGTTCAGTAACAAGGCTGGTGACCATGTGTTAAAGCAGCTGTGAACAGCTGTGCTCTACATTTCACTGAGGAGCCCTTGGTGTTGTGTAACCAGTAAGACAGAAGGACAGGAGAAAGGACTTTCACATCTGCAAATTAAATTCCTTGTGATGAGCAATTATTGCAAAGGAGTATTTTCAGAGTCTGGCCAATGCCCTTGCATGGAAAAGTTGGTCAGGTCTTACAAACACCTCTCCCTGGGCGGAATTTTCTCCTTACCTTGCTTAGGAGGGTTTAAAACTGGTACAGATGCAAGAGTAACAGTTCATTGGGTCTCTCACAAACAGTCTACTTGTGCAGACTGTCTCAAAACACAGATATTCCCTTTATTTTCATCTTGCAGAGGGGATCTTTCTATCTAAATATACCAGCTATATCTGTCTGGTGTAGCAAATATGTAGTCACATGAATATTTTCCTCTGAATAAAAGCCTTTATTTATTTAGAAAAAATATGTATTACAGTGTTTTGAAGCCTCAGAAGAGGACTAAGAAACTTTTGATTATCATTGACAGCTTGGTTCCTTTGGTGTAGGGAAAGAGGAACAGTTGAAAAAGGAGCAGGGGGAAACGTCAAAAGAACGTTTTTTGTATTTTTCCATCTCAGATGCAGCAGGGTTTGGGAAGGTTTTCTTAATCCGTTGTGTTAGCCTGATCCACAGGGAACTCATTTTGAAATTAAATACACCAAAGCATTTATGATTTACAAGGGGGGGTGGGGGGGAAGCCTTAAAAAATATCTTGTGTTTGATCTATTTGTCACTATGAAAATATTGACAGAAAGTAAAAGAATGGCGTTCATTTAGATTATTATTCTTGGCTTATTTTAATGCTTTCTTATTAAGGGCAAACTCCCATTAAGATGTGGGATTAACTCTTTCACAGTTGCAAAGGAATAAAAAGTTTGACGATTACATCAAACTGTGATCTATTCTAAAGTAATTCCTACTCAAAAATACATAGTGTGACTGAGAGGGATGCTTTCAAAAGTAAAAAACATATATGGAATAAGCTGTGCAGAATTTATTCTGCAAAATATCTTCAAAAAGCAGCTTCTGTGTAGAATCAGAAATACAGTGTTAATGACACAGTTCTTAAAGGATTTCAGAAAATAAATACTTTATGGGGGGAAAAAAAAGAGAGCATGAAGTGTAAACTACAGAGCCAGCACAAGGGTTCCTGGGACCTTAGCTCCATCCTCTCCCAGAAAGCTCTGTCTGTGGAGCGTGCTTTCCCTGGCAGCCAGAGAGCCCTCTGGGAGCCTGTTCTGAAGGACAAGTGCTCCCAAAATGGGCAAAGCAATAAAGAAACTGGAGTTGGTGCAGCACAGCAGCTGCTGATCCAGCCAGGCTGTGCCACTATCAATCACCCTGGGAGCCCAGGGCTGGGTTTGGGGGCAGTCACTGTCACACAAGTAGGAATAGGTCGAGGTCCGTGCCAGAACTGCACCTTAGAGCGTTCCCAGAGTGGGGCCCAGGGCACTGCCTGGAGGTGGCAGCACAAGAGATCAGGTCTAGGGCCCAGCCTCCTGCCCTGCCAGCCGTGCTACCTGTGCTCATTAGTTCTAAGGACTCTTAGGTAGCTAGAAACTCATTAATGCTGGCAGGAGAATGATTACCTCGCTCTGGGTTAGTAATGCAATGCGTCATGTTGCAGAACAGCCAGACCTGAAGCTTAAGCTCTCTGTTATCACTTCAGAGAGACAGATGTTCCTACTGCCAGCCCAGAATTCCTAAAAGAAAATGCTAATTTAAACTACTTACTCCGTTAAATTCCCGTTGAATTAGCATTAGTAATGAAAGTAGCTGCATTGTTATCACTGTCGTATCTGAGGAGGCTGTTGGCCAGAATGTCATATGAACAGGAATGTCTGCTGGGATATTTAATTTCATCTCCCATGACAATGTGCAATTGTTCTCTTTTGTACATCTTCTGTTAACTCTTAGTTGCCTGGGTGATGTTTTGGTATAGGCAGAAGTCCCTCCAGGCCAGCACAAAGTACACAGCAGTGAAGTCCCTGTCTGAAGAATGGCAGTGTGCAGGGACAGCAGAGTTAGCATTCCACTGCAGTGAAACAAGATGTTCACAATTTCCTTCCCAGAATTTCCCACCAGGCTCTGGTTATATCTGCATCTCCATGTCTCTGTAACCAAGAGAGAGCTGTAGGATTGTTACTCACCTGATCCTGCAGAGACATCCCTCCTTGGAGGCTGTTTGCTCAGATGTGCAGAGGGTCCTTTGTGAGCCTCTCTCACAGCACATTTCACCTGATCCCAGGTGTCTCAGTGGGTGCAGAGCTCTCAGCACTTAATGCTGTATCCTTGCAACACTTACATTATGCATCATTATGCTTTTATTGGAGCCCAATCAGGAGACACAGGTTTGGATTGGTTTGCCATGGGGATCCAGAATGAAGTTAGAGGTGTAGGAGATATTGGTAATAAACCTTGTAAAAGGCAGCAAGCTTGTGCTTGGAGTTGTGAACCAGAAATACCACCTTCCTCACTAAATTCCTTTAGTGTGCAGGATTCTCTTTTTTTGCCTTTGGCTTCTTTTGTGTTGTAGTATTTTGTGTCTTTGGAGTTGTGGGGTGGATTTCTTTGTCTCAGGAACCAGCAGTATTTAAAATATAGGGGGGTATTGCTTTATTAAAGCAATTCTTTCAGCTGCCACAGCAATTGGTCTTGAAGAAAGAAGGAATGTATGTAAAGAGATACATTAGGTCATAATGGGGAATACAGTTTTTCTTAAACTAACAAGGAAGCATTCTGAGGTTTGCTGCTGTAGTTCATTTTATCCGGGCGATTTTTTACTTCAGTATTCTCCAGGTTTGCAATCAAAAACTGCAGCCCTTGTATGTTCACAGCTGTGTCAATCCCAGTTTCTCTTGTCTGTGTAACTATTAAGTTCCTCCATCAGGATATCTATTAGTCAAAACCAGACAGAGAACTATATAATAAAAAATGCAGATGTGATACTTTGTGATTGTTCCCAAAATATTTTTCTACTCCTGCTTTCCCAAACTTCCCTCAGTCAGATGGGCAGAAATGGCAGCATAGTGGGAATGGTCCTGTGCCCACAAGGTGATCTGCCTGACAGTTTTGTACAAATGGCTACTTTTCTTACAGCTTTGCTCAGTTAAAGGGTAATTGGAGACCTGGGGAGGCAGGGGGTATTACTCTAGAGTCAGCATATGTGATTTCCAGCATTTCCAAGTGGCTAAGGAGTAATTCACCAAAGAAGCAGAACCCCAGAGAAGAAAAGTGTGTTGACAAAATTTAGGATTTTTTTCTCTCTTTCTCTAGGGATTTAATAGTAGAATCAAAATTCTTTACTGCTCAAAATTTTTCTACACTTAAGAAAAAAAGCATGTCAAAGAAAAGTGCTCTAAGTAACATGCTTAGACTTTTTATTCCCATTCCCTGATTTTCAGTATGGTTTCTAAGCCTTTTTCCCAATACTTGTGGGTTAGTTTTTAATCCTTATTCTCATCTCTCTGTAATCATCTCACTTCACCTTTCTCTTTTTCTGCTTACAGTCCTTTTCTTTTGCTTCCTTCGTGCCCACCTCTCTTAGGTAAGTCAAAAACATAACCAATGTGCCTCTGCCACCCCTCCCTACTGTCTTTATTTTAATTGAAGTGCAGCTGGAGGGTGTGTAGATTTCTGCTTTTCCCATGTCAGCAGGTGAAACTTCGTATATTCTTCCCAGGAGTACATGCAAACATTTTTTTTCCTAATCTTTGTCTTGCTGTGTTTAAGTTTAGAGCTGCTGGATTCCACTTTGAATTTCAAGTTCAAAGTCATCCAGACAGTCTTTGTGAAATATCACAGAACCCACTGAACTTCACCTGGGTTTGCAGGGAAGTTTTGTCAAGCCACAAGTTTCCCACACTTTCACTGTAAAGCCTTGTGTTAATTCAGAGCTCTTTTCTCCCTGCTCAGATTAGAGATATCTTAACTCTGAAGGATAACAGCCTATAGGGAATGTCTTCCTAAACTTTGACCTGCTTTCAAGTTTGTAACAACTCAGAATTGTTTCCACAATTTTGGGAGTTTGTAACAAAAGCAGAGGACAGCTGTAATCCAGGTTGATTTTAAATCCATGGCTTTAGAGATGGGTTGCTGGAAAACGTATGTCAACTGTAGGCTAAATTCTTCCCTTTTCTGAGAACATTTTACCCTGCTGTCCCTGGGGGCTCAGAGTATTTTTCTTTTAACATGGTCAGGTTTTTGCCATTTCTTCCAAGAGATAAAGTTTCAAAATACTCTTCTTTTGACTGCTTTTCCAGGTAGGTGGTTCACTCTGCCACCTGCACTCTGGGAGGGGTCACCTATCCTTGGCTTTTGAGGGCCAGCCCTGCCCCTTCAGTCACCTCTTCTGGTCCTTTGAATATCAAGTAGCAGCATCACACTGGAGAAGTGGAATAAAGGGAATAGAAATGCTTTGACCTAAACTCTTCTAGCCTCAGTGTACCTGTGTGATCCTGTGTATTCAGCGTGCCTTTGTGTAGGAATGTATCTCTCTTACCTTTTTTGTTGGTTTCATTATTACAAGTCCCTCAAAGTCAGAGCTGCATAAAAAATAATAATGATGATTGGTTTTGCATTATATAGTTCCAGGGTGTTGGTGTACTTGGAAAGGCTAACAGATTTTTACATCTTTCCAAGTACACCACTAGCTCAGCTGTTTTGTTTATTCTGTGTCATTAAAAAAAAAAGTAAGCAAAATCCGCTCAGCCATTTTTTTTTATTTATAACATAGCTTTTCTGTTAAAGGGTAATTGGAGTTAGAAAGCTGTAGTTTTGTTTTTTAGGTGGTTTGTGTTTTCGTCTCCTCCCAGGAAACAGTGTGAAATCTCTAAATCTCTAAACTGGTAATTAGGCAGGTACCTAAATTTTTAATGAGTAGCGTGTGCTTTGCAGTTTTTCCTGAAGATTTGCATATTTGCTTCTTAGGACCTATCAGGTGCTAATACTTTTACAAGGAGGCTGGTGGACACACACTTGAAGGAAATATGTGCTTATTAATTCTTGGTGCTTATTAATTCTTGGTGCTTTTTGCTTTTATCAGCTCTGGTGTTGCTTTGTTCAGCTCTAGCTGTCCCTGGCTTATTACACACAAGACAGTGAAATTTGAATCCAAAGTCACTTGCAGAGATGGAGGTGTAGGCTCCATTCTTTAAGTGCTCATTTGCTGGTTATCTTGCAAGTGCTCTCAGAGCTGTGCAGAAGACTGTGAAGTTTCCTAATAGAAAACACTGGTGTCTTGACTTTCAAGGGAAGAATGTGGTTAAGATTACAGTGACTGAGTCAGTGTCAATGGGTGGTCCTGGGTCCATGTGGCTCCCAGAAAAGAGTGTCTGCTCAGATGGGTGATGAGCTGGGCTCACCACAGTCAAACAGCTGGGAAAGGGCTGCCCTGGACTATAATTTTGCCTGCTCAGTGGTCGAATGCTGTCAGGTGGCTTCTTGGTTTTTTTCTCGGTGCTTCTTGGCTTTAACTTTGCTGTTGAATGCTGTCAGGTGGCTCCTCGGTGCTTCTTGGCTTTAACTTTGCTGTAAAATAAGAGAAAGGGTTTGCTTAAAAGCTGGGCCATTGTAGATCTGCACGCTCCTTTTGTCCCCTTGGGTCACTGCCTTTCCCTCAGCGCGTTCCCATTGTCCTGTTCAGTGAGAGTTACAAAATGTCTGCCTCACTCCCACCGCCATTTTGTCGCCTGATTGTTGGATAATTAAGACTGTGAGAAGTGGAAAATAAACAGCATGGCGTGGGGGAGCTTTCAAAAGGAGCACCAAATCTGCATGTTTTGTTTAGATGTTTAATTGTTGCCGACTGGCTGCGTTTAAACAAGTGACTTTACAGTGTCTGGAAGAAAAGAGGCTCCCAAATTTGAGGAGCTGACCTTGGGTTGATGCCATCAACTGTTCTTTTCTATTGGCACAGACGTGCTGCTGGCAGGGTCTCCCTGTAGCTGCAGTCTCTCACCCAGCCCTGAGTCAGACCCTGCTTTCACTGTGCTGGGTCACCCAATTGTGGCACTGTTGTGGTTTAACCCCACGTGGCAGCTCAGCCCCACTCCCTCCCCTGCCATGGGTCTGGGCAGAGAATCTGAAGGGTAAAAGTGAGAAAGCTGGTGGGATGAGATAAACACTAAAAGATAAAGCAAAAGTGTGTGCACAAGGAAGGCTAAACAAGGCATCCACTCCCCTCTTCCCTTGGGCAGGCAGGTGCTCAGCCATCCCAGGAAAGCCGGGCTCCATCACAGGTCACAGTCCCTTGGGAAAACAAACTCCATCACTCCAAATGTCTCTCCCTTCCTCCTTCCCCCAGCTTTGTGTACTTTGGCTGAGTGACACCTCATGGTCTGGGATGTCCCTGTGGCCAGCTGGGGTCAGCTCTCCTGGATGTGTATCCTCCCAAGGCCTTGTGCCCCCAGGCCCAGCACTGGTGGGGTGGGAGAGGAGCAGAAAAGGCCTTGGCTCTGTGCATGCCTAAGCTAAATAATAACTAAAACCTCCCTGTGCTATCAGCACTGTTCCAGCACAAATCCAAACACAGCCACTACCAGCTACTGGGAAGAAATTTAACTCTACCCAGCCAAATCCAGCCCAGCCATTTATTCCAAATATTATTTGCAGCCCCTTCAGTAATCAAGATTTGATTGAGAAAATATAGGATATTTAAAAATAAGAACCTTCAAAATAGCTGTACTTAAGCTTCTCCTATAGAGCAGCACATAACATTGTTCAGGGAAAAAAAAAGCAGCAGGGTAGAGTACAAATGTGCTGAAATCAAACTAAAAATGCGTTATAGGAATTGAAGGGACACTGTGGAGTTGTTCCTGTCATCCTAGGGATGCAGTACCACCTGTGTGAGGAGCAAAGTTAGTGGCATTTACTCTGTTTCTCTGTGAAATGCTGTGGTTTGTGCGTGTAACATGGGCAAGGGCACTTTACATTCACAGGAGGGTGCACATTCAAAGCTGTTTAGAATTCTGCAATATCTTAATGATAATAGTTGAGCCCAGTATCAGAACAGTACTTATATTTTTAAAATGCAATCAATAATTTTAATACATTGCACCCTTAGTGCCAAACACCTCAGAAAACTATGTCTTTGGCAGTAAAAATAAAGCATCTGAAACCCCTTCTGTAGAGTCATTCTTCCCTTTTTTCTTACCTAAGAACAGTAAAAGCTCAATGCTACAAGAAATATCTGGAATTACATAACAAGGAGTAAATCCTCCAAACAAGACTGATTTGCAGGCAGGGATTGCTGTAATGGACTGAGCAAGGAGGGACAGAGAAACTGCCCCACCTGATTAAAGTTCTCTCTAAAAATACAGCATGTACTGTTGTGTTCTTGGGGTTTGGTTTTGACTTTTGAGGTGGGAGTCGTGTACAGCCTTTTAAGAGGATTACAGTGAAAATTCCTCCTTTCTGTTTACTTGTCAGGAAGGTGTCCCATGTTCATGCTTTTACAGAAAACTGTTTGTGTAGAGGTGGTTGAGGTTGTAGATAATTCAAGTTCAGTTTCTGCCTCTGCTGCAGTGATTCACACAAAAGCACAAGAGAGTCTTGTACATCTGTTCCTCATCTGCAAAATAAGGATTAATGCTTCCTTATCATTAGTGCTTATAAATGACTTTGAAGTTCCTCCAATGTGCTTCAAATATATCTGTTACTGTTGTTGGTGATAAAAATGTGAAATACATAACTCAGACATGTTAACAGCTTATTAACTGAGAGGATTTTAACACAACTTGAATATAAAAGTATCAGCACCACATTCCAGCAAATAACCAGCTACAGTGAGGACATACCTTTACATCACCTCTATTTTCACTTCCACGTGGGTTTTCTCAAGAGTGAGTTTTTTGTGGGCTGCTTATTTTCTGAGATTGACCCTCAGTCTTGTATTGATCAAAGGCTTTGCTTTTTTACATAGGATCAGCAAGAAACAGTGTTTTCAGTTGTGAAACTGGTAGGACCACTACATTGGACCAAGAAGTTAAAAATTAATTTCAACCATTCTTGTTTCCCCAAGACAAATAAAGGGGGAAGTTTTGAAAAAGATTTTTGGTTTCAGTTGAACAGTAGCCTGCACAAATAGGTGTATATATATAACAAAAAATAACTCAATGAAAGCAAGTTTAGTTGAGGTAAAATTGGAGCCAAAAGCACAGATGATGTGGGTACAGACCATAGGTTACAGTTAAGACATCTGGATTTCTGTTGAATTCTGTGAAGGTGTAACTAGGAGTTAATAAGGTTTGCTTTCCTCTTCCAGAAGAGCTTTTTTTATGTGGTGTCTGAAATCTGGCTTCCTTAGGGAATTAATAAGTGTTTTTCCAATAATTCAAAATAACTGCCTTGAAAATACAAGGCAGCTTATGATAGTCCTTCCTAACTTCATGCATTCATAGCAGCAGTACTGTAATTTGTGATTTGCAGATGTGAGTGCATCCTTCCTAGGGACAGCTGTCCCAGCAATCAGGATATTTGAGGCAAGGCTTCTTTAAATCATTTGCCTTGATAACTAAGGCAGTATCTGAAAGGATTTTTTTGAAGTAGCAGTAGAGAGGGCTTCTATTTTGTGTTTGTCTCGCCCAATAGGTCTCCTCCCATCACGTGTTTCATTTTGATGTTGATACACGTGCTTTTGTAAATTATTGCACATTTTTATGTCATATACATTTATAAGTATATATGGGTTTAGTTCACCATGCTTATGTGGCACAAATGAAAGATCCTCTTAGAGGGTTTGTGGTTAGTGCATGTTGAATTCATCCTGCCATTCCATGCATTGCTTGAGTGCTCGAGGACAGAGTGCCACAGCAGGGAATTATCAAATGTCTGATTCTCTTCTCACCCTTTTCTGAAAAGGAGATGTTGGTTGTAGGAAGGGCATGGCACTGAAAAAAACTTCAGTTGTATTTCAATATTTGAAGCACCATTTGTGCAAAATATACCATATATATATATATACACACAACAGAGTTAAGCTCCAAAACACGTTAACAACCTTCATGAAAAATCTCATATTCTTTCGTTAAGTTCTTGAGATTCTTTTTTTCTAATTGAATTTTGAAGTAAGGCCTTTCTCCTCTGAACACAGATTGCAAGTTTTTGCAAATAGTTCACAAGCACTTAGTGTGCCCAGTGTTTGGATACCCCCAAGGCAGTAGGAACACAGGCTAGTGCCAGATGAGTGACAGCTTTCATTCCTTTACCATAGTTAACAGCAAAGGTTCAGAAGTTGTCATACCATCTTTTTCAACAAAATTGTAAACTTGCAGTGCCCATGTTTCCAGAAACTAAAAGACTTGCTAACATCTTGTGCTGCTGACTTGTTACTTGGCTATTTTGTGTCTGATTATTGCTTCTTGACATTACTTTACCAGAGTCATTAATTTAAAAGATCTCAGGGAGAAAACCTCAAGCAAATGACAATATTTTAAGGTCCTTACCATTGTTTCCCTTTGATATTAGACACCTGTTTTCATCTAGCAAGAAGGGTTTTTTAGCTTCTTAGCTTTATTAGGTCACACTAATAGATCTACTTAAGATTTAGTCTGGTAGCTACAGCTACAAGCCTTTAAAAATTATGTTGCACACCATATTGTCTTCATATCTAGATTGGTGGTTTTGGGGGGACAGCCCTTCCTGAGAGCATGTGTTATTAGAGAAGATAGAAATGAGTTATTTGTGTATTCCCACATGCCTTATTAAAGCAGCCCTATGTATAACATCCCTGTCTTACTCTAGATGTTGCAAAATACTTATTCTTCATCAGTTACCATGCAGTGTGGATAGCTAAAGTCATGACAATCCTGTTCATCTTTTCAGTTCTAATACTTGGTAGTAGGTTATGTTTATGTTAGAAAGATCATAGTTTTTCTTACATGAATTACCAAGTACATGAATGTAGTAATTGTTATTCAGAGCCTAGATGATTCATTATTGATAGAAAGTGGTGTTCCTTTCTTAAAAGAAAGGGTTGTTCATTTGGAATCTTCAGTGTTACAGTTGTCTTTCTGATGAAAATTATTTGGGGTTTGGTTTTGTTTTCAGCAGCTAAGGATCATTCTAGCAAAAAATATTGGTGATCCACAACAGGGCACTCTCCATATCAGATATCTAGATTACAAAGTGTTCTGGGATTATCATAATCCCATATGTTCTTAGAGGATAATTACTACCCTGTAGACTTGGTATGTCCCAGCCTATCATCCACATTTTGTTTAAGTGTGTGTGGCTTTTTTTGTTTGCTTTTGTAAAGGTGCTTTCTATGCACTGTTGATGCTGCAAGACGTAGAAATTAGGAGACTTGTATATTAGCATTTCCATGGCACAACAAAAGATTGGGGAAAATGTGTGTTTGCCAGCAGAACTGGTATCCAAAATTTATGCATGTATAGAATTAATATATAGAATTACAATGAAAATATTTAAAATACAAGGTAATAGTTAAATGTAGGGGGGGTGTTATGGTTTTAGATTTCTTAGGTGTTACATCTTTTAATATTTGACTTGCTGTATAAATTGGCGGGGGGGGATGTTGGGATTGTTTTGGTTTTGGGGAGGTTTTGTTTGTTTCAGGTTTTGGAGGTTTTTTTGTGGGGTTTTTTGGGGGTTGATATTGGTTTTGCTTTGGTTTGGTTGGCTGGGTGGGTGGGTTTTTTTTTCGTCTTGTACTTGCTTGTGTATGTATTTTACAGGTTCTGACTTTCTGGCCAGAGCAGACAGAATTACTTGATGCTGAGAACCTTGTTAATTTTAGGGCCCATTTTCACATGGAGATCGGCTTTTATTCCCCCTCTCAGTCTTTATTCTTGATTCAGTTGTTAGTAAGGTTTACTGAGCAAAAACACTGGGTGTATTATGGGAGGAAATCCAATCAATGCAGCACCAAGGGACAGTCCTTCAGAGTCCTCCCTATGGCTGTGAGCCAGACTGGAGGTTACTACGAGGTTACTCTGTCTGCCTTTAACCAAAATACCCATCTACTTCTGAAAAGGCTGCTGGCCACCCCAAACATGTGTAACAGAAGCCTCATTAATATGAGCTCCCAATATATATCTATACACCTGTTGTGGCAGCCCCCAGCACAGGGGCTGTGTTTCCTATTTTAAACACTTTGCATGGCTGTCTGCATTCCCTGCTGTCTGCAGTTGCTGTGCTGTGCTGCTGCAGGGCAGCTCACAGGCGGTACCTTCGGGGAATGCAGGAGGCTAAAGAAAGTGGTGGCAGATGTCAGTGGGCCTTGCCAAATGCTAGCTTTCAACTCAGATTGTCTGAAAGATTCACTGGCTAATCCAGACTTTGTGATACAGAAGTATCCTCATTAGTCATGGCTTTAAGTGTGCATTTCTTTAATGCCTGCTTCTTTTTCAGGTATTGATGTAGAGAATTGCATTGGCATATGTGCAGGAAATCTTTATTTGTTTTGCAAGACTGCTTCCTAGCAAACCTCAGCCCTCCTGTATGCAGAGTTTAACTCTTCTTGGAGTTGAATTATCAGAAAGATACAGCACTTCCTTAGGGCTTTTACCTGTTTTGGCTCTGAGTTCTAATAAATCATTTGGCAGCAAAATGACTCCAAGATAAACTTCTCCCCTTTGATGAAATATTTGTTCAGCACATTCTACAATATAGTTTATGTCAAGAGTTATATGTCTTCCTTGTTAAAGACAAAAAACAAAGGATCAAAACCATTATCAGACACCACTGCTGATTCAGCAGAGGCACAAAAACTTCACACAGCCAGTAAGCCATATATTTTCTGGCCGCCTCGCTTCCTGACAAACACATTGGGAACTGGCTGCCAGTACTTTTAGCCCATGCCATATTTTGTGTAAAAGAACAGTGAGCTCTTAAGGAAAGTATACTGTTCCCCTAAGCTGCTCCTGAGGAGCCTCAGGTGCTCCTCCTTGCACACAGGTGCTTTCCAGGGAACACCCTCCCCTCAGTTGTGTGGCTCCTGTTGCACCATGAGTGGACTGAAATATCTGCAAGCAGGCACACCTCACACCTGCTGTTGCATTCACAGTTTTCATCATTGTTCTCACAGGGCCTCATTGATAATGCCTGCATTTTGGTTTTGTTTCTTAAGGTTTTCCATGGAAATTTCTGGTAAGTTTTGAATCCTATCACCAGGTACTGATGGCTAAGAAGAGGCTGCAGTGCTAGTGGCAATGAGCTGCAGTGAATCAGAGACCCTGAAGGAGCTTCATTAGCTCTGCTTTAGTTTCAGCTCATATCTGTCTGAAGTGATACTTCCTGCCTGTAGCATGTTGCAGCATTTGATTGTGAATTGTAGCCTGAGAAGCACATGGCAGTTTCAAGATGCATGTATGTTAAACAAAACTTTGAGAGAAGCAGTCTCCTCAGTTAAAAATCCTAGGAACATAACAATTCTGGGCCACAGAAGGGTCTTTCTCACCTACTGTGTTGTTTTTGTGATTAGTTGTCTGTGCTCATGGAAAAAATACAAGTGCTAAGTTATGGAATAAATAGGCAGAAGTGTTGTGGTTGATGAACTCAGTCACTGCATATAGAAAATCCCTCTGGACTGTAGGTACAACTGGTCAGAGAATTCTTAGGTAAAAGCCTGGATTTGTATGGTTGGATCCACAGTCACATACTGGGCATAGGGACCAGCCACAGCACAAACACCAGACAAGTCTGGGACTAAGGCCATGGGTTCCAGCAATTTGCAAATTTCTAAGGGCATTCATCTTCAGTGACAGTAAGTACAAGAATGTTCAAATGCAATTAATTACTAAGTTACTCTTAATAGCTTTAGTAACCTGCTTCTTTCAATAATTGATTTGATTTGCCTGGGTTATTTTTATATTATTTCAGCATAAACCCCATTTCTTTAGTCTTTGTAGGTGCTGGACTCGATGATCCTTGTGGGTCCCTTCCAACTCAGCATATTATGTGACTCTGTGTTTTGAGGACTTGGATTGTAGAAGTTGTTTTCTGTTGTTAGTTGAAGTGGCATCCCATCACAAAAATTTGCATTTTGCACTAAAGTATTATAGTAAAATTGCAATCAGGCTGTAGAGCTTCTGGGGACAGGAAATAACTGTAGTTATTTCCTGTCCCCAGAAGTGGGGGGGAATTACATATTATAACTGTAGTTATTGGACAGCTCTAACGTCTTTTGCAAAGATTAAGTATTCCAGGAAAGGTTAATAGCCAACACTTTTCTAAAATGGGATCAGTGGTGCTATTTCATGGAGATCCTGCTTCAGTGGGGTTCCAGTCAGTCATGTTGTTGGGATGGGGGAGTTAATCAATCAGAAGAATAATTTCTCCTTTCTTCCCACAAAGGAAACATCTTGCATTGCTCTACAGTAAGCTGGGGGTTTTCCAAGTTAGCAGACACCAAGTGTCAGTTCATGTGATGTTCAATACTGCACTACCTTCATGATGAGTAAGAGTATTGTTTCAATAATCATGACTTAAAAAGCAATCCTGTCCTATTGCAACCTGCCATGGTAAAGGGTGGCTTATGCCATTGGCCTTCAGAAGTTCACACCCAGGTTAAGCTGAACCAGGTACACTTCATTTCCAGTGTCAGCCATTAGTGGCTGAGGTTATCATTAGTGCCCTTTTTTGGTGCAGTGCATTAGTGAGGAACCACCAGCCCTGGTGGTTCTGGGCCAAAACTAAATGTAAACTTGAGCTTAACTGTCTTGGTGTGTAGATATCAAGTACAATGGAAATTCCACACTCTTTTCTAGACCAGCATTGTCATTAGTTCTCTGACCTCTCAGACTAGGTCCCTTGGCTGCCTCCAAGACTGTAGTTAATATGTTCCTCTAATCATCTCTTTCTGCTTTTAGTCACAACATTAAAATATAGTTCTTGCTAAAGAAGATCGTGTTTGTTGTTTGGGAACAATATCCCTGATGTTCAGTAATGCCTCCATTCAGACTAATACATAAACATATCTTTAATTTGAGTTCCATATTTCAGCAAGCCCTTGAAGGCCCTGGAGTGTAGGCATTGTGCATTTCAGGATGAAAGCTTAATATGATGTTTCTTGTTGTGCATTCTCATGTTTCATCAGAAATATATCTGGCAACTGTTGCTCTTCTACAGCCAATATAAAAGAGAGAGGGCTTTCTTATTAACTCTCTGGAGGAGAAATTTAATAAGACCCAGTCATGAAAGCACTGACATGACTGAATAAAGTCCTTCATGTCTAAACATCTGCTGGATTGTAGGCTACTGTAATAATGGAATAGTCTGAAACCATGACTATAAAGTCTCAGTGTGCTACTGTATCAACACATACTCTTTATACAGCCTTAAGGCTGTCAAGTTTGAAGAGTTTCTTTATCTGTACCATTTCTGTCCCATCTTGTGTCTGGACTTTTTTCTGCCTGTAGGTTCCCATTGGCCAGATGTCTGACTGAGACTAAAGATTATTTCTGTGTACATTTTTGTACAGTACCTATATTCTGTTTTAAGGAAAAATATACACATGCATTTTTCTTCTTTATTAATAAACCGAGTGACAATTTAAAATAAATTCCTTCAGCTGTTCAGAATGGTACACAGATGTACAGGCACATTTCAGAGTGAGTTAATAGAGAGCAAAGCATTACGTCACCTACAGAGCTGAGGAAGAGGAGGTGGTCTCTGACCACTAAAGCAAAACAAAGCAATGCCAGGGTGGTGGCTTTGAGAAAGATAAACCAGACTGCTACCTCTCCTTGTAGATTGTGTGGGGAACTCTGGTGCCTTAATGCCTTTCATTCCAAAGCCAAAGGTATCATCTCACAGTGGGTAACCCAATCCTAATTTTTAGGATGCTTAAGTCTTTATAGGACTTTGCTCCCAGGCTTGGCACTGAAGAGAATATTCACTTGCATTTACATCTAATTTAGGTGCATGTGTAGGTAATTGTTATTCCTAAGCTGCTGCTATGGAGAGAGAAAAAAGAGGCTCCTAAGGGGTTGGTTCAGGGGTATGTATGTTAGAGATGTACTGCAGATTTCTCTCTGAAGGATCCCGTCTGTATCTGGACACGCTGTATAGATCCTATCACCTTAACTGAGACAGTGAAAGTGAGCTCTGTCCTCTCTCTGTCTCTGTCTGTAAACAAAGGCAGTATTTTTTCCTCATTCAAAAGGAGTTGTGAAGGACATGGAGACTATGGTGGTGAAAGTCTGGGAAATGCCAAAATGGGAGGTGTCTTTTGTTGGAGGAAAGCAGTATTCCAAGAAGATTGACTTGGAATGAACTGTTACATGTATACAAATTTTGAGGCTGTTGTGGAGAAAAGTAACCTCTCTTCATAAAACAGCAGCAGAATTAGCTGGGAAAAAATGTAGAAGTAGTAAGAAGTGAATAGATTTAGCATGTGATGTGATGTTATGAGAGAGAGAACAATCACAGCATCACTTCTTTGGAATGACCCAGAGTCATTTATGTGGAGTGTGCAAGGGATGAGGCCCAGGTAATTGCACTGTGAGTTCAGACAGCACCCTAGGAAGAGTTCCAGAGGTGGGACAGGGATGGAACCCACAACCTTGGTGTTATCAGTGCCATGCCTTTGAGCCCATTTCAGGGTCAGTCTCATTTGTGAGAGGGTTAACATTTACTGAATATTTGTTCTATTACAGGTGGCATTCCTGCACAGTTTAAGTGGATATAATTGTTGAGAGAGCTAATGCTTACTGAATACTTGTTCCACTAAATTTGGTGTTTCTGCATAGATTATGTGGATACAGTTACGACAGCATCACCATTTTATAATATTTGTGCCTTTAGAGTTGCTTATTATGGACTTTGAGTGTTCCTATGGACTTTGAGTGTTATCTCACCCCAATCCACACTGAGGGGATCTGTGAATCTCAGCTCCTCTCCACTTCTCATAGTGGGGACGTGAGGGAATGGTTTTTTAGATTCCCCATGGTTCTATCACCATCACAATGCAAGAAACCAGGAATTGTTTTTTCACCATACTGTATGTATTTTTATATGAGATAGTCATTTCTGTACTTGACTATGATTACAAAGCATATGTGAAGATATTACTGACACAAATGCCTTATCAAAAATGTTAGTGTCCCAGGATAGTGAGACTAAACTGCTGAATGCTACATTTTAGGAGGATTTATACCTGATGTATTGATGTGCATGATTGGTCAATTAATCTGACCACAATTAGTCTTTCTACTGGTGATTGGTATAGTAATTTTAAAGGTTGGAAAACAAGGATGGTATTATGGAGTAAAGGTTGAAATATATTTATCTGGTAACTTTTCTTTAAACTTACTTGGCTGTGAAAGTAGAGGAAACTTTTTTACTCAAAGCTTTCAAGGTTTGCAGCTATTAAATTGACTGGTCTCAGGAACTTGTCATAGCACTTCCCTCAGGGTAAAGTCATCCCTTCACAAAGTGCCATTCATGCCCTACTTACCCTCAATTAAGGCTTCCAGAATAAGTTTTGGGACACTGGCCTTCTTCTGAAACACAATTCTCACCTGCAGAAATGACTTTAGAAGGCTGTATTTAATATCTGTATGTCTGTTCCATCACTCATTTTTTCCATCACTTTTTCCATCATATGGATAACACAATTTTTTTTCTTTCTCTCTCTATAGAAACAGAAAGAATGACTTACTGGGGAGCCAAGCTAAAAACAAAAGAAGTGAAGATTGGTCATCTTTGCAGAGGAAATTACAAGGTATGCATAGTAATCACACTGGAGATTCATTTCTTGCTGGTGCTTAGGTCTTCATGGTACATTACTTGTGGCAATAAAGTTTAAAAATAGTCCTCAGAAAGGTTGAAAAAATGTTTGGAAAGGTACTTTTTTCTTCTGTGTGCTTCCCACACTAAGCAAAGCAAACATTTATTTGGTTATAAATATCTCTGAGATGCACCTTTAAACTCATTACTATGCTGAATTGTAGCTGTGTTTCTGCAGGTAAATGGCAGTCACATTCAATGAATTTTTTTTTGGCTGAGGCCAGTAAAAACAACTCTTCTCCCCACACTAAAATTGGAATCGCTCCAGATACTGTCAGTGGTCATTCTTGAGACTTAAAGTGCTTGTTTCTTGGACTCATTTAATCACTGTGTGCTCGGTTCAGCAGTGTTGCCATTTTCTCTTCCTCATTTATTACCATCACAAGGAGATGCACTTAGAACCTGTTTTGCCCTGCATTTGAAGAATGTGTCCTTTTACATTTGTCATCCTGAAGATTTGTAACTTAAGGGATGCAAGATCAGCACTACTACAGCACTCATGCCTCTCAAATATTTTCTGTAAAGTGAATGCTTAATATTTATCCAGTGGCTGCTCAGAGAGCAGCACAAGGCTATATGGCACTTAAGTCCTGAGGTTAAATGTTACTTCAATGATGCATAAAATTTGTATTGACCATCTGCCCAGCACTGAGTTGAACCCATTAATGAATAAGCCTCACAGTATCACTGTGAGATAGGGAATTATGATCTCCATTTAACAAGTGATGAAACTGAGCCCCAAGGGCTTATGTAACCACTTCAGGTCCTACAGGAAGTGTATAATAGAACCAGTAAGGAAGCCCAGCTCACCTGACCTGCTGTCCTTCCTACTTGGACACCCCTGCACCTGGTATCCTTTTCACCATGGCTGTACACTCTTTATGCACAATTTCAACCATCAAATTTTATTGCAAAGAAACTTAAAACACAGCTGATGTGACCTGTGAATCCTTCTCGTCCATAAAGAACAACATGAGACACAAGGCACAAAGGCAGCACAAACAGCACCAGATGGCCTTCATAACTGGAGCAAGTCAGCACGAAGTGACAACAGGGAGAGCTGTTGTTGTGACCTCCCTTTCTGTTATTTTCATAATGTTGAGAGGAAGACTATGCAGATCTTTCTGTAGTACAGAGAGGAGCTCTGGTAGAGGGCAATCGGTGCTTTGCCTTTTGTAATCCTGCTCAACATTTCTTTGATTTCTTTAGTAAATGTCAGGTCACATGCTTGCATTCTAAAGCTGAAGTATAAATCATCTTCTCAAGTGACAGAAACTGTCATTTTTCCTTGCAAAGTATTTTTCTAACTATGTCTTATGTAACTGTTACAGTTGTTGACATTTTTCTTAAAAGCCCTATTGGTTTGACACTCAGGATTCTGTATAAAGCTATAGACTTGGATAGAGAATTCTTCTGCCTTTGTTTGTATCTCTTTTCCTTTCCCATGAGCTGAAGAAAGAAATATTATGCAACTCTGAGTCATGCTGTAGAAAGGTGTTGTATTTTTAATATCATTAGAATTTTAAAAGAAGGAGAAAGATAAACCTTAGCATAGTGAAACCAAGAGTTAATATGCCTTAATTATAGAAAGTGGCTGTTAAATTTTCATGGGATGCTATGACTGATACTTCAAATAAAATGTTGATGTAGTGAAGCGGGGAGTGTCAATAATGAGTTGAGTACTAGAGAGGCTGTTGATTTTTATGGAAAATATATATATAAAAAATACATGATCCTCCACCAAAGACTTTCTTGTGGAGATATCCATAGGAAAGAATCAAGAGTGTAGACTTCTTCTGTCTGTCTTGCCTTGTGTCTACAAGAGCACAGCCCTAATAGCTGTGTCTTGGCATGGAATGGGCTGAAAGTACTTGCCCACATGAGATGTTTTACTGTGCCCAGCTTAAGGGTGATACTGATTCCTGCCCAGCTTAAGGGTAATACTCTAGCATTATTAATCTGCTTTCCCTACTCTTTCCTGCCTGCAGAAGAAGCTATTGATATGTCTTTCTGACAGGTCTTTCTCAGAAGAAACAGCGGCAGAATGTGGAATCAGTTGTGTGGAATTCCTGTTGGCAACACCTTTGACCCTCGACTTCTGCTAGATCCAGCTGAGTGATCAAAGAGAGAACTTTTGCAGGTATTTCATGTCTTCACCTGTGCTAATCTCACCTTAATGAGAAGCAAATTATTCTGGAATAGTAAATTCAAGAAACGGTTGTATTCTTCTGAGAGTGATCTGGAATGCCAGGAGCTTGGTCTTGAGTGGGCCCATTAATTCTACTGCATCCAAGTCCGATCTTTTAGTTAAATTTTAAGTAAGCTACAGACCTTTGTGGTAAATGCAGGGTATTTTAAGACACACTTGGGACTCTGAAGATACACTAAATGTCTGTATTGACATAGTTTTCATCTCTCAAACCTAGCATCTGAATTGTTTGGTTAAGTATCCTGTGGCTGTCGAAGAACATTACTGAATCTAGAAAGGATATTCAGGTCTTGATCTAAACATCTCTGCTTTATAAAGAGATACTGTCTAATAGCCTTCACAGCAAACAGTTGAACTCTATACAGACACATGCTAGAAGGGGCACTGGCCCTGTTAAGAGTGAAAAGTGCCCTCCTCATTCCCATGACTAACAGCCAGACTCCTCACTGAGTTTAGAGCAACCTGCCCTGGCATCTGTGGCATCTTGTGGTCATGACTTTGGGTTTTGTCGAACCCCAGTTCCCTTCCTGTCAAAGGCAGAAGTAGGAGATGAGGTGATTCTTGTGACACATGTGCCCTGTGTCAGTCTGGGTACTTAAATGATCTTAGCACTGAAGCTTCTCAAAGCTGGTTCATGGGCATTACAAATTTGTTCTCCTCAGAACATAGAGGAGGAACACAATATTTTACAGGTGAGGAAGTGAAGCACAGCTGTGAATACTTTAGGATGCATAACCTCAACAGATGAGGATAGATCTTTAGAAGTCTTCAGTGTGGATCAGCTTGTAATGTTTTCAGGGAGACTGGCAGCTGAGTTACAGTTTGCCTTTGAAAAGTCTGATGAGTTATTTTAGCATCTAAAGAAGCCAGAAGAACTGAGCTTATTTTTCTGAAAACTTGACCCAAGTATTTGCTCATGATCATGAAAGAAATATGTGCTTCATCTGGTAAATCAATCCAGCTCAGTTAAATTTCTGCATACCCAAAGGACCTTCCTCTCTCCCACCTTGCTCACTTCCCTGTTCCAAAGAGTTTTTTTGCTGAGTACTTGGAAGGCAGTGCAGCTCTTCTGTGCTAATTAAATCTTTCTTTCTCTTACTGCCAGCTGTAACAGAGGGAAAATCCCAGTAGGACTGACAGAGAGTCCTGTTGTGCTCATTAGACCTTACTGAGTCTGGAACCCTGAAGTCTCCAAAGGCTTACTAGATCATCTCTTTTTAAGACCTCTGTTGGTACCAGTTATTTCAAATAGCAAATGACTGTCAAGTCTCAGGAATTTGCAACAGTAGGTCTCCCCAGTCACTGGTTAAAACAACTTGAAGAGAAGGCTCTGGGGCTCCTTCCAGTGCCAAAGGGTCTCCAAGAGGTGGAGAGGGACTTTGGATAAGGATCTGGAGTGACAGGACAATGGGGAGTGACTTCCCACTGTTAGAGAGTAGGTTTAGATTGAAAATTAGGAAGAAATTCTCCCCTGTGAGGATGGTGAGGCCCTGGCACAGGGTGCCCAGAGAAGCTGTGGCTGCCCCATCCCTGGCAGTGCCCAAGGCCAGGCTGGACAAAAGTGACCTCAGGATAGTGGAAGATGTTCCTGTCAATGGCAGGGGCTGGAACTGGATGATCTTTGAGGTCCCTTCCAACCCAAATCATTCTGTGATTCCATGATTCAATACCCCAAGAAATCTGCAAAGAAAAGGAAGATAACTGAAATGTATGGCTGGAGCAAGAAGTCAGAGGGACCATTTCCAGTTGTTTGTTTTAATAAGTTTTTAAAAGCTAGAATATTTTTCACTGGCAGGTTTTTTGAATGACTGAATACACTCAGAGCTCAGTATTTGCAAGGCCTGGAGGAACACATTTTGATTTTCTGATGGAAGACTGCAGTCTTCAGCCCTCTCAATATTAAGAACATTGGAGCCTGGGCTTCCTGTTGGTGTTTCTAAATCAAACTTTAATCAATCTTGAAAAAAAAGGACTTTAATAACCTGAATTATGGCCCCCAGTGCTAGATCTTTGATATCAGAGTGAGCCTAGCAGTACTGATTTTCTCACGCCCAGCATTTCTTCTGATACTTTTTGCCACTTGTTAGGAATGTGTATTTTAAGAAAACCTCAGTTTAGGAAGTGCCTTTTCCCAGCAATTTTTCTGTGTTTAAGTGGAACCTTCTTACATCACTCACATATATTTTTTCCTCATTTTGAAGCAAATTATTTTTTTTAGGAACTCCTGGATTCCAGAATCTAAAAAAGGAAATTTTGTTCCCTCTCCAAGTATGACACAGCGTTTGTCAGTCGCACCAGATGGGGAAGATGAGCCAAGAAAGCAGCATAGATAGTCAACCAATGTTATTTTTTCATGTTGATGTTTTTCTGTGAGGAGGCAAATGTGCTTTTTGACTCAGTACAGTGTTTTAAGTTCTGGCTTGTCTGTTCAGAAGAACTTAGAGTTCATTTTAGTAAAACAAACTGGAGAGATTAGAAAATTCAGAGCCTTTCTGAGAGAACAACAAATACCTGAAAGGGGATACCTTCATTTTTGGCCAAGAAATCTGGTGAAACACCCCATAGCTAAAAACAGGATTTTCCTTTAGTGCTCTTTGTGCATTGTGGTTTTATTTGCTGCAGAAAAGGTTCTGTACAGTGCTGATTCTCCAAAGCAGATGGCAAACAATGATTAACCAGTTCCTTCCAACTGCTCACTCATGAGCAGACACCAAGTTGAACCAGTTATTCATACTGAATTGAGCTTAAAAAATATCATGTATTTATGAGAGTAAATGTTCTCATCTAAATGGAAACTTTCCCAGAATAGTGCACTTGGGTCTGGATGGATATCTTTAAGCATATTTCTGGTAGCAGAGGGTATGAAAAAGTAAATTATACTAGAATATGATTATAGTTCTTAATGTAATTTAAAATTATTCCATTGTAAGTGAAATAGTGATGCACAAGGGCAGGACCTCTGATCCATGTGCATTTGCAAACCTGTCCTAGGCAGCACTAAGTGTCTTGTGTGGCTGCTTAGTCTTACTATCCTGTCTAAAGCTTCTTTTAAGCTTTGAGTGGAAGCATTGCTCTAACAGTAGTATCAAGGATTTTAGTTTTATGGCATTAAGAGCTAATGGGAAGCACATTTGCTGTGCATTCACATTCCTAAGCTGTTCTACTCATGGCACTTCAAGGCCAAGTGAGGCCTAGGATAGACGAAATTTAAAAAAAATTAAAAAGATAAAAAAACTTTTTAATATTGATAATTTGAGAAATTGTGTAAATGCTGTCATCAACAAGATCATAATGAAACAGGCTGGGGCAGCTGTGTAGGAAGCAACTCTGCAGAAAAGGATCTGGGGGTCCTGATGCCCAGGTTGACACCCTGACACCCCCCAGCCATGTGCCAACTGCATCTGGGACTGCATGAGCAAAACAGAGCAGTGACCTCCCTCTTCACAGCACTGCCTTGGAATCACAGAACGGTTTGGGTTGTTGGGAGGAACCTTAAAGATATCCAGTGCCACCCCCTGCCATGGGCAGGGACACCTTCCACTATCCCAGGTTGCTCCAAGTCCTGTCCGACCTTGCCTTGGGCACTGCCAGGGATGGGGCAGCCACAGCTTCTCTGGGCACCCTGTGCCAGGGCCTCACCACATCACAGGGAACAATTTCTTCCCAATATCCCACCAAACCCTGTCCTCTCTCACTTTGAAGCCATTCCCCCTTGTCCTGTCACTTCAGGCTGTTATAAGTAGTCCTTCTCTGTCTTTCCTGAGGGCACCCTTCAGGTCCTGGGACAATGAAGTCACCCCAAAGCTGCTCTTCTCCAGGCTGAACAATCCCAGTTCTCTCAGCCTTTCTCCATAGCAGAGCTGCTCCATCCCTCTGGTCAATGATGTGTCCAGTTTGGGAGCAAGAGAGGCACCAGCACTGTCAGAGCTCACATGCACTGAGCCAGCCAGTGCCACCAGGCTGCTCAGAGCTGGGAGAGCTGGGTCTGAGCAGGCAGGGAGGGCACAGAGAGCTGGGTCTGTGCAGGCAGGGAGGGCACAGAGAGCTGGGTCTGTGCAGGCAGGGAGGGCACAGAGGGCACAGAGAGCTGCAGTGCTGCCTGCAGCTGCCTGACCCCACGATGAGAGGCTGGAGCTCGGCTCCTCTCGGAGCTGCACAGCAATAGAGCAAGGGCTGAAAGCCACAAGTTGCAACAAAGGAAATCCCAGTCAGATATAAGGGAAATCTTTTAACCAAAGAGTGGTCAAAGGCTGGAAGGGGTGCCCAGAGAGGCTGTGAGTTTTCCATGCTTAGAGGTAGCCAAGATTCAGTTGGGTGTGTGGCTCAGCAACCTGATTAATTAGACCTGCTTTGAGCAGGAGATTGGACTGGATGCTTTCAGGGGCCCTTCCAACCTGGATTATTCTGTTATTCTTTGATTCTTTTACAGCAAGGACTCAAAAAAATACTGCAGACTTGGCCCACTGAAAGACCAGAAAGGAGCAACTTAAGTTTCTTATGTGGAATTGATAATACTGTACATCTTCCCATTCACCTTCTGGGATCAAAGAGTCAGGGGTTTATGTAATGAATAGTGACCTCAGCATTTTTCTGTATGGCTCTGCCTAAAGGGAAACCCCAGCTTTGCTACATTATATCAAAATTCTTACTGATTTCACCAGACTGTGAATTCTGCCAGCTTGAATGGGCATCACTGGAGGGTTCTTCAAAGTCAGATAATGGTTTTAAAGCAGGGAGAACGTCAAAGAATAGTTCTGAGTTTTTCTGAAAGTGTATTTCACAACATCAGACTCCTTTAGCATAGACACATTAAGTAATGCTAGTTTTGGAAACAAACAAAAGGTATTTCTCTCAGCTTTGTACTTGTGTTCCTGACAGCACGAGTATTTAACTGAGTGGCTGAAAAAAAAGAGGGAAAATTGCACGGAAGAAAAGCTAAAGTCAGATAATGGTTTTAAAGTGGGGAGAACCTCAGAGAATAGTTCTGAGTTTTTCTGAAAGTGTATTTCACATCAGACTCCTTTAGCGTATACACATTAAGTTATGCTAGTTTTGGAAACAAACAAACAAATAAAAGGTATTTCTCTCAGCTTTGTACTTGTGTTCCTGACAGCACGAGTATTTAACTGAGTGGCTGAAAAAAAAGAGGGAAAATTGCACGGAAGAAAAGCTTCCCTATGATCACCAAGTAAAAAAGTATATCCAAGCTTTGGAAAATATTGGCCAGGTCTGACATTTAGACAGCTCATCTTACAGAGGAAGACTGTGTAAAAAAATCTGAACTTTATCATATGAGCTTGCTTACACCCTGAAAAAGCCTGTTTTTTACAGCCAGGATAAAACATACAAACTGCAGTATAAACATGCAGTACCCTGGTAAGGGCACATGTTCCCTCACTGCATTTCTCACAAGGGTAAAGGATTTTGACATGGCTTAGGCTGGCTTTATGCAATGGCTCTTGGCAGCAAAGCATATAGGCCCTGATAGGGCATATGTTCCTTCACTGCATTTCTCAAAAGGGAAAGGGATTTTGACATGGCTTAGGCTGGCTTTATGCAATGGCACTTGGCAGCAGAGCATATAGAACCCTGGTTCTGTTATGTTTGGATGATAAAAAAATGTCCAGGATACGTTTCCTCTTCTTATCTAAGCAGCCTGTTCTACTTCATAGTGTTGTATATGCTAGTGGCTACAGCATTTTTAATTGTCTGGATTATGTGTGAGTGCAGATAATGATAAATGCACACTGGAGTCTACTTGGCCCATAAAAATTTTATGCAACTCTGAGGAAAAGTTACTGTTATTAAAGAACCATTTTGGAAACCAAGGTGCCTGTTTTAGCAGCCCAGCCTTAATCCTTTCATGGACTTAGTGTTTTGGATGAGTGCAGGTGTAGGTGTAATTACAAATTTTAAATGATCCATGAATATTTAAGAACAAAAATACTGCTTATGCAGTAGAGGTTGATTTCTAGAAAATAATGGCTACAGAACCATTTGGTAATTTTCTACCCTGCCCTTCCAAATGAACAGTCTGGATCTAAGGAGTGTCTGACACATGCTATTGCCAGTTCCAGTGTTTGGCATTTGTGGTGATTTTATACTAATATTGATATAATATTTATGTTTTTCTTCCTCATATGTTTTAGCCTTCAGAACTTGTTTTCTTGGCATTTTTTCCCTGTAGTCAAGAGGGATTTTTACATATATGTAGAGAATCTGATACAATACATTTGTCCAGTAGCTGGAGCATTAAAAAACAACATAAATCTTGGAGTTCTGAGGAGTGGTAATGCTGCTTTTAGGATTTGGGAAGACTTTTTTTTTTAATGGAACACTTACATGCTTGTATGTGAATCCATTACATGACGTACACCATGGTTAGCAACAGCTTTTGTGTGTCATGGCTCAGGTTCCCATACACTCCTGACAGTTTATGCATATTCATGAGATCCATGACATTTTCCTGCATCTGCTCTTATCACAGATTTCGTTTCAAAGCAGCACTTCATTGATGTAGTACACTGACACATTTTACATATAATTGCTTTTCGTCTGGTTGCATGATTACTTTGTGACACCTAGTGGATAAATTTATAGTGGTGCTGATTTAAATTGCCTCTGTTTTTTTTTTATTCTCGTGATAAAAGTTCTGGCCTGGAAACTCAATTCACATCACAAACACATAGACTCTCTTGTTTTCTAGCTTTCTGCTCTTTTTTTTTTCCCTCTTTAACTTTGCTCGTGGAATAACTTGCTCATAGGCAGGTGAACAAATATCCAACACCAGTCTTGAGGAAATTCCAAGAGTCCCAAAATAATTCAAGGTAGTGAACATTTGAAAATGTCATGCTATTGTTTATTCAGACTCCCTACCTGTGCAGTCTGGGATCTTCACACAATAACTTCTTCTACTGTATTAACGTTTTTTGAGGTGTGCTTCAAGCATGCAGTTCCATTAAGAACAAAATGTGCACTACCTAAAGTTGTAAAAGGTTGCAAGAAGTACTTATTTCCCTATGAGGACTCCTAGAAGTATCTGTTCCTTTAGTGTTCTTAGAGAATGAAGTCTGATAAATAATTAAAATACTATTCTATAGACACAAAAATATTTTCAGAATATTTACATCAAGAGTCTAGAAATGCCTTAAATGCATGACCTACTTTCACAACTAAGATATGTCTTGTGAAGTATATCTTAATTTACATGTCATGGATTCTGTGCCTAAAGCTTATTTCTGCAACAGGAAAATATTGAAATACTGTCCACTGTGTTTGCTACAAATGCTGTGAGATAGAAAAACAGGTATTTTTATATGGCTCTTACCTTTTGTGTTGATAAGAGGAAGGGAATCAATTATTTCAGTTGCACCATGTCTGCTCACTGTGTTTCTCAGTTGATACTAGTAATGTGAATGTTTCTGTATTCAGAGAAGGTTTAATCTGCTCTGGGCACCACAGATCTTAAATTCTGGAGTCTCTCATCCCTGAGCAGGCACAGAACAATAGCTTACATGATAGCCAAGATAGAATTTAGTAGATTTTAAACAGGAGCTGAAAGGAACTGTAAGGTAGATGAATTTGGAGCTAAGAAGTTATGTATTTTTCATATGTGGGGAATTGGAATGGAGCTGTGCACAGGACATGAAGAAATTGATTCTAAAGACCATCTACAAGATTTTAGGTTTCAGCTTTTTACTCTTTAGAGAAAATGTGTTGCATATTTTGACTCCCAAGAGGCTTCACAAGCAGAAAGAGTAATACTGAACTGTGTTTTTAATGCTGACTGACAAGGCACTCTTTTCCCTGTGCTTTTCCTGGTTGCTCCTTGTAACAGTTCTCTTGTGACTTCTGTTTATGTAAAATTAGGGCCTGTAGCATCAGCATCATGAATAATGGACACGGAAGGCTGAGCACACCATGGAGCTCTGGCAAAGATCTGCTCGCTCTCTACCCCTTCAGCCCACTCGTGAATGTTCAACCAGTGAAAGCTTTAGTCTCAGGTACACAAACTTACTCTGATGTCCATCTGTGGGCAGTCACCTGAGAGAAGAGAAGGCTCTGTGGAGCTGAGCACTGGCAGTGCTGTGTGTCTGAGCCCCAGCCTGGAATTCACGAGGAATTCTCCTGTGCCATGTCAGCAGCACTGCCCACTCACCCCAATGCTCCAAAAGCCTTCACCCCCTCAGCACGCAGGCCCAGGTGGGCAGAAGGGCCCTTGTGTGCAAATGGCAGATTTCAGTGCTTCCCCCTTGCTTTTGAAAGGCTCATGTAAGGCTGGGCTGGGCCAGTGTGTGCGTAAGGCTCTTGGCAGTGTCACTGGAATGCTCCGAATGGAAAATAACTGCTCAGAGCAGAGGCAAAGCCATGGCAACAAAGCACAAGTGTGTGCTTCTGAAATCATAACACAGCTTGAGACACCGTCCCATCCCAGGGTGATAACAAGGCTGTTGCAGTGCACAGGGATCTGTGTGGTGACCAAAGAAAAATAGTCACTAAAAGAAGACAGGGAACTCGATAAGTGGCAGTTTTGCTAGTGACAAAGTCCTGGAGGTCCCCTGAAAGGGACACAAAGTGTTTAACAGGGTTAGGGACAGCACTTGCTCTTGCAAGTAGGCTTGTCTGATCGTGTCTGTAGCCTCACATCCTCCCCAAGCCCCAAAAGGAACCAGAAACAAACTGCAGCTTGGGTTTGCAATGCCTGTACAAATGCTTTCTCCGTGTTAGTGCATGTGGACTTCCAGGCCTCTGCTGGCTTACTGTCAGGTTGAACCAAGCCCACTGGCTCAACCCCAGATGCAGTTCAGACTCCAGAACATTGTTCTGCAATAGAAATGAATTTTAGGCTTTTAACAATATTGTAAAACAAACATACTATACAGAACAGTGATTTCATGCCAGCTTTCCATACAATGTTATCCTCAATTTCAAATGCTGCAGGCTCTGAAGTGATCATCACAAATGGAACAGTCTGTAAAGGATGGATTTTGTTTGTCTGCCATCATATAAAGCTCCTTCTTCAAGAACACTCAAGTAACTTTATCCTGTTTGTGGTGATACATCAATGCACCCTTACATTTGCTAAATACAGAATTTTATTCTAAATCCACTAACACTAGTTTATTTGGAGCTTTGACCTACTCCTGCCTCCCAGACCACTAATTCATTCACTCCTCCTTGTCAGCTGCTTGATCTTACTAAGGGCTGAAATTTAAAATTAAAGTCTCCTGGGAGAAAGGCCAGAAGCCATTTTTCTACCAGCTATAACTATTTAGGATGGCTGCATTCTGCAAAATGAATTTTAGTTTCTTGTTGAGGCTTAACCTGACAGACATTCCCTCTTGGTGTTTAATTAAGTTAGGGTTTGCATATACTAGTTTATTGCATGTCTTCTTAAAGAAAAACAATTTTCAAGGACCTGAATCAATTTCAGAGTGAAAATTCAGTTTTCCCAAAAAGGAATTAGTGGATTGATATTGGGAATGGCATTTTTTTAAGAAGATGTGACTCTATTCAATTTTTCCTAGCTTCTATAAGGAACTTTAAAAAATTGCACTTTCTCAGTGGTGTGACAGAGGTTAGGTGTGAAATTGTATGAATTGCACATACTTAAAAGCCAAATCCACTTGACTTAAAATTCAGATGGCTTATTTCAGATTTTCTGTGTAGTAAAGGCATTTTCCATCCAAAAAGAATTTAAAATATCACTTGAATAATTGCTGGTAAGATGGCTGAGTATTTAACTGGAGAGACAGAAGACTGTGGTTCTGACTTGTCTGCATCACTGACTGTGCCTGGTTTTTGTTTTCACAGGGCTTTAGGGGAAGTGGGAAAGGTGCACTTTTGGAGGGCTGGACATCATATATCAAGTCAAAGATGAGGGTGATCAGTTTAAGTGTCCAGTTTTGTGTTCAGAGATGTTAAGGCAAATTCAGGTGATGTCAGCTGAGTTTGGTGAGCTCAGATCTTTCAAATATAAGGTCCATTGCTCAACATCCTAAAATTAGTGAATATTTGTGGGAGTTGTCATAAATATTTCATTTTTATGTGATCTGCATGAATACAGTCCTCCAAGGAGTGTGGAGATAACTGAGGAATGTTTAGGAAATACTGTAAGAGAGGTGTTCTATGCCCCTTTTACTCTTGCTATCTCCATCTGCCAAGAGAAAATAAACCTGACACATTCTCTTTGTTCCTTTCCTAATAAAAACCAGTCCCTAATTTGTCACAGCTTCTTCTCCTCTTGCTGGGTTCATTTCCCAGATAATTCAGCCCTTGCACTTTTGCTTTTACACGTAGTAAGGTAGCAAGAGTACCTGTAAAATTTGTTTTTCATAAGGTGTATCTCACTTACCTGATGGATTTGCCATTTCCACACAGGTTTCACCTCCCCTGGACTCTGGACTTGCCCTGATTCTGGGCATTAGGATCTGGGGGTCCTCATCTCTGCCATGGAGAGCTCAGGGATGCAGTGGGGGCAAGCACAGCAGCTCAGCTGGGAAGCCAGGAGATGGAAAGATTGTGCCAGGAAAACAGGAGATTGAGCTTTAAGTCCTACAAAACTAATAGCTTGTAATGCACTGAACAGTTCTGTTGTGTCTTTCACAGCTTATTTTTCAGAAAATAGATCTTCTTAAATGTTTATTTGCATAAGATCACAAGTGCAACATACAGAGCTGCCAGTGCTTAGCCCTGGTTTAATTTCTGTATTTGTGGAGGCTTTGAGACATCAAGTGTTTCATCATTCTCTGGAATACCAGCTTTTGGGGCTTTTTAGCATTCAGACTAGTACATAAGCAAAATGCAGAGATAAATGTGATAGAAAAACAAATATTTTGTCAGTGTAGGTACTGCAGTTCTCCTAAGCAGGAGACATGATCACACCTCCAAGCAAAAGGAGGTGTATTTTGGTGGAAAATGGTCTATACCATTATGCATGTTTAACATTCCAGGCATTTCACAGAACACAAGGTGTATGAAATGCTAACATAACACCTGTAGAACAAGTCTGTGGTGATGCAGAACACCTTGGATCTGCTGCTTGTCCCACCTCCCTACACCCAATCAAGGAGTTAGAGCAGCTGACATGAAGCACTTCCCATTTTCTGATAACCATTGTGACACTTTCCTGGAAGGTCATTTCTGTGGAGGAATTTCCTTGACTCTAGCTTCATTCCACACAAGTGAGGAAGCTCCTGTGCAGGTCTGGCTGGTAGTCAGGCTACAGTATGGGAGATGGACTTATTTCAGCTGATGTATTTAAATCTTGTTACATTCTGTTGCCTTTTTTTTTCCCCCATACATGAAACATTCAGACTTCAGAAACATAAAAAAATTACTGCAGAGCTCAGAGACATTTAGCCAGAGAGTTCTGACTCATTTCAGAGACTCCTTTTTCTCAAATACTTGCAAACAATTCGATAATGACAATGGGTTCACTGAATACATAAAACTGTTTATTATAAAGAGCCATGATGCACTGCCTCTGATGTTCTGTGTAATAAAGAAAGGGTGAACAAAATTTCTATAACCGATTTTAATAGATAATGAAAATAGTCATTGGCCCCTAAATACTTTTTGATGTGTAAGCTTGCTACATGTCCAAAAGTGTCATTTTGAGCTTCTGTGTCTCATAATTTGTGCTGTATTGGATAATCAGGGCCTCCTTCAAAGCCACTGAGGCCAAGTGAGGGTGTCCTGTTGATCTCAATAGTGTGTGAATACTCCCCTTCTTAAAAAAAGCATCCCTAATGAATCTGAGGAAAATGCTTCCCTGCAAAACTGTGCCTGTGGTTTGTCCAAAGCAGGACAGCACACATGGCTGCTCCAGCACTGAGGAACCTGTGGGTGAGCAAACCTTCATCCCCCTTTGGTGCTTTATCACAATGGGTGGAGTGAGAAATTTGCTCCCCTCGTTACAGCCTGGCCTCTCTAATGCCCAGGTGAAGGTGTGAGCAAGCTGCTGGACACAGCTGATGCTCTGACAGACAGACAGACACTTGTGCAGAGGAGGAGCCCTCCTGAACTGAACCTTAGAAAATCCTGTGCATCTCCTCTGAATGGAGGAGGCTGTGGAGCTCTGGTCCTGTGAGTTTTTCCCATTGTACCTGCCTGAAGTTCTGGCAGAATATGGCCTGTATTGTTAAATTACAGGAAAGTTTCACAACTGTTGTTTGCCATTTTAGAAGCAACTGTGTTTAAGTAATGAGTGAGATTGCAGTACATGTTGTATTTCACAGGAGTCACATCAGTGTTTTTTCTTCTTGAAGTTTGCATGCTATATGAAGGCAGTTGTGTCATTTTTGTTATATTTAGTTTAAAATATATTTTAAACTACACTGTGTGGAGTTTATCGTACATAAATCCAAGGGAACTGAATCCTTCTCTTGTCTAAGTAATCTCTACCTGAAATCTCTAGGAAAGTTAATACTGCTTTGCCACAATCCTGCCCCAGAAGAAGGGGCATGGAGGAGCAAGTTCTGTCTGATCCAAGCCCTGCTGAGTTTGGTCAGGAGGCTTCCCTCAGCTGCAGTGCCCACCTTGGCATATCCTCAGCCATTTTCCCCACAGTGCTCTTCCCAAACATGTTGATGACATTTCTAATTGTGAATAAACAGTCTGCAGGAGCAGAGTGGGGACTGTGCTTCTCTTGGGAAGCCAGAAGGTCATCTTTTCATGCTGAGAGATTGGAAGCTGCTGGTCTGGCCTGCATCCAGACCCCAGTCCCTGTCTCCAAGCCCTCCCCTGATAATCACAGTGCACTCCAAGAGCACACAGCCAGGGCATTTCCTTCTTCCTGGGAGCCAGGGAGGCTTAGCCTTGGTAAATCCTCACAAGGTTTTGGGGGGAAAGTACCTTGAAATTGGAGAATGCTTGTTCTGTGCTGTCCCAGCCTGTTCATTAGTAAGGCTTTTAGTGGTATAACAACCCTGCTTTGAAACTGTCTGCTTTCCTGTAACATCACAGAAATAGCAGACTTGGCCCCCTGCCTTTTGAAAAGTGACTGCTGAGGTACTTATTAACATCAGTTCCAAAACGTTTTTCAGTGAAGAGTTGGAATATGGAAATGTCATATTTTTCCTAGTATTAAACAATTGTTAAACTAGAAACATAACTCTTGCCAGATAGCTATTTCTTGTGCCTGTCATCTTCGTGGAAGGAAAAGGAACATGCATTTTTCTTTCATTAAGTATTTTAAAGTTCATCCTTGTTTGGTGATCTAGTCAATTAAAATAAGTTTATGGGCAGCTTGTGAAAGCAGAAGACTAATTAATTTTAGGTGTTGGATAAAGCACATTCTTTTCAATTTTTGTTTGCTAATGAGTATTACTAATACCCATATTAACAGATCTTATAGAAAATAGTGTTGCACAGAGTTTATGGTACTTTACAAGTAATTATCTCAACATCATTATGAATTTAAAAACTACTGCTTTTTTGGTGAAATATACCTTAAGGCAACATTATATCAGCACAGCACCTAGAGAAAAGAATCTCTAAGATATCATAGAAAATAAGAGCATCCTTTAGAAATGGTTAATTCAAGTTCACCATTTTTCAACAGGGATGAACATTTTCCAGTATCCACCTAGTATTGCCCCCAAAAATGTGAGGTGCAGATATATTAAAGACAGGCAGTGTGAATCCCTAGAACGTACTCCAGAATGTTGCTTTTCTTTCAATCTATATTTCTGTCTTGTAGAGTCACTGAGACCAGCTGTAAGTGAAAGTTCTTCATCCAAAATTCCCTGTCATTGGAGTTGGATGGGTCTGTGGGATAATTTGGGTTTTTCACTACTGTGAATATCCTTTTAGAGCCAGACTGGTTCTTGGAACTGGTTCCACTGGACCATCCAGCATAAAGAGTTGCTGTTCTGAAAGGCTACGTTGTTTTTATCCCTCCACTATGAAGTAGATGCTTACAAAAAGTCACACTTTGAAGTCACACAATACTCAGCTTTCCTCCAATTATATTATGTAACACTGTTCTATTGATAAAAGCACAGGGTTTCTGTTACACAGAAAACACTTTCTGAGAGGTGACTGTGCAACACATCCAGCCTTGCTGAAACTGCACAGAAGTTTAGCTCCACTTCACCACCTCAGCTCTGAGGAAAAATATTGAGATCTCCAATTGCATGCATAAAGAACTTGTTTCTTTTTAAATATCTTATCTAAAAAACAGAGGTACAGGGCAGGGGTTTTTTTTCAGAGGATTATTGGGAAAGCAAGTGACAATGCCAAAAAGCTGGTACTCAGAAAATTCTGAGATTTAAAACTCTTAAGTACATAGAGAAGACTATCAGGCTTTCTGCTGGAGAGCTTTCCAAAGGGGTTCTTTATAGAAGTTAAGATACCAGTTTGGAGGGTGTTTTGCATTGATGAAATGTTGAAGTCTCTCAAGGTATTCCTTCGGTGTGGTATTGAAAGAGCATCACCCTTTTTGGCCTGCAAGGACTTGGAGGTTCCAAGAGGTGAAATGCAGGGCTGGACAGTGTTTCCTTCCTTGCAGTGATCTCAGCATGGTCAGAGTTGCACCTGTCCTGTTATGTCCAACAAATGGCACCATGTCAGCCAATGACCTCTTTCTACGTGGTCTCAGCCCACTACAGTGAAATGATCTTTGACATTGATGCCATAACATTGTCCTTTATAGATTAACACATTGAGATCCAATTTGATCAGGTATCTGCATTCTCCTTCCTTCTCTGCTTTGTGTAAAAGTGTTTGTTCCTTGGAGGTGAAGTACCTGATACCTCTCTCTGCCTGTCTCTGCAATGCTCCTGATATTCAAGTCAATCTAATAAAAAATTACTCTTTTTTTACTATACTTTCCTCTTGCCTGTCTCTTTGAGTGGGGTCCCCTGGGTGTACTTGTGGTAGTACCAGGTGAATGGGAAAGCTGGTGCTGTGCGTGGTTCTCCTGGAGAAAGAAGCTTCCGTCTGCTTTGCACATGCTCTCACCCACCTTGTAATTGTTTCAGTGTGCAGTGACATGCAATTCAGATTTGTGTGTTTTGTCTTGCTCCTCTCTTTTCAGATCCCCACAGCAGTGATGCTGAAAGCCAGGGCAGATGGCTTCTATCTCCCTGCAGTGTGACCAAGTGACCTCAGGGTGAGACTTGCTGAGTGAAACAACTCTCCTTGATCTGTGTGGGGCTGATGGATGCAGCATTTATTGTGCTCTTTAATTAACTAGCAAAAGGTTAGTTCACTGATTAAGGTAGGGTGTTTGTTTTAAAAGTTTGTTTATTTATGAAAGCAGTGTTTATAGTAGAATACAGACTGATATCTCAGTTATTCCCACTTTATATCTGCCCTGAATAGGAAGTGCTGTTGTCTATCAAACCAGGTGGCAGGGAATAAAAACCCCCTCAAACACAGCATAAGTTTGAGGCTACAGAAGCTGATGCTGTAGGGGCAGTTCTGCTAATCCCCCTAACCAAGGTCTGTGTGGTACAGTGGGGTGTGTTTATTTGGTCATCAATTCAGAGCTGGGTTACTGCTCTGTTAGGAGTATTGCTGAGTAGACTTCAGTTTCTCTGTCTTGACAAATTCATTGCTCAGTCTTTGGGGTTTACCTATGCAGAACTTGGGAAATTCACTTAGAGAACCTCAGCTCTTCCCCATTAGGATAATGAAGAAGTATCTGGAAGCAAATTAAACAATCCCTCTAAGTCAGCATCCATTCTAAGTCACAGTGATGCCTTTCCCAAAGTGACAAGCTGGTTTGATAAGGTACAGTCATGTAGGAGCTGGAAGTACACAAGTGCAGTTATTAAAAATGAATGCTGTATCCTGTTTCCCTTGTGTATCTTGTCACTGACATGACTTCACAAGTTGCAAATCTATTAAACATTTCAAACGTGGAACTGGAGCTCATTAAGCAGAACGTTGACTGGTATATAGCAAAATGTTTCAAATTCAAGACTGCTAACATTTGTCTCCAGAGTTTTTTGTCTTCTAGGTTGTCACTAAGCAATCCAGCTGTCTGGGCATGCAGCCTGTGCTTCCTGTGATCAGAATGTGACTGTCCTTTGGGGTGAGGTAGTAGGTTGTATAGTTTTAGGGCTATGCCCTGCCTGTCAGATAACTATACAATCTACTGTCTTTCCTGAAGTGGCTGTGATGTCAGCGCTGGATGTCTCCAAAAGACAACACAGATGTTTTTCAACTGTACCATTCTCTGGCTCTGTCTCCATGTTTGGTTCTTGTACACAAATGTCCTCAGAGTGTTTAGATTTCTGTATTTCCCATTCAGGCTCAAAAGTAATTTCCTTCTGGCATTTTTGGGGAGCAGGTGGGGTGTGAGTGCCAGGACACAGAGGTACAGCCCAGTCCACAGTGGATGTGCTCAGGCACAGCTGTCTGGCACTGCCATGGGAGTGGCATCTTGCAAACAGCTGATCCAACTCTCCCTTGTTTTCTGGCATCTGTGTTCATATTAAACATAAAATGGTACTTTTCATTCAGCAGCTGTTTAAATCCACTTGGTGGAGGCTGTTTGAGAAACTCCAAAGGGATGAGCTGGACAAAACCCTGGGAGGATGTCTTCCCACTCGGTCGTGTTCTGCCCTGGAAATGGTAAATTCTTGAACCCTAAGGAAGAGGTCTCTTCAGTCAGTTTGGGGCACTGATTCAACTTGCTTTTTTATTACATATTTCTAGTTTGGGAGGGACAGTGTTTGTCACTGCAGTTCTCCTGTCTCTGCAGTCCCTGCACCAGTTCTGACTCCCAGGCAGAGTTGTGGGGAAGGGCTGAGGTCCCACGTGGCCTTTCTTAGGCTAAGAAATGTGTGGGCTGGAGAGTGATGAGGTAATTTACTTACAAATGGTGAAATGTTTCCTCCAGAAGATGCACGTGATGCTCTAACAGGATGAGGTAGTAGGTTGTGTGGTTTCAGGGTAGTGATTTTGCCCCAATCAGGAGATAACTATACAACCTACTGCCTTCCCTGATAGGCAGCATAACAACCTCAGTGTCTTAATTCACAGAGAAACAAGAGCTAAAATACACTCCTGAGATATACTTCTGAGACCTGCAAAGTAAGTCTAGATACAATTGTTGCTATCCTGTCCCTAATAGCTCTAAATTTAGATTTTAAGTGTAGATTTTTTATAACTGCCTGCAAAATAATTACCTTTTTTAAAGTCTTTATCATGAAAAAATTAATTAAAGAAGTTTTATTTATTTCAAAGTTTGCCTGCTCTTGATCTGTTTCATTTTTGGTTCATTTGAGTGGGATGAAGTTACTGGGGGAAATTATTCCCCCACTATAAAAATGCTGCAAACTTGCATTGAGGAAGTTTGTATTTCCTTGACATCTAAGTTTGAGTGCAACAAATTTTACTCGCAGTACCCTGGTTTAGTTCAACCTTACCTCTCCCTCAGGAATCTTGCAGTGTTTTACAAAGAGTTCTGGGTTAAATCACACAACATTCTTCAGCAGGTAAGGTTTACATGGCAAGGGAAAAGCTGTAACAATGAAAATCAAGAGTGAGAATTAAAAAACCAAAACCAGACATCTGTTTAGTCCCTCAGTTTCTCTCATAACAGGCTCATTTAATGTTTAGTGCCCCAAAAGAATTCTCTGCTGTCTAAAAAGTTCAAATTGCATCTGAAAAACTGTGGACAAAAAATGTTTGGTCATTAAAGATATTTTCAGAATATGAACTCTAGAGTCTTACAAGAAAAATCGGTGGAAGAAAGGGACTGTAACAACAAGGTGCTGAATTTGGTTGTAGACATAGCAATCATTCTCCCACATGCAAAGTACACCCAAAAACAGGAGTCCTGTAAACCTTAAAGTTACCTTGAGACCAGAGTGTCACTCTGGTTTTGTATAACCATTAGTGTGTACTTTGATTGTGCAGCAGCCTCTTACTGCAGACTGGAGTCAGAACTGAAGGTAGGTGTAATCCTGTGTTTCTGTCTGCCGTGCTACACAAAGGCCAGCTTGCTTTCCTGAGAAGCTTTTCCCTCCTCTCTGTAGCTGGGAGAGCTGTGACATGCACACTGAAAGCAAATGGAATAACTCATGGTACAGTCAGAAGCTAAAGTGGGTATTTTATTGCCTCTCTGGTCCAAAAATACCACACTTTATCTGGAGTCAGGTGGTATTTGAGGTCATTCAACACCTCAAAACAGGGCCTTTTGTTCACACCTTTACCAAAGCTTTGGAAGGCTTCTTGACTTGGGTTCATAGAGGCAGATAAAGGCTGTTGGTACAGGAGGAAAAGTTGGTACATGTCTGAAACAGCCACAAGAGAACAGGCAATACTGTTGCTGGTTTTAATCTTCTCCATTTTTCTGGCTGTGCATCTTTTAATGCAGCACTGCAGGTCCTGAGCTCTTTCTTGCAGTGTGAACGTGAGACAAGCTGGGGCAGTGATTGCTTTGTGTGAAGCCTAAAGCATCCTGCTGCTCTCCAGGATGCAGAACAGGCTGGATAGCACAGTCTTGCATGCTGTAAATACAGAGGGAATGTTCTCTCTGGGACAGTGGGGTTAACAGAGGAAAAAACGCTGTCCACGTTCTACAGCAGCCTGCTCAACTCTGAAGTAGTTTTCAAATCTTCTGGCTCTGCCTGGGTCAGCATTTTGCTCTTGGTAATGAGCTGTGAGTTTTCAGATTCAAGTCATTCTGGCAGTGCCATTAAAATAAAGGGCCAAAAATATCCATAGTGTTCTCCTCTCCAGGATCAACTGTAAATGCAAAACCATGTGCCTGTACTTGGCAGCTTGTGAGCCTGCAGATAATCAGGGCTGTCCTTAGCAGTGGCTGGCATTACAGCTAATGACACTCCACCAGAAACGTGAAAGCACAACTCAGGGGCCCTGAGTATTTCCTAGAACTGCAGACTGAAAATGTTTGTATCCAAATGTAAGCAGCAGCTTGGCCTGCTGGAATCACAAGGGAAGAACAACAGTTTATTTTTAAAACTCCAGTCAGCATTACCACTTCTTGAGGTGTCTGTGCTGTTTGTTGCACACATCGGGTGTGAGGAAAGAGCTCACAATATCACATGAGAAATGTGTGTCATGGCATGCACTTCTATATTGTGTGTGTCCACTTAAACATCTCTCTTTGATTAATTGTGCCAGCAAGTATTCACTGACAAACAGAAGCTTAATGCATCTTACTGGAACAAAGTTTGCACATTTGCTTATAACAGGCCAGGTAAAAGTTGGTGGGTATGGGATTTTCTCTGAGGCTGGGGTTTCAGTTATTAGCTTCCCTCCTGTGCCCTGGAGAAAGTGCATGGTGTTTTGAGAGAAGGCACAGAGAAGACATTAAGCAGCTCTGTGACACTGAAGTCACCACTGAACTTTGGATCTCCACTGTGTGGGTGTGTGAAGTGTTCTGCCTCTTCTACCTTTTCAAGGTACCTTATGCCTTTGTTGGGTTTTTAAACATGAGCAGACCTCCTTATGCCTGAAACCAGTTACCCAGTGTAAAAATTTTTACTACATTTGGCAAAACACTAAAGCAAAGGTAGACATTTGCAGATGAGCCCAGTAACTACCCTAATGACATGTGCTGCCAGCCCCACCTGTGCACATGCAGCCTTGCCCCCATGTGTGAGTGCCCTGGAGTGCAGCTGCTGGGGCTCTGCCTCGGTGGCTGCAGCAGAGGCAGAACCACAGAACACAGGAGTGGTTCCTGGCCACTCTGCTGACAGGGTGAATTGCAAATGAGTATTTTTACTGGGGGAGGATCCAAAAGCCCAGTAAGACTGTGGCTGGTGTGCAAGTCCGTGCTGGTACAGGTGACATGGCACTCCCACATAAACAGGAGGGGCAGTTGTGGTTGCAGGGGGAGATGCTGGTACAGGTGACATGGCACACCCATCTTGCTAAACAGGAGGGGCAGTTGTGGTTGCAGGGGGAGAGCTGGTGCTCATTGGGAAATTCAGAAAGCCCAGCCTTGGGCTCAGAAGGGGTTCCCACACAGAGCCTGGACCCAGCACTGGGCTCTTACTGGGAGGTAAACAGCAGATTCACAGAATTGGGGCATGTCCTGAGTTGGGAGGGACCCACAAGGATCATCCAGGCCAAGCCCTGGCCCTGCACAGACACCCCGACAGTCCCACCCTGTGCATCCCTGAGAGCGTTGTCCAAACGCTCCCGGAGCTCTGGCAGCCTTGGGGCCGTGACCATTCCCTGGGGAGCCTGGGCAGTGCCCCACAGCATCTGGGGGAAGAACCTTTCCGTGCTATCCAGTGTGACCCTGCCCTGGCCCAGCTGCAGCCATTCCCTGGGTCCTGTCGCTGGTCCCAGAGAGCAGAGATCGGAGTTGCCCTTGGGAGGAAGCTGCAGACTGCCATGAAGTGCTCCCTAATCCCCTTTTCTCCAGCTGAACAGACCAAGTGCCCTCAGCCACTCCTCATATGCCCTTCCAGATCCTTCACCATCCTTGTGCCCCTCCTTTGGACACTCTCAAAGAGCTTTAGGTCTTTCTTATTGTGGTGGCCAAAACTGCCCAGTCCTAAGAGCTTGACACTAATCATAATTGAGAGGAACATTAACAAAACATTTTAAAGCTATATTGGCATTGCTCTGATCCATGTGACTCATGGATGGTTTTCCATGACGGCATCCAGGTATTAACTTCCATTACAAACACTGGGATATGGAACCTGGGAAGATGTCTGTGAGGATCTGGGATTGAGTGAAGTTCATGCTCAGATTTCACCAAAAAAATCAGCACCAGCGCTGCTTAACAAAGCAAGACAAAGGTATCAAAAATATCCACTGGTTTTCAAATAAATTTGTGTTCCTAAGTCACATAGACACTTTGAATTGTTCTACAGTTAAAAATAATAAGCACCAGTCACGCTAAGCACTTGATGGTATAAAAACTTGTTTGGTTGTGGGATAGTGTTCATGCCTAGTCTCCAACACAAATCAAAACCCAGCAAGGAACCAGGTTGAGAGACAGTTGCAAATGATGTGTCTTATGTTCATGTTGCAGAGGTTCTTGCTCTGGGTTTTCCCTGTCCAGCTTGCTTATACAAATGTAAACAATAATATTTCCATCCTCAAGGAGCCCAAGTGAAATTTTATAAGGCAAACAAAGTGTGCTAAGAAGGTTTCTCATTCAGCTGAAAGTGAGCAGCAGTTTGCACGTTAATATCTGGTGTTAATTAACATTTGGAAGAGAGTGAGAAACATTTGATGCACTTTGAATAACACAAATAAAAGTACCACTCTTAGATGGTTCTTAATGCAAACATCTAAACTGATAATAAAATTGTTCGTGATATGATAAATTGGCATTTCCCTTTTCTGAAAAAAATGCAGTTTAACCCTCCTTTATACAGTAAAACAGGTCCTTTGAACACCTTGCTTTTGGTGACAAATTGTAAAATTATGAAAACACATTTCACAGCACATGGGGACCTGGGAGGTTTCAGTCCAGTCTCGGACTTCGCAGTCCTTCCTGAGCAGATTATTCCCCTGGGGAAGGATACACTCTTCTCTCTTGCTTCAGCCTGGATTTGGTACTGTGTTTCTCACATCTGGTAAAAAACTATCCTGCAAACTTGACAAATGATAGTGTAGCAGTGACTATTTGAAAATCAGGTGGGGAATCCCACAGGTCCTATTTTTATTTAGGCTTGGCTTGCTGGCTCATTCCAGTGACCTCCGCTGAGGTTTGGCATAGGATACTCATGGTTGCAACACACATTTTTCCTCCTTTTTAGTCAACTTTTTCCAGCAAAGTTGCAATATGGCCACAACTTTGGTCATATTTTCTTTTTCTCCCCTCTTTTTTGCTTTTTACCATGGGTAGAATAAATTTCTTGATGGTCCAGGATTCAATGATTTACCTTTTATTCCTGCATCTTAGCAAAACTTTGAGTTTGGAAATTCAAATGGACAAATATGTTCTCATTTCATTCCCCTTTGCAATTCATATTTTCCAAAATTTAATAAGTTTTAACCATAGCACAAAGAAACTTTATAAAAATATTACATCCATCATATTACACTAGCTGGCAGAAAAAACCCAAAATTTATTCACAATTTTTTTTAAAACTTGAGCAAAATTATTATTAGGAAAGTTGCCCTCGCAAAGCCTCCACACTTCAAAGTTTTTTCCCACTAGAGCAAAGAAAAAGAGATTTTACTGTCTAGAATATGGTAGCATATCCCTAGCACCAGCTCTTCCCAAATTTCCAGTGGAGGAGCTACATCTCCATTGGTTTGGGTGAGGGGGTGTGTGGTATTTTCTGCATCCCCCATCAAAGGGAGGAATGAATGAATCTGCCTCTATGTTCTTAGAAGGGTAATTTATTATTTTATTATCTATATTGTATAAAAGAATGTTAAACTATGCTAAAGAGTTATAATAATTTTTTCTCTATACTTAAGAATAGAGAAAGGATACAGACAGAAGGCTAAAAGATAATAATGAAGAACTCGTGACTCTCTCCTCCAGAGCCCAACACAGCCTGACTGTGAGTGGTCATTAAGTTAAAACAATTCACATGAAAGCAATGAAACATGCACCTGTTGGTAAACAATGTCCAAACACATTCCAGAGCAGCAAAACACAGGAGAAGCAAATCAGATCATTATTGTTTTCGTTTTTCTCTGAGGCTTCTCATCTTCCTAGGAGAAGAATCCTGGGTAAAGAGATTTTTGAGAAAATACGACAGTGGCAGGTGTGGGCACACACCCTAAACCATCCATCTCTCTGGCACACCACGATGCTGGTGGAGCTCTCCCTGACCCAGAGCCGTGTCTGCAGCTGGGACAGAGTGGCTTGGCCACAGGGGAGCGCAGCCAGCTGTGGTGTTTGGTGTCCCCAGGTGGAAGCAAACCTGGACACGCACAACGTGAGCAGCAGCCGGGCCCTGCTCCCACCTGCAGTGTGTGGCACATCCCACAGGGCATTCCCACCAAAGCAAGGAAGGTGCACTTCTCCCCAAAGAGTGTTTGAAGGAGTTTGATCACTGTTCAAGTCTGGAGCCATCAGAACCCTTTGTTTTTGAGGCAGTTGTGCTCACCTCAGCCCGAGGGGACGTGGGCTCCAGTGGCAGGGCCAGGCTGTGGCTGCCTTCCCAGCCTTCCCCCCAGTTCTCCCATCTGAGGCCTCTCCAAACTGATTTACAGCTCCCTCTGAGTGCCTGGGATGGAATTAGGGCGCCTTGGATTACACGGTGCCTTCCCTGTTATTCTTGCTGCACGGCACAGATTTATGATGGCTTTTAAGCCAGGCAGCACGTAAAGAAATATGATCTTAACAAAATATAGAAGGGACCAAAGGAGGTCAGAGTGTGGGAGCTGAACACTACATGGTGATCCAGGATTTCCTTTTATTTACTGCTCACACCTTTTCAGTCTCAAGTGGATTTGGGCTGTCTCAGGCAGCCCTGCCCCACGTAATCCTCTGAGCCCAGAGAGTTTGCCATCAGCGGATGTCTTTCGTTATGATTTAGGAAATGTAGGAAATCCCAAAATGCCGCTGGTGAATTAACAAGTTTTAGGCACAGAGTGCCAGAAAGACACACAGCATCAGGGTAGGCAGGAACCCCGGGTTCCTTTCTGCCTCCTGGCATTTCTTGCTGTGGTAGCACCTGAGGGTTTGCCAGGTCAGTGGTGTCCTGCAGAGCTCCTCTGTTTTCAGTGCTGGAGGAGAATCATTTGTGAGAGTCCTTCATGGAGCAAAAGCTGTGTCCAATTCTATGCTCGGAGAATTGTGGGATGAGGAAAATAATGCTGTAAGCAGCTCTACTTTATAGCTTTATTTACAGATATTCATCAATTGTTCCTAAAATGTAGCACATAAGAAAAAAAGGCTTTGTCCCTAGCCTGCAGATGGACAATGTGAGACCTGCAGCAGGTGCAAGGTGTCTGGAGCACAAGGGTGGAGCTGCAGGGAGTCACCGGCAGGACCATGGCCTGCCTTAAACACTGCCTCAAACTGCAAAGGGAAACAGCTGGCAAGGGGCAGGGAAGCTGTAATTACAGCCAACAACTGACTCTGAGCCAGTGACTGCTGCTGAGAGCCTGGTCCTGAACCAGAAGCAAAGAACAGGAGCCTTTTCTCTCTGGGGTGAGGCTGTAATCCCCTCCAGCTACAGCATCATTCTCTCCATTAGTAAGACAAGGTCTGGTGTGCTCCCTTTCATTCAGATTTATTATCATTATTTCTCCATGTGAGGAAAGGAATTTATCTCTCTTCTAGCCTAGGGCTGCAGCAAGGTTCCCATGGTGTGGGGTTTCTGTTGGGTTTATTTGGGGGGGATGCTGGTGGTCTGTTTCTTTCTGGAAGGCACACAACAGTTTGCATAATAGTTCACCTGCTCTTCTAAGCTTCCAGAGCAGCATCCTCTCCAGTTCTCCAGCTGCTTGTTGCTGCTCACACTGCTTTCTAGAGCAATGGGAGTTGAACCAGGCTGGTCTCCAGATGTTCTTTGGGAATTTCACAGGCCAGGAGTCCACATCTGAAGCACCTTTTTTTTAGAAGCCTGGACTCTTGTGAGATGTGAGGCAGACATCAGCACTGACAGTTACCACAAAAGTGCCTCCTCTTAACCAATTTCACAGATGACACATTTATAAATTAAGTGGCACCCCTTTAGTTTTCAACACAGAATAGAATATAGTTAAAACAAATAAACTAGTTGCTGGAAATAATTTGCAAGAGGTTTGTTGCTTTGTCAGTCACACATGGCTGTTGCCATTTCTTTCCCATGTGCAGTTCCTTGGAGCCTGGGCTTTGCCAGAGAAGCTCTCAGCTGTGGGTGTTCTCCTGAGATTCCTGGTCTCTTCCAAAGGGGCACCCACGAAAGGTGAGTGATGTCACTTTGCCAGAAGGGGAGATGTGTGGCCTCCCACTGGCCTTGGGATCCTCTTGTTCTCCAGCTCTCTGGTTTTGAATTGATTATTGAATTTCTGGTGCCTATATCCTCACATATCCTATATCCTATATGTTTATCATGACATCAAAACCAATATCTCTGGGAAACACTGACACCACTGCACATGTTTAAGTGTAACACCAAAATCAGTCAGTTCTTGCACGTTTAGAACAAGTGGTATCACTGATCATTTGACTTATGGCAAGAGCTGGTACAATACAAGCATGTGACCTCCTTTTTCCTCACTGTAGTTTTGATGACTCCCCTCATGACTCCCTGGAACTGGGGGCCAAAAGTGGGCATTAAATTTCAGGTTTATCCTAACAAGTCCTGAATAGCTGTGGCCTGATCAGTATGTTCATGCAGATACTGGAATAAAAGGATAAAAAAATTCTAAAATTCAGCTTCAATATACAGAATTAATTTTTTTCCATACCAAAACAAGTTTAGAAACAGAGATTAACTCTCTCCTATTGCAAGGTTCTTATACAAAGATGAGACTTCAAAAAAAAACCAAAAAAAAGTACTGATAAATTAGTTCAAATCATACAAGAAATCCCAATATTCAAAGCATAATAAAATTCTGTAAAAGACAAAATTTAATGGGCAGTCTGAGGAGAAAATTCTACCTATCTCTTCTTACATTCCTTCTGGTTGAATGATAGAGTACTAAAGTATTTATTTGTTTATCTATTTTAAGTTTGCATCGACTAATGTACAGGAGATCCTGGAGGCAGAGTGAGGGCTGGATGTGCACTAATGAGTTGGTGTTTGTAATTAATGCCTTGAATGCTGAACTGTGTCCAGCCTGATTGTAAAGCAGATTTTTAGTGGGCTAAAGGTGCTGCCAGCCAAGCTAAGAATGAAACCCTTATGATGATACTTGACCATTCTCTCTTAAAGGAGAAGGGAATGCTGAGAATAGAAAATTAGAAGCAGAAGGAAGGAAGGACACAGGGAGTGATTCAACAGGTGATGGAAATTCAACTGAGATTGCATATGTGCAACATGATCATGTTGGAAAAATAATTAGTTGAGCTGGGAGCAAAGTGAACCTCTAGTGGAAGAAGTTGGCTTAGTCAGTCAGGAGATAAAAATCTGATGCTGGAGAGAGTCTGAAGCTGAGCCTGATCAATCTGATTTGATTTTTTCAAAATACAAATTCCTCCTGCTCAGGGGGACATCTTCTAATTAACAGAGTATACATTGGCTTAAAATAACTCCACTTGAGTTGCTGTTCAAAGTGAGAACACTTTGTCTCAAGCAATATCTGAACTGTTGAGAGTGTGAGATTCTGCAAACCAGGCAGAAGGATCTCCTGCAATTCAATATTCAGCAGCTGTCAAAGCTTTTCAGTTCCTCGTGTGAAAGAGGCAGTTGTGGAAAACAGTCAGGGGAAAAGAGGTTTCAGAAACAGTTACTGGATTGCAGGTGTCAACATCCACAGGAGCTGGAGGTACAGCACAACTGGCAGGGAAGGCTTGGGAGAAATAAGAGGAAGCTGCTCAGAAGATCGTGTTTCAGCACTGCCAGGACTGTCAGTGTGTCTATTAAAGATGGAAAGAATGAAAAATTAAACACTAGATTAATTTAACTCTGCAAGTTGAAATAAACTTGATCTGGATCTGAAGAGAAGCTGGAGGATGATCAGGAACTGCAGCGGGGATGGATGGATGGATGGATGGATGGATGGATGGATGGATGGATGGATGGATGGATGGATGGATGGATGGATGGATGGATGTGGAAGTGTTATATCTACAGATGCTTCCCAACTACAAAACAAACACTTCAGCATCCAGACATCAGGAATCTAGGGTAGAGCTTCAGCTGCCAGACTTGTCTGGGAGTCTGGGAGATGCACGTGAAGCTCCCTGGCAAAAGGTAGAAACTGAGGCATCTAAAATATGAAAAAATTCTGTTTAAGAAAGTCCCCAAAGAAGCACTGTACATTATAAAGAACAGCATTGAAATGTGAGCTGTGACTTACAAACCCCCAGTATGATTCTGCCTTAACATCTTCCTTCCTCCCTTCCTAATTATTTAACAAGTTTTCCATGTACAATAGTGCCTTTATACAAAGTTTCAATTCTTTTGCGGCAAGTGTTACTGACTTTATATAAAGATGCTCTTTGATAGAAGTTACTTTCATTTTCAGCACTTCTCAATAGTTCTGTTTTGACTTTGTGCTCCTTTCCCCCCAAAATCTGAGTTACAAAACTACTTCCTTCAGTCTCCAGTGGAGGCTTGTTTGTATTGGCTTTGATGTGAACAGTTTTAGCTGCTTGGTTTAGTTTTATCCTTTCAGGTTTAATTTTAACCCTTTAAGGGTTTATTCAGAAATAATTACACAGCATAAAATCTTAAAAGGCAC